>NW_027526385.1:34893949-35388206 GCF_048455015.1 Haemaphysalis longicornis | reverse complement strand
CTTCTACGATCACCCCGCGACGGAAGAAGCCCGCAGAACCCTACCTAGCTATAAGCACTGGACCCCTCCCACACAGCGTGATAGTTGCCTCGACATGTACATCAAAGCTGTCCAACGCGATGTGCGAAAAGCATACCAAACACAAAATTCTTTCCGCCACAACATGACTACCAACGAAAAGAAAGCCCTAGAGGAACTCGCAAGCTGTCCCGACATAATTATTAAACCTGCCGACAAGGGAGGCGCAATCGTAATCCTTGACAAAACCGACTATGTTAACGAGGCCAATAAGCAACTATCAGTATCGACGTTCTATAAAGCACTACCCAATGATCCCACTCAAGATTATAGGCAAATTGTCAAAGATAAACTTGCTGAGCTTGTTAAAAATAAAACAATAAATGAAACCACGGCTCGTTCCCTGATCCCCTTAAGCCCAGTAGCCGGTAAATTCTATCTTCTCCCAAAGATTCACAAGGTGAACAACCCAGGGCGCCCCATTGTTTCTGGCATTGGCACTGTTACCGAAAACCTCTCGCGCTATGTGGATAATCTCATTTGCGACATTCCGCCTAGCTTTCCCTCCTTCATTAAGGATACCAATGACTTTCTCTCAGACATCTCAAAAATTGAAATTCCTGATAACTGCCTTCTAGTCACCCTTGATGTTGCGTCACTGTATACTAACATCCCCCATGAAGATGGCATCGCCGCTGTATCCCTTGCGTATGAGCAGTCATCGTGCGACAAACCTATCGATTCTTCTGCTCTCCAAACATTCCTTAGGCTTATTCTTGAACTTAACAATTTTGAGTTTGACGGAGTTCATTACGTGCAAGTCAGCGGAACGTCAATGGGAACTCGAATCGGACCTAACTACGCTAATATCTTTATGGCTCACCTCGAATCAAACTTTCTTGACACCCAAAATTTAAAGCCAACGTACTATAAAAGGTATATTGATGACATATTCATGATCTGGCAACACGGTGAGGCGGAACTCCTCACCTTCATTGAGGCATTTAATCTAGCCCATCCTAGTATTTCCCTTGCTCATTCCTATTCGGAACACAGTGTAAACTTTCTGGACGTCACCGTTACTACCTTCCAAGGTCGGCTTCAAACTAAACTGTATAGAAAACCGACAGACACGCGGCAGTATTTGCACTTCCGAAGTAGCCATGTCAGACACTGCAAGACAGCAATACCTTACAGCCAAGCCCACCGATTTAGGAGAATTTGCTCAAACCAGGCCGACTTTGACTCAAACTGTCGAGAACTCAAGACCTTCCTCCTGAATAAAAAATACCCGGAAAAAGTTATCGACGACGCTATTGTGCGAGCCAACCAATTAGACCGTAACGAAATCTGCAAGAAAAAAGCCCCGAACGGGAACCCGCAAACTAACTTAGTTTTAACCCACTCATCCTCCGCTCCAAGAGTGTCAACCGTGCTAAAAAAACATCACAATATCCTAATGCAAAGTGACCGCTTAAAAAGCATATTCCCCGAACCACCACGCGTTGTCTACCGGCGTAATAAGAATTTAGGGGACTTTCTTACTAACTCCCGTATCAACCGACCGGCAACTACTGGCTGCATGCCCTGCAATAAACCCCGATGTAAAGTATGCCCACACATGACCACTACACAGCGCGCCACCAGCACGGCTTCAGACTACTACGTAAATATAAAAGGTAACTTTAACTGTGACTCCGCTAATGTCGTATATCTTCTAGAGTGCACTGTTTGTAGGCAACAATATATCGGCCAAACTGAAACGCCCTTCCGAATACGGTTCAATAATCACCGCTCTCATGCAAAAAGCTGCCCTTATTTGCCCCTGTCAAGACATGTGAACAGTCCCGGGCATGCATTTGATCATCTTAAAGCAACGATTTTAGAATCCGCCTTCAAAACGCACCACGACCGCGAGATTCGGGAATCTTATCTCATTTATAAGTTTGGGTCAGCCACACTTGGAATTAATGAAAGTTACGGAAAACTAACGTGCTTATCCCTCGAATAAACTTAGCGGCTTCATAATTTTTATAACTATGTGCATTATTCCTACCCTCGAGTTTGCCATCAGAATTCGCAGAAACTCTCCTAATACAGCAGCTTTGTTAGCTTAATGCGGCTCAACAATGCCATTTGTCCGGGAGAAGGAGGCCTCGTTCCCACCACCACTTAAGAATGTTTAACTCTTTGTGATCTATTCATGTTTGACCTTTTGTGACCCTACCTATTTCCTGTTCGATTGCTAGCTTCTGTGAAATGCTCTTTTGTGACCCCTATCTATTCTCTTCATCCGCTGGGGGCACACCCATCTTCGCTTCCCCTAGAACCAGTCTCCCCAGCCACTGAATACCTTGCTGTATACTCTTCCCTTTCTTTACAAACCGCGGTTGACCATTTTCCCCCATTGTCTGAACTTGCAGCCCGCGCGGCATACGTTGACCCGTCATGGTGCAACCTTGAACGCTGCATTGTTAACACGACCCCTTTTTCTCTCTCTTGCCCCCCCCCCCCCCCCATTTTTTTTTGTTGTTGTTTGTTGGTTGATGTTGTAACGTAGGCGTAGCCTGACTGTATGCACACTCTCCATTTGCGAAACATTTTCCTTCCCTTCTTACAGTTTTATGCAAACCTATATAAGAAATGTGTTCAATGTTTGCGACACCATAATCATGTAACTTTACTCTGATGAAGGCAAGTCCCATTGCCGCTACGTAAGTAAACATTGTTTGTTATTGTTCTTGCTGTGTATCCGACTCTTTACTTACACTATATATATATATATATATATATATAAACAAAAAACAATATATATATTTATATATATATATATGTATAGATATATGTATATATATGTGTGTGTGTGTGTGTGTGTGTGTGTGTGTGTGTTTGTGTGTGTGCATAACTCAGGGTGTCGAACAGCAACTCAAGCGAAAAGAAAACAGCCGCACCTGCATTTTCCCCAGAACTGAACCCGAACCCAAACCGTAATTTTTTTTAGCACGCTGAACCCGAACCGGAAGTGAACCGAACTACCAAATAATTATTACAGGTTTGCGACGAAACGGTTCGACCATACGCTGTTTATAAAGCGTGGCCAACGCCATTCAGGGCTTTTCTCTATCGCGCACCCTCAACTCCGTAACTTGTAACAAACTTTCCTTTACATATCAGTCACAACACTGCCACGCTCTCTCCATCATCCCAGGTGGCTGCTATGTTGCAATAATGTGCTCACCCGTGCACCCTGCGCGCGCTGTGATGAAAGAAAATGTTACATTCTCAGCTTCCTGCAGACAATATGAAATATCGACTTTCCCCTTCTCACGATGCGAGTGTTTAGAAACAATCGCGCTGCAGGATTGGTGCACTTTGCAACGGCGAAGGCCCATATCCGAAATATGCATGCTTGTCAGATTTGAGAATTTTCCTAAAGGTCCCACACCTGGAAAGTGCAAATTCCTGGCAAGTGCGACCCTCAAAAGCTTCTCGGTGGCTGAGCGCTTCGCTGCTGACCACAAGGATGCGGATTCGATCACCCCAATTGCTTGCGGTTTTTCTGACGTAGACGAAAAACAAAAATTTCCATGTGTCCAGGTTTTTAAGCACGGTAAATAACCCCAGGTAGTCCAATTGATCTACTGATCCTCAATATACAGTATGCCTTTTAGCACAAGTCAAGCTTCTGGGAATTACAATTCGCTCAAGTGTTTTTTGACACGTGTGTTTTCATGGGAAAACAAAGAAAGAAACGGCTCACCACGTGGTTTTAAATTGACTCCCGCCGAGTTCCCACGGGAATAATTTCTGCTCATTTTTCACCCTTCAGCCATCGAATAAATAAGAGAGCAGAATGCAGATTCTTCTCTACCATCCCCTCTTGTGTAACCTTGGCATATCCAAACGCTTCGCCATGGCGAAGGCAGCAAGCGCAGTAGTCCATAGTATAGTAGTTTTATCAGCGACAGTCTTTATTGGGCTACTTCAACGCGAAAGTTTTGCTGTTTGTCGCTTTGTCTCTCGATTCAGCCTACCGGATATACGTGGGAGCTTTCGATGGTGATATAAACAAAACAATTATCAAACTACTAAAGCTTGGACACTGCTTCAAACTTTCCAGCATTGTTTATCAAAAAGTAAACAATAAAAAAATGAGGGACACTAGTATAGCATAACCAATAAATTCAGTGTTCTTTTACCTAAAAAAGGACCTTGGCGTATTTTTCTTGCGGATCAAACAAAAACGTTTAAAAAAAACATCGTAATTACGAAATAGCAACAGGGCTGACTCAGGAGGATTGGGCTCGTGACTCGGAACAGTAACAAAAGGTCTCACCAGGGGGCCAAACAGCAGTGTGAACACAGAAAATGTGAATTGAATTGAGCAAACTGTTCTTGTGCTTCTCTCGAAAACTGCAGAAGACTGTCGTCTTTGAACGAAAATGGCAGCGAAGGGGCAGACACGGGATCCAACTAGCCTAGGGTTGACTTCGCTGTTTTGCAGATCCCATCGTCTGAGTGATTGAATTTGCGGTATAGCGTCAAGGCGTTGCTGGTGCCTAAGTTGCGTCTCCTCCACTGTGCTGGTGAGTGGCGGCAGCTGGTGAGTTGGAGGCCTTTTCTAGAATATCAATGCGGGTATGTTTAGAGAGCCCAGTAATGCTCATGATTGTAGCACGGTACAGGAAATTCAGGCGCCGTATATGTTTTCGTGACAAAATGTATGCTGGTATCCCAAAAGGGATTCTGCCAACGACAGCCTCCGCTAGTGCGGGCATAAGACAGGCCCGTTGGCTCGATCCGCAGAATTTGTTTGATATACGGGAAATGAAGTGCATTCCCTGTCGCCAGGTTGTGCGAAGGGTAGGAATCCACGTGTTGGGACCGTTGCAGCTGCTAACGAAGACGCCGAGTAGACGAATAGTGCGGTTTACCACGTGTGCCTGAGGTACTGAAGTGAGTACTGAAGTGGAAAAAGTACTGAAGCATGTGGCGTGGTACATGCATACAGGCATTCTCTAGCACACAAAAAAAAACCTTGAGGCATATTTCACAAAGGTATTTCTGCTTTCTATTAGAAATACCGATTGGATTAGCTTTTGAGAAAACCAATAAAAATTTGGCGCATTAAGACGCATCAAATTTAAGAGATAAAAGGTACAAGCACCAAATTATTTGAAGGTCGATTTGCTAAGTGAGCAATCTTATCGGTTCGTTACTGTTTGTCTGTGTACTATTCTGATTATTTTACCTTTTAAGTATTTTTCCCGTGCATTTTCTTTATCTTTGCTCGAAAGAACACAGTAAGTACAATATTTCACCATCTTAACTGCGCCATTGATCTCAAATTTGGCGCTTCCTCGCCTTTTGTCAGACAGTTCCATACAACACCAGCGTTAGTCCCGAGACTGGGGTATTTACGCTCACGCGTGAACAGAGGAAGCGTTTTCCTGGGGTTAATTCAAGCGGGCTTTCTCAGGGACGTATCCAGGGGGGAATTCATGGGGAATTCATATTGGCACGTGCCCCCCTGATACAATCCGGACAAGGTGTGCTTGCGGGGAAAATCTCCCGACGAAACCTCTGAAACCGCCTGCTGGAGCGAAACCAGCTTTAAAGAGACTCGTTCATGCAAATCTGAAAACCACGATAATGCAACCCTGCGTACGCTCGGTTTGCTGTACATATAAACATGCACCTGTTACTGTTCTTGCTACACTTCGCGCCGAATGCGTCGAGTTGCGTCGAGTACGGCGGGTTACCTGCAGCCGCGCAAGCCGTTGCATGCCGTAAACGTCCGTGCTGTTTCACGGACGAAACAGCATAAAAAATGTTATATGGGCATACATTTGGTCCGGATTTACACATTAGGCCTTGTAATCTATTGTCTTTATTATAATAAAGGCAGTAATAACTCGACAGAGCATGCCACCAAATTTTGGTCATTCAACAATAAGTACGTGCAAAGTTTACTTTCATACCGACATCGCCTTCCACTGTCTTCTGCACGTAAATAAAAAAAAAACTGTTCTAAGAAAGTCGCTGTTTTCTTCCCATCATAATTGCCTCCACACGCACAAAACTGTACACTTCTCTTTATTGCAGAGCTTTCATTTTAGGCACTTTTGTTTGATGCCTTGGCCGCTCTCTTGATTCGAATCAGCATTCTGCAATTGCCTAACCCCATGTTTACTGCAACCAAGTTTGGTCGATAATCCAAGTTTGGCCAATTTAATCCAAGAAACATGAAATAAGATCAACAGTAAACAACAGAGCAATACGGTATTCCGTTGTATGTATAAATGCAAGGAAACTAACAAACGGTGACTACATGAGGCAAAATGCATAACCCCTTGTTTTAACTGCTATAGTATGCGATTATGCCGCAGGTAGAGTAAAGCGCCTTTTTAAGGTTGCCCCGGGAGGGATAAAAACAGCAGCAGCGACACGGCCCAGAAGCACTTTTTATGAAGACACATTCGTGATGAAACCAGGCTTGATTTTTATCAAAACACACTAATGATCCCTCAGGACAGGTGTATTTGCGCTATTGATTTCTTTTTTTCTTCACATACAGCGGCTACCACCAGATCGGCCTCTTTGATTTGGTCTATGTTCAACTGTCTTAGATGTTGCAGGAAAGAGGAGTAATGAAAAGTGTCAATTTGTATGGAATTCCGTTGCGGTAGGACAATTTTCGCACCCCGATAGTGCTACGGCGCAGCGGCCGGTACGTCAGAACATAAACTACGGTGCTTACCTTGGCTTTGAGCGTTTCCGTTGCCAGAGTCCACAGCTTGCATTCGGCCAGAGCTTCTCCCGAAAGTGGCTACCGCCGAAGAGACAAGTTCAGTCGGCCAGCAGAGGACGGCCAAGAGAAGCACGGCGCTTTGAAGACTAGGTGGAGTTGAAGCGCCCGAAGGGGGTCCATACGGTCCGCTCCAATACTTCATGCTTTCCTTAGCAGGGCAAAGGGGCGTGACCTCTGAAACAGCCGCTGGGGCAGATACACCTCTTCCTCCTTTTTTACGCTTGGTATCTCAACGTGTTGAAAGATTACTGGGCTTTGTGGTTGGCTTCGTGCAGGACACAGCTGATGATGATGAGCACGACAATGTTCCTCGGTCAATGGCATGCACCCAAACAGGGAAGACGATGATGATGGTACGATGCCTTGGATGTTGATGGTGCGCGTCGAGAAAGGAAGATCTTTCATAACTAAATGGTAAATTTTTCTTCGATTGAACTCTAAACCATTCATTATTTTTAAAAAAGAAGACCCTGGAATTGAAGTTCACTATGAATAAAATTTCAATTTCCGTGTAATTACAAATTATTTGGCTACGCGAGCGGCCTGCATGACAACATTTAGCATCAACACAAATATATATAGGCATCTTTTAAAGATGATAGTCTTTCTTGGTCTTTCTTTATGTCTGCTTATCTGCATGTCTGTCTGTCTGTCTGTCTGTCTGTCTGTCTGTCTGTCTGTCTGTCTGTCTGTCTGTCTGTCTGTCTGTCTGTCTGTCTGTCTGTCTGTCTGTCTGTGACTCGATTAGCCACCCGGCCAAAGCAAAGTAGATATTGCAGAATAGTCTTTTATGCTCACAGCCAAAGGTAAAAGTCTAAGCCAGGTTTATATATTCATGTTGTCAACTTTGTTGAACAAGAACAAGACATTAATATACTAAAATATTACAGGAAATTAGTACACAAGGGATATTTACAGTGTTCCTTATTAAACAATTCATGAATAATTGGTTTTTCAATAGTAAATGATATCCTACATCTACTGCAGAATATGAAAAATCACGCGAGAACAGCAACGAAAGATGATGATGATGATGTGCCCAAAGATCTTTGCAGGCACCCACAAGGCGGGATTGGCATGGGCTAATTTGGTTGTTCTACTAGATTGGTTCCACGTTCTGTTTGTAACGCACGTGGAGCACGGCCACGCGGTTCTATAATCCTTGAAGTCGGCTACCTCGATTCACGCGCGTCACCGCCGTACTGCAGCGCTGGCATCGGGGAGCCTGGCCTGTAGCAGTTAAACGCGGTAAATACAAATCGCCTTGAGCAAACCCTTGGTGTGTTTACCTTGGGGCGTTCGCGACGATACAGGAACAGCAGGAGAGGTGAGCGAGAAAACAACAGGGGACATTTCCTCGGCAAATGTCTACAAAGGCTATCGTCTTTTCACAACTTTTTGCAATGAAAGGAGCAGGTAGGCGGCCAATTTTTTTCGTACCCACCGCTTGTCGCCTCAAAAGATATGTGGTACCGAAAGGTCACCTGTTTACTCTCAATCGGATCCTTCAAAAGCACCTGTCTAGCTGCTGAGAAGTGGCGGTGAAAAACTTGTTCATTTGTTCTGCAACCTTGCCCCTACAAATAGTTACAACAGGTAAGCCGAACTGCAGAACAACTGCAGACAATGCTTGAGGAATTACAATTAAAAAATTAGTGCCTGTTCACTCCCTGAAGAAGGCTGACGTGCGAAGCTGGACGCAGTACACGAAATGGAAGAAACAAAACACGTTTGTTTGTAATTTTCGAACGAGCAATTGCCCCTGAGCCCAATAAATCTTTGAAGGACTCGATATTTTTTCTAGTAGACAAAGAAGGCGCTGTTTCTTTACGTCCCGCGTCCTAGGCATCTATTTGCGTAACACACCAGCCCAATCCGCTCGACAACTGTGGACACCAGAAGTTCCGGATTGGGCGGCGGATGTACACGGTTAAACCTCCCGCCAGCACAACAGAGAAGTCATCAGTTGGCTTCCTCGATTATTAGTCCCGGATAGTTCGCGGACTGCACAAGACGCGATCCGGAACTCGATTTTCACATGCATTCCTATTTTCACGAGCATGGATTCCTGGGCAAGTTTGTGTTGCTGTGGAGAAAAATTCAGATCGCATTCGGACAAGGGTATGAAAGGAACGACACCACGGGGCCTACTCTCGACTTCAGAGTTGAAAATAGCACTCCGTGGTGTGTCTCCTATCTTCTCTTTGTCCGCGTGCGATATAAATTTTTCTGCAAGGCTTTCTATAGTTTTCGAACCCGTTCGTGATTCTGCTCCGGCAGCCGCTCCTTCGACTCCCGCTGTTTGTCCTACGTGCGAACGACACGATTCTGTCTATAGGCAGTTAAAATCTGGGAGGACTCGTTGTTTATTTTAGTTTACAGATGTACAGACATGTTGCTGTGTTTCCGTCCGCCCTCGTAGGCATTTCGCTGTCCGTGTAACCCACCAACCCAACTCAAAACCGCTCGACCATTTAGGACAGCTGACACATCGCACTGAGCCTCAAGACTAACTTCCACGCTTAAATGTCCCGCCAGCAAAACGTGCATATCCATGGTAGCGGCATGAACACCAGCTGTGGGCATGCACGCCCACCAGCGTCAACCCTCAATCATTGCTCGCATCAAACGGCAACCAATGATGGGCGGGTGCTTAGACGTGAAAAGTACGGGTGGAAATGCCGCGTGGAATGCTTCTCATCTTAAAAAAAGAATTATGGGCTCACGTCGGCATTCAAAGCGGGCACGTTGCTCCGGTAACGCCTGATAAGGCCGCTACCAATTTTATCAGCCGATTGCACAGGATGTGAAAGAGGCATCCGTGGTGGCGAGTGGAATAACAGTTCTGAAATTGGAGTCGGCAGTGTGGAGGAGGAGCTCATAAGCGGAGCCGAGCAAATCTGCTTCACCGGAATGAAAACTGCGAGGGGGGGGATGTAGGTTAGACGTGTACTGCTTCGAGGTAAAATCATGGTTGTGTGGGTAAATATATATAAGTAAATCTAATGTAATGAGAAACAAATGTACCACTAACGTCGTCTTCACGTTCGGCAACGAAACGCTAGAAGAGGAGGTGGAGGTTGGCATTGTTGTGGCGGGAAGACTGTACGTCAAGTGGGGGAAGTAGGATTAGAAGGTGGTGATTTTTAACCTAGGACATCTTGAACGTGGAGAGTTCGACCCAAAACAGTGAGCTCCTTGAGAAGGCTGGATAGGCCACGTCGGGTCAAAATAGCAGGCTCACGACATTAGGCTGCTCGCGCTAGAGCGCTTTTAAGGGAAACATTGTGCAAATAAAGCCAGCATGAAGGGTTCCAGTGAACATCGGAAGTAAAAGAATACAAGTACCCCGTACAGATGGTAAGTGCTGACCCCAACCACGGTAGAGTAATTCAGGGAGGAATAGAAATAGGCTAAAAAGCACGCGGAAAGTGCTCAAAAATAATCAAACGTAAGTTACCTCTGTGCATTAAAAGAAATATCTGCAACTAGTGCATACTGCCGTTAATGAAATACACAGCTGTAAAGCTGCCGCCTTACTAATCAATTAGAAAGCAAACTTAGGCCGCCTAATTGGGAGATGGAGCGAATAATGTCACGAATAACACTCAGAAACAGGAGACAAGCTGTATGGACAAGTAAACAATTTAAATTAGAAGACGCCATAGTTCAAACAACGAAAAAAAATTCACAGCATATCCACGGGGTGAATGATGATGAGTGGGCGAAGCTCCTGAGGGGAAATCATCGGTAAAACCGTGACTCTTCAGTGAAAGTTCGCCCACTACATCTGTGTCCGAACGTAACGTCTAGAAAGTCTCGCTTAAACCGCGCATCGGCACCTTGGGGCTGAGCTCGCCTGATGCGTTTTGCAGACGCCTCACGAGCTCTCACTGCATCGGGGTCTGCCTGCCGATACGCGCGCTTTCTCGCAGCTTCCCGTTCTCTGACGTTTTGGAGATCCTCTTCGCGCCGCAGCCGTGCAGCTTCGCGTATGGCAGGGTCCTCGCGCCGTTGCTGTGACGCTTGGGCCTCTCGTTCTCGAACGCTGGGATCTTGGCGGCGTCGTCGCGCAGCCAGACGACACGCTTCGGCATCCCGCTCTCGTACGGCAGGATCTTGGCGGCGGCGTCGCGCAGCTTCACGGAGCGCTTCTGCCTCGAGGGCTGGCACATCTGCAGCCTTATCCATCGGGCGACTCCGAGCGCGCGCCAACAGCGAACGGATTTTATTACAACGCTCCCCGCCATCTAGTAAACAATCCAAGAACTAAACTGGAGGTCGTCACGCCATCTAGTAAACAATCCAAGCGCATCTTTTCATCATATACAAGTACCGCCATCTAGTAAACAATCCAAGAACTAAACTAGAGGTCGCCACGCCATCTAGCAAACAATCCAAGTACTAAACTAGAGGTGGCTACATACATGCGTCGAGGATGGACAGACCCACGCCCTAAGGAGCTTCGCCCCTAAAAGAAGTGCACTCGGGCTGTCCACGTAGTGAGACAAACCCATAACCGATACACAATCAGGGTGACAGAGCGGATACCAGGAGATGTGTCTAGAACAGCGGGAAAGATATTAAGCCAAAGGAGGGACGAAATAAGAAAATTCCGGGCTAAACTGTGGACTCGAGCAGCGCAGTAGAGCAGCAGTGTGAAGTAAAAGGCAGAGGCCTTCGTAATTCAGAGCACCTGAGTAGACTGATGAAATGACAATATAAATATATATATATTTATACTATCATTATAATAAATATATATATATATATATATATATATATATATATATATATATATATATATATATATATATATATATATATAGGGAGTAGTAGAACTTTGAAGATGGTAGAGAACACAAGAGAAGAAAAACTTCGAACAAGGTAAAAGCACGATTGTGGCCACAATCGTGCGTTTACCTTGTTCGAAGTTTTTCTTCCCTTATATATATATATATATATATATATATATATATATATATATATATATATATATATATATATATATATATATATATATATACATATATATATATATATATATATATATATATATATATATGACTGTATTAAAATACGCGCACAGAGCGCGAGAAAATAACGTAAGTAGAGACAAAACGCACGAGAAATACATTGATACAGTAGACGTTTGCTGCGCTTCAGGAAGAAGACTTCCTTTCATCAGAGTATAGAATAATTGGTTTCAGGGTTATACATATAGAGAATGTAGCAAGTAACGGGGCAGGGTATAGGAAGGCGGAGTTTTACAATGGGATTATGGTTCGTGGGGAGCGAAAAAGAATGAGAGAAGTGGAAGAGGGAAAAAAGGTAACAAGAAACTACCGTCACGCGGTGCGAATATGTGAAAACGAACGAACAGGAGCGAAACAGAGCGAAAAAAATTTAACAAGGTAATTCCCCTTTCCCACTCTGCCAATGTGGGGGAAAGAGAGGTGTGAAAAACAAGATATGCCCTTTAACCCACTTGGCATGGGCATAAAAAAAGCTAACATAAAATCACACTAACCTGATAAGGGCGATATTACTGTGGACTCCACCCAGACCTGTCTCCACATGCGCCGAGCATTCAATAAGCTTTAGTGACGCACAGAGATGATGTGAATACGCTGGTCGTTCGCTTTCAGTCGAATGGACAGCCATTCTGTCCATGGTCAATGGTGGGGGCGATCGTACACTGGAGTATAAGCGCACGGCCACCTGCCTTCTTATGTTGGGTTTGGAGTTTTCATCTTCAGGGTTAGCTGCCTGGTTGTTTCCGTCTTCCCGCCAATAAGGAGGTGAATGCTACCTTATCCGACGCAGTTCACAAAAGTCTGGAGTGCCGTGCTTCAACATGGCCCGACTCTTTGTGCGGTCTATACGTAAGTCTCTACTGCTCTATTTGCCTTAATTTCAGCATATGACACAAGCGGAGTGGGCCCGACTTCAAGCAATTAACAGAGCTGCAATGCGGACGATCACCTGCCTCCTCAAATAACGCCTATATAATCTCTTCAGGCAGAAGCTAAACTCAACACCCTGGATGAACATGTACATCAGTGCCGCTGTGCTCGCAAGCACAAACTTAACTTTGTTGTGGAGGCAGCGGCGTTTGCGATAATAATGGGCAGTCCCCTACGCGCCTTACGAGCACACCCTGTAACTAGGCCGCCCTGGCTGTACCATCAAGGGACCGCAACCAGCCACTCATTCGACTTCACAGTAGGTTAACAGAAAACGCAGACGCGCAATGCCTCTAGAAATTGGGGCTGTGAACCAGCCCCAGGTTGTAGAGCCATTTGTGGATGATGAGGCCCAAGTTGGCGTTTTACCTACGGCGATCAAATGTCCCGCTCATTAAGAAGTGAACCAAAACTACGCTTACGTAACACTCCCGAACTGGCCTTGTATTCTGGCGGAGCTTAAAGCCAACCGGGGCGGACTGCAAGCGCTTCTACCGGAGCTTCTTCAAGCCCCTCGAAGTTTTACTCCACAAATATACAGGGACTCATTGGCGCCCGTACAGGATTTGCGCCGTGTAGCCGTCAACTCGTAGTTCTCAAGAGACATTCACGAACTACTGGAAACTTACCCCCTGCCCTCTCCGACTGCCGTGGTCCCCGCGTAATGCTATCATCGCTCATATTGCGGGGGACAGTTCTGTCACCTTACGTCGGTTCCACAACCGCTGCCCATGATGACAACTGACCCCACATGAACAATTTCTCAAACTTATGGAAGATCTGAGTTGTAACACACGCGCTCCCAACCAAAGATGTAGCACATACCTTCCCATTGGGCTCGCTCGGTGGAAGGGGATACTGCTGTGTGGACGTCGAGTTGGGGTGGACCTATCTACTGCGGTAACCCGGGTGTGGCCACCGGGATACCAAGCCCCGCTTACAAACAACTTCCTCTCTTGTACGGCTCCTGTCGAACACGGCGACACCAATCACCTGTTATGGACGTGCCCGTGCATGAGTGCAGCAAGATCCTCATACCTTGGTGGCACATACCTGCATTATTGGAGAACGCCGATCTCCAACGATGCCTGTGTGGGCGCCATCACCACTGTCTTCTCAATTTCCCCCGGGAAACGGGTGCCAACTTGTACCTTAAGGAGTTTATGCCAACGGGCATTCTATCAATAAAGAATCCCACTGTCCCCTTGAAGGACTTCCCTATTCACAGGCTGGAAATATGTTAGGCTCATATTCTACTGTAGAAAGCCACTTTACCAATTATTTACATGGTATCTGTAAATGTTACCTGACACGCGTGAGGATAACCTTTAAGGTGTAAGCTCTATATGTTTCATGAAACGCCAAACATGAGCATCACCCTCACACTGATAGTACCAAAATTGCTGCCGCTGAAATAAGATTGCAACTAAATAAAAAAATTATGGTTCCTGTAACTTCTTCACGGGGGTCTCCAGTTAAAAGTGGAGTGCTCTAACAATTGCGCCATCCAGGCGACCAGGCAAAGAAATAGAAAAGCTTTCTTATGCATGCCTGCTGACAGGTGATCGTAACCTCATGAGTAGAATGCGCCACAGAATTAGAAAAGAAGATTCAGCAACAATCAGAAAGGCGAAAAAATACAGCAAGTGAAATCGAGTCAAACTGGTGGAAAGGCCTTCCTAACAGCGTCTCACATCTCTCTGTCTTCGGTGTTATCGGGACCCACGGTTTTGGCTATGCCGGGCCCCTAGTCACTGAACTTCTTGAAAGCGCAGATTTCTATAACTCACTCACGGCTTATAAGTGTTGCCGAAAATGCGGTGTAGAAAAGCCATGTTTTGCCGTCGATGGTGACAATAGTGGGTAATGTGAAACAAAAAACGCTACACGCGGGTCGAATCGAACCTTCGTCCCTTCCGCTAAAAAGCCGCAAGTGTATCTCATTGCAGCTTCCCGTGTTGGTAAATGCAATTTTAATTTGGAGAGGGACATTTCGATAGTACGTACGCATTTTCAGCCCACCTACACACTCTGAAGTCGCATACTGTGTTTTGTAAGTCAAAGAAAAGTATTGACGCATACTAAACCGGCTCTTGCACTGCTCACCAAAGAAAAATTATGTTTTTTTTGCAAAGTGTTACTTCCGAACAACAAAAAAAAAAAACAACGAAAGAAAACATTCATTTGTCACTAATGCTTCACCTCAATTTCTCGACAACCGTCACTTTATTTTATGCGAGCACTTGTAAGCCACCTGCAGTGTCGAGTCACCCACAAATCTTCGTTATGGACAAAACGAAGCTCTCTCTGTTTTGAACTTTGTCGGCAACGGCAACCTCTGGTTGAAAATTAGCAAGAAAGAAGAACACGGCATTTTGTTCCAATGAAATACTTCACTCTGGAAACGTTTAAAATATTTTTTGCCCATAACACACCGGAAGAAGAAGCGTTACTAGTTTTGGGGGCACGTATATCTGTGTCATAAAAAAGTTCACCGGAGCGTAAATCAATCGAAGCTTTAGTGTCCGCAAAATGCTGTTGTACATCAGAACGCCCTGCAGGAAACCTACCTTTCTCTGACGACGATGATGAATGATCGTGGGTGAAGTGATAGAAAAAATCCTGTGCCATATCCACTAACGTGAAACAGGAGAGGGGAGAAGCATTCATTGCATAAGTGTATTGCTATCGAATTGGCGTTTTTGCCAACGGAGATGAAACCGTTGGGGGTAGAGGTATGCAGGTTGGCTGTAAAGGTCTCTTATTTTGAGCACGGAGCTCTCTTCCACCAGGTGCAAACGAGTGTCCCGGTGTTTTTTAAAACGTGTAACAAAGCGCTCGAGTTAGAGGCGTAAACGAGTGTCCCGATATTTTTTTAGTACTCCTTGCGTTCTAGCGTGAGGCGTAAGCGAGTTTCCCGGTGTTTTAGTACTGTGAATACATGAGACGACGACGATGACGACAGGAGACGCCAACAGCCTCAGCCCCTAAGGCACTTCTCCCCTAAACGACTTCCCGTGTACAGAATAGGACCTGGGTCTCTCGCGTTATGAAGAGGGCATATATCCGATTGCTCAATTTCGACTTCGGTGAAGCGAACGCAGAGCAGCAGGAACCTATTCACGCCGTACACCCAAATCCCAAATGTTAGGCCTACGGAGGGCACGCCTGAGGGTTGCTGCGGTATAGTGTACCTCCCGAGTGCAGCATAGCCGCTGTGTAGGACTGGCCAAACCAAGAATCAATCACAACGAACCTTCGCGTTCGACCATCGGCGTCGTTGGACGGAGGGCGTCATAAAATTTTATTTTTCTATTTATTTTAACACCCGCTCAAGAGGAGATATGAGGTATCTAGGATGAAATTCCTCCTGGAAATAGTTACCATTGATGCTGATGCTGTAAGCAAACATATGAGTACCCACATAAATATATATAAACTAGGGTAAATGATGCGACCTGTCGGTCACTCAATCGCACATTTGATTTGGGTCTGCAATCTTAAACAAATTATACCATCTTCTCATAGGGGAACCCTGAGTAGTATGCCAAGCAGCAATGGGGTTGACTGAAGTTCCCATAAGTATTCAGTTCGTCGTTTTCGTTGACGTTCAGCTTCTCGTGCCTTCGTTGTATCAGTAGCTTCTTGACGTAGTTTGAATGAGTGCACGACATCAGGCGCGTTCGCAGCACGTGTTCCCGTCTGGGATTGTAGAGCAGTGGGAAAAGCGCCACGACCTCCCGTGGCGGCTAGAATCTTGGGATCGAAACCAGGCGCCACCTAACTACAGTAAAGCCCGCTTATTTCGAACACAGCGAGGATTGTAAAATAGTTCGATACAGCACAAATTGGGTGTATAAAGGTTATAAAGAAAAACTTACATGAGACTAATCTTGCTGATTGAGTCACGAGCTAACGCTGAGCTCTTACCACCCTACAGTTCATTGTTGATACGACACTTTCTCGGGAAGAAAACATTAATTTATTGGGGCGGAAGAACTGTGTGAGCGTAGCCTGTTTCTTGGAGCGCAACGCGTTGCTGGGACTGCTTGCGCCACCGTATCTAAACAGTCGACAAGCACAAGACCGCTGCTCTCAATGGCACTGCAGTATTGCCGTAGCAGGGCCATGGCAGCGACGGCTCCGCTCGGGCTCGGAAGCGGTACGGGGTCCTCGGCGTCTTCGACATTGCGGAGACAAGCATGGATACAAGCGAATAACGGCGAACCCAGTAAACCGAGAAATTGTGCGCAGCGAGTAGGGCAGACTTGAAGTTCGGAGACACCGCAGCCCGAAGCGCCTAATGTGGCGGTTCCGGATCCAACGACATGCATGCGTGGAGCTGGTGCATTCTGCCAATATAGTGCTTAGAATATACTAGGCACTATACTTACACGGCCGGTTTGGACGCGCCCGACCTCGCGCGGGAACCGCAAGCGACACCCGCGCCCCCGCTGCACGCCGATGCATTGCGCGAAAGCCTACCGCATGCCTAAAGGGGGCGAAAAATCTCACGCGGTAGAGTTCGATATATCCATTGTGAGCAAACTCACGTTCGATATAAAAAGTTTAAAATGCACGTCATTTTCACTAGAACTGTACAAGGGTTCGATATAGGCAATAATTCGATATATCCGTGTTCGATATAAGTGGGATTTACTCTAATCTTTTTATAGAGGACTGCGCTGACGTCAGTTCAAACGGTGACGGGGCTGAAGAGACGCGCATGCGCAGTAGAGTACGGACGGCGGACGACAAGGCAGGGAGGAACACAACCACAAGCATGAGATTCTCCGCATCTAATAAACAGCCAACCTCCCACGTATTTCACAGCAGCAAATACGAGCAGTTGGAGGCCGCAAAGCTCAGCTCTAATCCCTAAGCACAAGTTGCAATAGTCCAGCCGGCCGAAGAGGCTTCCAAGTACCATGGTCTTCTTCCTTGCTGTCGTGTGACGCTGCACCCAACCTGATCCTCCCTCTCGTGTCGTTAAGCCTTGCTTAGAAGATATATAAAGCTTTCTCTTTCTCTCTCTTGCTTAATGGGAGGAAAGCTGATTGGTTGTAGGGTTTAACGCGCCGACGCAATGCAGGCGATGAGGGGCGCCATAGTGGAGGGCTCCGGAATAATTTTGACCTTCCGGGTATCTTTACCATGCGCCGAAATCTCGTACACATGTACACACGGGCGTTTTTTGCTTGTTTCCTCCATCAGAAAAGCGGCCACCACGGCCGGGAAACGAACCCGCAACCTTGTGTTCAGCAGCACAACGGCTTAGCCACTGAGCCACCGCGTCGGGTTGGGAGGAAAGCAAAGTATGCTGGATAAGTCTGCTTAATCGTGACGCCGCTAAATTATTTCATGACCCTCATCCACGAAGAGAGAGAGAGGTGATCCACCACCAGCCGTTTAGCGCCGTCGGTCATACTTACCCTTAGCATTTTAACTGCCTAAGACGCATCGGGGTCTATACCACTACGTGTAGAGGCAAGAAACGCATAAGCAAAGGTGAAAAGTGCAACAGGACAAAAACGTGCCCAAGGGAAGCTTTTAAAGACGTATTTTTATTGGGAATTAAAAAAGTGCAAGATTTGTTGAAAAAAATAGTGCAAAAGTAGCAGATATGGTTGACGTATGTCATAAAAAAAGCTAGAAATGTACCTTGAAGTATGAAGAAGCGTGCTGGGAAAAAGCAGCCGATTGCGGTTTTGCGTAATTCACTTTTTCCTGCAAAATAAACTTCACTGAATATATGATATACGAAGATCAATATTGGAAAAGTAGTATGATTCCCGCAGAAAGCAAACAATATTTAATGGATCAATCATACTCTGAAGCATCAGGTGTTTAGAAGGTCAGATCGCGTAACCCTTGGTTCCATTCAATTGGCCCACGTTATATTACAAATAATCCTGCCTTTGAACAAGCTTCCATACGTGTTTCTTTGTGGAGTAAAAAGGAGCAGGAATATATATGAGCCATTTTTACAAGCAACACCTAGCGATGAGCCAAGCAGGCACAGCGTAGCAACGGGTGACCAGACCAAACTGCGCCAACTCTCCCCGCGGTGATTTATTAGCTATCGCATTGTCTTGCTGAGCCCAAAATCGCGTGTTTGACCGGGCCGCGTTGGCTGGTTTTTGATGGAGGTGAAAAGCAAAAATGGCCGAGTGTCGACATTGAGGCGGAAGTCAAAGACCCCAGGTAGTCAAAATTATTCCGGAGCTCTCAACTTCGGCGCGCCTCCTAGCACTTTTGTGGCTTCGGCAGGTAAAACCTCACAATAAAAGCCATGACGGCTACTGGTTTTCGTGTAGAGAAAATATCAAAAATACCGTCGAGAAAACAAAATATTACCGTCTCTATTTGAGCCGTACTTGTTCGAAAATCGGCAGTCTCGGCTATTAGAAAAAAGTTATCACATACAATTAAACCACATGAACTGTGGCGAATACTTAAAAATGAACAAGTCATTTATAGGAATATATCTGTGCTGGTATTGCAGAGCCGTACACCCTACGTTGAGTATCGCCCAAAAACTCATCCTGGCGTAAAAACGAGAACCAATGAAAAAAATGTTTGTTTGGAGTATCTAGAATACTAGCAGGGCCGAAATAACTATGTTTCGTGCCGTCAAATCTATTAAAAGCGGCACCAGTGTTATAATACCAGAAGCTACGGCAGTTTTAACTTATCGACCTGCAATGCCTTTGCATGCCGTACGACGGGTATTCGGAAAAGCAAATTCAACTCTTTCATGAGTTTACACTCCATGCACAAACAATCGCATTATGTTTGTAATTAAGACTCTTATCGTGGACTAAGGACGCCTGCTTTAGGCTTTGATACAAGCCCACCCCTTTATTGTCGGTCTCTCTCCCCCTTGAGGCAGGTAACGGCCGGGAAAAAAAAATCATGCACCGCTCCTTCTAACGACGACGATAGTATAACGCGAAATCTGCTCGTGAACGATTCCTTCGTGGTCATCAGATTTTGCACTTTACATGTTGATCATTCACTTTGTCTCGCAAGCATTTTGCACTTTCCAGGGCAGGGCTTTGACTTTGGTTCTTGGAATTGTGGAATTCAGCCGAATATATCTTCGCGTTCATCCGTCGTCATCGTTATATAGAATGGCGCTTGCTTTTTATGTGCAATATGGGTCTCCAAGAAGCCCTATAAAAATTAGCAGTGGCTTAGCTCGGCTATGCCTGGATATCCATAGCGTGAGCTCAGGTTCAGCTGGTTTTTCTTAAGTTTTTCTGTTTGTCTAGGAATAATTCATTGTCATGCTTAGTGCGGCTAGAACGATTTCCAATCCACTCCTATCCAGTCGCGGCGGCGGCAGCTCCGGCGCCCAGCTGTGCGACATGAGACTTCACTGCTCTATGCGCATGCCCAGCATGCCTCTCCCGGAGCCACGCGAAACTGCTCAACCACGGCCAGTGTAGCTGATGCAACAAAAATATCAACTGCTACGGCCGTGTCGAAATGGGGCAATTGAATAGAAATCGGCTCCATAACGCGCAGTGCCTAGTTTCGATTCCAACCACGGGAGGCGTCTTTTTTTAACTTCACCCACGATAATCACAAGCGTCAGAGAAAGTTCGCTTTTCTTGAGTGAGTTTTTGACGCTACATACAAAGCTAGTGAGACCGAAAATTTTGCTTTAGAAATGAGTTTGCCTCATACAGGTTGTCAACGCGGTAGCATCACATGGCGCATTTAATAACAGGTGTTTATATCTACCACAGTAAAGAATATTTGAGGAAATTCATGGACACAATAGCAAGGCGCAAGTGGTATTTCGAAATTTCATCCTTAAAGTAACCCATATCCCATCTCAGCACAATGGCAATAGATACTGCGCAAGTAGAAGTTTTGAAGAAGCCTCCTGAGCATTCGTTTATTCAGACTAAGAAAGCATAGTTCCATTGTTTTGCAGTAACCGCTTCATTGAAAGTAAGTGTACCTATCGTAACGAAGAACATAGCTGAGCACAGAGAAAGTACCAGTTTAGGAATGCAGTGTCATTCAAGTGCCAAAACAAGGGCATCAAATATATTACGCTACTTAAGACATATCTTGAGAAGAACCATCGACTGAATGATAAAAAAAGTTCAAAAACAATATATTATAATTCGTGTAGATTGACAGAATACGAATGTTGTTTTATTGTTTGCTGATGTTTCGATTCAATTTCAGAGAACCTGCTTCTAAACACATCACCGATCAGCCAAAGTAGGAGTATGGTTGATTAGATCGTAACGCATTCTATTACGTATGCTTTAAATTTCACTCCTTGAATTTTTACCTTTTTGCCCACAGTAGTCGTCGCCCCCACACGGAATATTTCTCAGCCGAACCCCAGAGAATAGACTATAAATATTCGAAGTCACATGGATCGCTCTCATATCAATGGTGACGTTGTTTATTGTTGAGGTATTTGTTGTAGAAAACGCCCCTGGTCATGTCAAAGGAGTGTATCATTACCAAAAAAAGAGGGCGAACCGAGAAAACCACCTCAGAGATTTTTTGCTGCTACCGCTGCAGTGAGGTATTAATTAGGTCAAATCTGGTACTTCATATGACGGGCAACGCCATGTATGCAGCGCACTCACAGAAGCTAGTGCGAAGATTACACTCCAATCAGGTTACGGGCATTCGACAAATATTTTAGCGTTATCCGGTGTATGAAGTTGCATTTGGCAAAAAATGATTGTCATGCACCGCACTAAAATATCTCATAACCATTTTTTGCGTTTTCAAGCCTCTGAACATATGTCTATGCTTCCGAAGGTCCGGCACTTAATAAAGGTGGGGGAAAATCAGCCGTTCCCACCTTCAAGGAGTGGCGTTGCTGTCATCAACACAGAGTCGATTGTTCCATGCTCCATGTTCGGAAAAAAGTAAAACCGCATCGTTGTGATCCGTGTTAATAGCCCCGTATACACCCCACCATAGAGTTTCTTACAATATACACTAGAGAGGAATCTGGTGGTAGAGTCTATGCGGCTCACATCAAGGCGGTCTGCTCAGCCATAGACCGCCATGATATCATGCGCTCGCCTTAGTTTCATCATTGCTTTAGATTGAAACACTTTAGTGTCCTTATATTCGAATACAGTGCCACGAAAAATTCAAAGAATGGTGTGGTAATATATAGGTGGAAAATGAAACAGCCTGTTGTAAAGCTAAAGAAAAAAGAAGTGAAGTGTAATTTTGCAGAAACAGTGGTGCCCACTATACTGGAGTTCAAGCTGGTAGTTAACGATAATTTCTATATTTTGGGGAAACTCATTAGATACTCTTATTTTATTAATTTTGCTAATATTTCAGATAATAAGTTGTTTGGATTGTTTCGAAAGCTTCTTGAGTGTGCCTATGAAAACGTCGTCTTCGTGGTTAACCGGTGCACCAACCGTCACCTCTAGTTTAACAAAAGTTGTTGCTGAGCGAGTTGGTTTATATTTGAAGAAAAAAGAAAATGTGGCGTTAAACAATAGTGGACGAAGAAAACATAGCACAGAAACAGGCGCCTATGTGTCGTATCTTGTGTTCGTTGAAGTACGTTTCGTTTCTTTTTTTCGTCAGTTACAACTTTCGCGGTGGCATATTGCACGCTCAGTGATACGTCCTTCGACTAGGGCAGGATTAACGTGAGGCACGATGACGAAATTCCTGCCGTTTCACCGAACACGGCTATCACAGAACTGGGAGGATAACGGCTTCCTGCTACATCGGAGATGTGTTTATGTATAGTGAAGAAAGCAAATCCCCAAAACCGCTTAGAATCCGCTTGTCATGCCAAGCAGAAGCTACAATCGGGGGGTCTTCCAATAAAACCCCACCCCATGACGACATGGATTACCAGGTGCAGTTTCCTCCCAAGTATCCTTACTAACAAACTCTATGCATCTCAACATTTTTAAATACGAAGCACATTTTCCACTTCCCTCGTGTGCGAAAATACTTTCAAGCGTAGAAGCCCCATTATGAAGCGGGTACATTTGGCTTCTAAAAAATTATTTTGCCTGCTTCAGGGCCGTGAAAAGATGTGTGAGAATGACAACAATGGCTTTTGTTCAGGAGAATATGGCGGCGAGAAAGGGTTTATAATCATTACAAAAAAGCATACAATCGGCCTTGAAAGCATTTCCTTGCAGTGCTTCTGTTTCCCTGGCAAGCCTTCAACAGCCCGAGGTATAGTGACAGCGCACTGATACACGTGTTTGAGACCGGATTGCAGACGTTTGCAACTATACGAGTATAGAAGCAAATTCCTTGACTATATTGTCCAATTCTGCGGACGTGTCACGTCGCTCCTCCTGCATCAAAAACAGATAAGAACACTCCATCACGTGAACATTTGCTATAAAGGCAGACTTAAGGTTATACAAAGTGGTATCGCCAAGCGAAACTGTCTCTGCGAAAAATTTCCAGCGACAGCATCGACTGGTCTACAACGTTGAAATAATAAAGGCATTTTCACTGCATGTACATTTTCACTCACTCTGCACTACGTAAACTTGAAAAAGCAGTGAGTTTATGTGTAACAATGAGAGTATGCGACATAAAGCATTTGATCTTACTGCAATTTAATTTCCTGCTGCTTCCGTACGTATTAAATAAACGAAGCTTTTATTCTCTTATTTTGAAACAGTAGACGTTGTTTGGGTGCTATATAGTTATTAAGGGGACAATAGTTTAGCCACACCACGATGGAAGCAGGCTTAGATTGCTGTTTTAGCAGTTTTTGGATAATCTGAAAAGAGGCGGCTCAAGAGCGATTCTCGTAAAAAAACCGACCCGAGATTACGTTTTAATGCTGCGCCCACCTGTGGGATGCCGTTCCATGCGTGTGTCTTCAGCATGACCCTGCTGACCAGCTCGGTGACCGTTTCGGCAAAGCTTCTTCTGAGATCAGACTTCTCAGAATTGTCTACGTCCCACAAGAGTTTGGGTATCCTTTCAAGGAGTTCTTTCAGAAAGGAGGGCATTTTCCGCACGCAGGCTGGTGATGTAATGTCATCAACGAGAGATGCAAGCGAGAACTTCGCCGTTTCGACGTCCTGCGAGTCCTAGACATACAAACGGGTGTGTCGGGGTGCCAATCAATGGAAACGGGGACGTTCATCTTCAAAATTTTTTCTCTCACAATAAAAGAAGTATTCGGTAATTTGTTTACGCAACTCTCGCCGTCTAGCTAAACACCTTTGCAGCAGGTACACTGATTTACAACCTAGCTTTGGTAATGTTTAGGGGTGATTGGCACGTCGCCGCTACGAGGTGCTGCCACGTCGCTTCTGCAAATACAGGAAGTATAATATATTTGTCCCGCGGCACTTTCAATCCGGATTGAAGCGAAACGTAATTGACATTTGAGCGTACGCGGCGCATGGCCACTCCTAGACGACTCTTTTCCATCCTGATTCAGAAGTACCGCCGGTTGCACTCACGTACGCCAGAGGGCACCAAAAATGTATTTCGTGGCCGTCGCCCGTATTTCTGCGCGGTAGTAGGTAAATGTAACTAAATAAATCTTATCGGACGGATATGTAGGTACAGTAACTTGATACAATTTGAGGTGTTAGTTGAAGTTGTATCTTTCTGTGCCATTATGCAACGGGAACGATTGTAAAGGCAGTTTCATCCGATCGTTCTTTGAAACCTCCGCAGCGGTTGGGGACCTAGGATTGACATCGAACGGGATAGGTCTCAATTGCGGTTGAAACTGTTGTGAAGCAGCGGCCAGTCCGGATTGAACTCGATCCCTATAAACTTATCCACGATCGGAAGTGTTCGTGTGATAGGGGTATAAAACGGCATAATGCGACCTCTCATGCTTATCGGCGAAGGCTTTTGAACTGGGTGCGCGAAGTGAGATACTTCGGGGTTAACCTCCTCGTACGCAGTTAGACTTGTCTTGATATAAACATTGTTGTCTGGCGGAAATGATGAAAGCTGATGCCAGCATTTCTTGTTGACGTTTTAAATGCACTGCAAAGCACAAGTGGGACGTTTTCTGAGATTTCTGGCAATGACGTAAAGTGGCGTGGTTTTACAAGTATTACTTACCAAAATGTGTTTCCATGTGATGTGGAACTTTTGACTGATGCAGGTCGAAGAATTTTCATCCCTGGTCCATTTAAACTTTTCTTCGCAGTGTTGAGCCTCATCTAAAAAATAATGAGCAGCAGGACAAACAAGAAGAGTTGGCCGCATATGACACCCTCCCGAACTATTGCTGGCTGGACAGCCAGAAATGAACATTGCCAATCGTGCACTTCAAGCAGCAACAATTATCGCTAGACTCAAGGGTCTTGACGCAAACAAATTTCCGGCCACTGCAGCCGTAGATTTTTAAAGCGAAGCTTGCACTCTCGCTGATGTCCTCCGTATTCCAGGCAAACTAGACTGCCAGAGAGCCAACTTTCTGGGGAAAGGCATTCCAGGGGTAGGAATTCTGGGAGAAGGTCTTCCCCCAGCCGTGGCATTCCATGGCTGAGGGAAGCCATGGAATGCTAGTATCAGTGAAGTACTAAGGGGGACAATCCAAGTGCAGTGAACCGTCCCGATAAAAAAAGGTGTTCGCATAAAGAGCGCTACCGTCGACGTCGTAGTTTATACAATACACAGGAATCTTTACGTAATTAGCCAACTTGCTTCTGAGGTGGTTTGTTTGGTGTTCGGCTTCATTTCGTACATCTTGCCCTTCCCTCATTTGTGTCTTTTCGAGAGAGCGGTACTTTATTTTGCTTGGTTTCCTTCCCACAAAAATGATTTTATACCTCGATTACGTAGTGGGAAACAAGGTTATATTTTAGGTATAAGTGCTTTTCCTTTTTAGCGCGTACTGTATGTAGTAGCATGAAGCCGGTGTCAGGAGCCGCCGTCAGGCACTCAATGCCTTTAGCTCCTGCCCTGTCAGCAGGCATTGTAACAACGACTGCTGAAAAATAGTCTTTTTCTTATTTTTATAAACCAATTTGGTTCGTGATATTCGATTGAAACTGGAAAGTGGGCGTTAAATGACTAGGCCTTTTGAAATAAAAATGGAGGTAATTTGTGCCACCAGGTTTATATCGCTTTCCTGATTTATGTATTCCGGTCGTAAATTTAATTTTACTAGGGACGCTTTTCGAAGCGATGCACCTTAGGGGCTCGGACTGTCGGCGTCTGATGTAGTCATCTCATGTTCGCCGTCGTCTCATATACTCTCATGTAGTCACGCTATTTAAACACCGGACCACAAGTTTTCCAATGACTCGTGCTAGAACGCAACACGTATTGAAAAAAAAACACACCGGAACGTAGTTTCCCAAGGCCCCGCGCTCGAGCGTTTCTTCTCCATGGGCAAAAACGCGTAGCAATAGAATACCCCGGGACACGCGTTTTCGAACGCCCGCGCTACTCCTTAGCATACATCTTAGCTTGCTGTGGCGTGTGACACGAAGAAAACTTACGGCCTGTCTGTCTCTTATTTATTCGGCTAAATCTGGTTCCACGCAAAAGACTGAGCACCGTCGCCTCAGCAAGCGCACGATTGCACCTCCCACCAACGCTTCTACGGCGAAAAATCAGCGCGCGCCGTGTGGCAAGGGCGAGACCTGCTATCTTTGAAAACACGTATTCACGGCTTGCTTCAGTCCTCCCCAGATTTCACGTTAGGGCACATATACCGGGATTCTATTTAAATCTAAAACAACACAAGAGACACCTATTTAGCCAAGCAAAAAACGGATGTTTCAGTAGTAGTGGCCTTCAAATTCTACGTAGCCAGAAACATTTTCGTTACCTATTACACTAGATGGCGGGCAAGTTCCTTGTAACGTTGTTGGTGGCATCGCCTCAGGTGGACCTGTGACCAAGGAATTCTTATGTCAGCACTATTTTTGCAGCGTGGACAAGAAAGGAAGTTTTGTATTCTGAGATGATGCCTTATTAACCGTGTTCTTATTAAGAGCAGCAGCCGAAACACCTACAACTTCGAGAACCGCTGCAGAGAAACACGCAGGTTAGGTGGAACATATGAGAAAAAGCTCCGGTTGTCAGTGCGTTTACCCCAGAGACGTCCTTTCCTTTGTCTACACTAAGTTTTCAGTACTGGTAATATTCACAGTGACACTGCCGATGGCACATATACCGAAAAGTTGTTCTTTGTGCAACTTATTCTCCTTTGATGTAGGTACAAGAAATGGTAGACGTCGTTACCGATGCAACTAGAAAAAAATTAGTTCAGTTTTACTCTGTGAAGAAGAATTAGCTGTGATGCCGGACGCAGTACACTTAATGCACGAAACAAAACACGCCTGTTTGTAATTAGCGATCCAGCAATTACCATTTAGCGCATTAAAACTTTGAACGAACCTAAATTTATTCTTTCTAGCTGCCTGTGTCCTTCCCGCGTCGTAGCCATCTTAGTGTCAGCGTAACACACCAATCCAATGTGCTGGACCACTGAGGACACCGAAAGGCTTGCATTGGGGTGATGAACGTACACGTTGAAACCTTCTGCCAGCCCAACAAACGTGTCATCAGTGATGACACAAACCCCATATTTGCGCATGCGCCCCTTCTTCCCTCTACTCCCAACTCTTGCCTGACACCGCCGAAATTGTATGGCACCGCCGAAAAGGCACCGCCGAAATTGTCCCTCGGAAAGCCCTTCAAGCTCAAGAAATATTGGCTCACGCTGAAAAGGGCTTTTCATCTGGGAGAGAATCCAGGCTACTCGGCAAGCTGGAACGTGCGGTGGAAACGAAGGTGGCCGTGGCTTTCAGCTGTTTTTGCACCTATTCGCGCTTCTGTTCTGGCAGACGCTCCTTCGATTCCCGCCGTTCTTTCTCCAAATGAACGAGATGCATCCCTCCACATACAGTTAAAACCTGGCAGGACTCCAGCGTTATTCTACTGTACAAATATTTGGGTGTCTGTTTTCGTCTCTTCTCGTAGGCATCTTACTGTATAACACGAATCCAAACTGAAACCGCTCAAACATTAAAGACAGCTCACAGATCGCATTGAGGCGCGAGACTTCTATGTTTAAATTTCCGCCAGCACAACGCGCATGTCATCGGTAGCGGCATAAAATCTAGCTGTGCATGCACGCCCACCTTCTTGCACCCCAATCAGTGCCCGTATAATCCAGCAAATGGGGATTGGCGCGTGCTTAGGCGTACGGTAAATGCACGAAACAATCACACGGAGAGCCTTTCATGCTGAAAAACTATTGATCACGTCCGCGTTCAAATCCGGCAGCCTGCTCTGGTAACGCCTCATAAGAGCGCTACCGCCATTTTCAGCCGATTGCGTGGCTTGTGAAGGAGGCATCGGTGGTGGCGAGGGCAATAACAGTTGTGAAAGTGGTGTCAGCAGTGGCGAGAAGGAGCATGGCAGCGGCGTAGAGTAAATCCGCTTCACTGGAATAAAAACTGGGGGAGGGGGGGTTAGATATATACAGCTTGGAAGTAAAAACTGACCGTACTTCTTCCGATTGTGTCAGTTTTGCTTTTGTTATTGAAAGCTAGCACAGCCACTGTGTAGTCCTGAAGGACAAGTACCCTGATCCATTTCGTTCGTAGAAGCTGTAGAGGGTTTACTGAGGAGTATATGTGTCACGACCTGCCTTTTTAAGTGTAGTCTTACGACCCTAAAATGATGGTAAACAACGATTGAACGTATTTGATAGCACATAATTGTGCACCCCTTTTTTTGAAGTTTTTCTCGCAGTTGTAAGCATTTTGTGTAGAAACCCATTGTCGCAGCTTCAATGTGCTTGAGCAAAGTAATGACTTCATGCAATAATAGAGAGTTTTAGCTGACCGTTTCTGACGGTCCCCTCCACTCCGATAGCAAGCGGGAGCGGCATTGCGCAAGCGTGGCGCGCTACCGCGCTACCAGAGATACCGGAGCGGGGCCCCGCTCTTCTAACAGGGGCCTCTTAGCGGACCCTCACGGCCGCTTAGGCTACCGTGCAGAATTTTAACATGGCTGCCCCCGCGATGCGAGCGCGCTACAGCGAACTTCGTTTCTTCATTTGAAACACGAACGAGGAAGCCGCGAAAGCGCTTCTGAATAGGCGATGGTGCCACACACCTAAAGATTTTTAGAACGGAAGCGAAAAACGTCGACTGTAGCGCGGGGCTGCCTCTATGCAGCGCCGAAAAAGGCAGCCGTGCCTTGGCTATTCCAAGGATTATCGGCGTCTTTATTGTTATTTAGAAAAATCATACTATGTCAGCAACTACATTATAAAAAAGGGGTTAATAAGGCCAAGAAACACGTTATTTTGCTTTTTGGGTGACCAAATTCAAATTCTTATGTTTCCTTTATGATGACGTTTTGGTTTACAAGCGCACGCGAAACGACCAAACACGCTAATCATTCCCTTCGAGGGAGATACTGTTATTGCTAAGCTAAAAGCCTTTCTGCTGCTGACGCTCCGGTTGTGCTGAGCGGGATGTCGGAAGCATAGCGGAGCGTCAAAAACGGTCCGCTAAAACTCTCAAATATCGCTGAACGCCCTCTTCGCTCTAGAAACTGAGTCTTGGAGGATAATTATTGACTGCTGGCAATAGGCGTCACCTCCGATAAGTATAGGGGTATTGCTACGATGGCTTGCAAGCACCGTTTTTAACAACCAAGGTTGAGTGTTACAAAAGCGATTTATTCTGTACAGCAGTCGTGTCACTGGTATACGGAGGAGCGAAGTCAGGACAGTAAAACAATAACCTTCTCAGGCCAAGCTGATGGGTTCCGGGAATTTTTTTCTCGTTTCAATTTTGGCTACCTTTTGCACCATTCGTAATTTTAGGCGCTGTTAGAAACAGACGGCCGGAAAAGGCTTTTCTTCTCGATGTATAGGTTAAAGCTTTGTACTTTAGATCCACGTGGTGATTACGCACAACTGTCACCCAGTGAGTGTAAGGGGCACTTAAACGACTAGAAGAGTCGTCCAGCATAGTTGGCGATTTTGCAGGGCGCATGGGTGAAACCAGTTCAGCACGTGCAGCACACAGCCATTCGTTAAATAAAATTAGTGCCGTGGACGTCATGGCGGCCGGAGCACTCACCGCACGACTTCGCAGAAGAGGCCGGTCGTCCTCAGCTTAGGGAATCGTGACCTCTACCGGAGAATGAGGGATTGAGTGATTTGAGTAGACTGTGCAAAAGAACTAGACTGGGTAGATTTTAAACTCATCTAGGAGTTCAGAGGCACGCAAACCCTATCCCGGGAAGGGGAGAGGCTGGACTGAAGGTGTACAGGTGAGAATAACGAAGGAAAGAGAAACAGAGAGAGAGAGATGGAAGGGAAAATTCGTCGCGAGAGATTTTTGCTTCAATATGGCAAAAAAAGATCACGGAAGGGGACCGGACGGGTAACTGAAGGAAGCGCTCGTAGGGAGCTCGCCACAATTCCTAACATGTAATCCCTAACCACCATATATAAACACCACTTTTTCAGTCATCAAATCCGCCACAATAAACGTCAGCCGCTATCAGGTACATACTTGTGAAAACTTAAAGCTATTCACTCAATGTGAAATCTGTCGGTGCTTCGTCATAAGGGTCGGTGGCGCCCTTTTTCGCTCATTGCTAAAACCCATCAGGCTATTCGCCTTTCTTCCTCACTCCTGTCTTCATGTATTGAACAAGGGTTTGTCCACTGCAATTTAAATTCGCCAGCTTCGCAGTGGTCGCGTGCCCCTGCCTGGAACAGCGCCAGCGGCATCTTGTGCGCGCCGATGCCTTATTTCACACTATGGAACGGGTGGTTTTTGGCGGTCACTTTTTTCGCTTACTATCGTAAACAACAACCCATTAGGCGTTCGTAACAAATGTAGCGCTGGGACTCCCGGTTATATACACATTATTTTCTGAAATGCACGTGCCGTTTTATTTGCGCTAAAAAACGGGGCAGCACTGTAGGAGCTTGGAACGGGTATGAATATATAAACCCTCTGTTTTTCGAAGCCTATGTTTGGGTCAGTGACGTTGTGAAACCGTGGGGTTCTACTAGGTTCCGCTATCTCGCTGCGCCGCGTGTTTCAGGCAGTCGCTTGACATTGCGACACCGAACAAGCTATGATGAAAAGGGGCGATTCTAAAGTGCTCTGAACTTATAACGCAGAAAGACCGTTTTCTGAGATGCGCAGACAGGTCGCTAACAATGCGGGTTTGCGCCATTTCTTTATTTTAGGGGTCTGATCAAATAAGTTTAGTCTGGTTTTACATGAAGACATGGTTTTTGGTGTCCTTTATTCCGCGTTACTTAACACACTATGTGCCTGTGTGCTTACATGTAATGTGTGTTATAGCTCATAACGACTGCTGGGGTGTTTCTTTTGAAGAAACAGCTATCCAAACTACTCCCCCAAATTAGCGTGCTGTACACAGTAAGCACGAATTTGTATGCTTCGATAAACTTTCCTCAGGCAACAGTCCTTTCAAGACAACTCACCAATGCACACAGCTCGGAGCTTTTCAGTACAGTTCAGATAGTAAGGCGTAATTCCGCTACTGTGGCGAAGAATCGCCGAGCATGTCGCATTGTTTCTGAAAAGGAGTTCGGGGTTGCCATTTGATTAACAAATCCATGCTGCGAGAACAGTTTAAAGAAAACCTACTGAACATATGGTTTTTACTAAGCTGTACCTACATGCTAATGTATTTGTGGCCCATCGCTAACACAAGCACGCACTCACGCACGCATACGCACACACACGCGCGCACACACGCAGACACGCACACCCTAACGTGCACACATACACGCACGCACACGCACACGCGCACGCACTCTCTCCCTGTGCCTCTCTTTCTTTCTATCTCTCTCTCTATCCACACACGAATACGGAGATTACCAACGCGGCTGTAGAGAACATAACCGAGTCATGCATTGTCAACTCACACCTCTTTTTGTCAGCATGACAGTGATAGTAATAACATCGATAAAAGGGCTCTCCTCATATTAATCGGGAGCAGACCATTCACGTTGATAGCGTTGATGTGTGGGAAGTTGTAAAGCAATAAATGTGAAATAACGGATACATTGTACGTACACTGTCATACATTTTATTCAACGAGATACCGTGAAGGTTGACAATGTAAATAGACGGTGTCGTTTACCATACACGAATAAAAGAGAATACATCATACGGGGTTATATTCACATTTATGTCGTTAATGTTCACTTTTTGACCAAACCTACTACATTGTATGCGATGCCATTTTTTTCTCAGAAAGAATACCATAAAGCCGGTAAGATCAAGCCTTTAAAATACACAAACACTCTTGCATATAACTGCGATAGCTGATTTGTCGGACATACTTTCAGTGGGTAAGGAATGAGGCTGCCTAAGGTAGAAAAATTTGTCCCCGGAATATAAAAAAAACAGTATGCTTCGATGCCATACCTCTACATTGAAGCTTGATTCCATGAGAAACATAAAACTGACACTTGGCTGCGCGATCGACGGACCTCACCGCACCGCTCAGAGTGCTGCCTTCAGTGTGGCATGTGACAATTTTTGCTCTGCCCTACCGTTGTGGAAGGCGCTTAGAAGTTTTAATCTTTTTGCTTTCGTGCGGGTGTGGTATTTCTGCACGACTAAAGAAAACGTTACTACCAATTTTGCACCTTAAAACAGACACCGAGTGTCACATCATTGTTATCAATGGCAGAAGAGGGAGGCTGCGGTTAAGAGAAATTTCTGATTAACATTTATGTCATGTCAGTTTCTTAGTGCATTACTGTTAGCAAGTCCATCCGCACATGCGCCGATACACGACACCGCAAAACCAAATACCGCAAGGTATATTTTCGAGACAAAATAGCAGCCTGCAATTTTAAGCAAGAAATATACCGTACCTTTTGAGAGGGCGAACCCAATAGCTTGTGACTTCCTTCTGAAAGGAGTACTCTTCATAATTGCGGACCAGGTTTTCGTACTCAAACTCGGAGAACTCTTCTGACAAGAGAGACATGCCTAAGTCATCGCAAGCTCTCAAACTCTCTTCGAAATTCAGGCCGCCTCTATTCACGCACATGGGTAGTCGGATCGTTCCCGTCCTCTTGATTTCATCTGTTGATTCCGAAGAGAACAAACAATCAGGTTGCACGTTTTGCCTCTCATTGCTATGGGAAGATATTTTAAAGAAAGGAGGACCTACCGCAGTAGAGGTCATTTCTCTCAGGTGGTGGCGTTCCTTGTACTAGGGTTTTGCGTGTACCTGGAACCCAAAAGAAACTTGGTCAACATTATGCCTCAATTGCGAACATCGCGAGCCGTCACCGTCGACACAACTTATCCCCCGATGCTGTGCTGTGATCACTGCTTTTCGCAACGTGATATCATCAGATCAGATCTATCAGACCGGTTGATCATCTGTGATAATTGCTCCATTGTTACTTGCCTTCAGTATACGCTTGATGATGTTTGATGTCGCCTGCATACTATCGTGGTGTGCATGCCTTTTGAAGGTGCGAAATAAATGTAATACCTGTGAGCGATAATTAAACCGTTCTTTGGTAACAATAAAACACGCATGGGCCTGAGTTATACCAAAATCCTCGAAAGTATGTTTTCACTCTGACTATCCTTTCATACATGATGTAATCTAACAAATCTTCGCACAGCTATAGGCAATAAATATAGTTTTCAGAAGTCTTGGATTCACCATTGTGCATCTCTCACAAAACATCTTCCGACTTATTATCTCAAGGGCAGGTTGATTTGAATTGGGGGTTCAATAATACGGGATACAATTTTTTTAGCAAATTACCTTGTGCAAATACATACGTTGTCATCAACATGCTTCTTTTTTCAAGAAGGAAAAACCCAACACATGGGTAAAGTAGGTTCTGTCTTTCTTTCGCTCTGCATTTCGTTTATTTCCGCAATTGGCCAAGTATTCTGGTCTTCGCTTTGTCTGCCTATATTTTTCTGTAGCTTTACGTAATGTGGTTTCTCATCTACAGATTGTGCTAGCTCCCGCATTTTCACCTTTCCATTTTTTCCCGTGATGAAAGAGTTTTTTCAGACATGTTGGCAATGAATAATTGAAGTAGTAAACAATGCATGTAAAACGTCGTTTGTGCTCGTAATTTTGATGCATTCACTTCGAGAGCAACTTCTAGAATTAATTTGTGCGAAAACAAAACGTCCTACAAAAAAGACGAGAACGTGTAAGCAGAAACTAGGACGAAACCACTAGGACGAAAGCACATAAATTCGTTTCGCGCCGTCGTAATAAGAGGTATAGCCGTCGACTGGGCTAGTTTGTGATTTATATTGCTGATGCAGAAAACATTCGGCAGCAAAAACTATACATAATTACGTGCGCGAACTTAAAACTCATTCCTCTATCGCGTGACTGCAAATATAAATTCATTTGCCTTTACAGGACAATAAAAACCTAAAAAAATCCCGTCATCTCCACGAAGTGAATGATTATGAGTGGGGCGATGCTTCAATGCTTATCCGTAAAACCATGAAACATTCTCCCACACATTTTATAAAGACTCGACACGTTGTTATAAGGGTGATTGTGTATACACCTATGTACACGATGTTTATTATTTACATATCGATGCAATTATCCCCCGCCCGCTTCTATTCGAGGTTCTCCTGCCGCCGCTTGCATGCCGCCTCTGCTTCGCGAGCTCTCACTTCGGGATCCGCTTGTCCAAGAGCCCGCTTTGCTTTGGCTGCGCGAGCCCTCGCTGCTGCCGCCACTTCCGGATCGATGCTGCTGTTAGCTTCCGATTGCTGCCGATGCTGGCATCTTTCTTCGCCTTCGCGAGCTCTCACCGCGGGGTCTTGGTGGAGGGCCACATTGCAGCCGCATCGCGAGCTCTCCGCGCCACTGCCTTCTCTTCGAAGGTGTTCATGATGAGTAGCTTGTGACGCGCTGCCTTGAGCGGCGACGCGGTTTTTAGCGGGCAACTTATGAACTATCGCACAGCTGCGCCTCTAGCGGTCGCCTCGGGAGCTAGTGGACACTCCGACGGCGCGATGCGGACTTGGCCCGAGCAGAGGATCTTCGCCGATAAAATATACGGACACAAAGAGCGGGGACACCCAACACGCTCCAAAGGCTTTTTTTGACAATCAAGGTGGCATGTTTAGCAAGGCTTCAGCTTGTAAGAAATGCAGCTCCCGGTCATATAGCGCAACGGATGGTTTCTTACACAGTCGTTCCTCTCTCGCGCCATCTGAGCTGCCTCGCGTAATAAGCGCGCTTGGTTATCCTTCAACTTATCGACCACTGTGGTATCGAGGAACTGCGGGGTGCAACCCAGCACGTGATGACATGCTGCCCGAGAAAGCCTTCCTTACCATTAGGTACTTTATCTGCATATAAACGTAGTCGCTATTTAAGGAACCGGTCCGTCTCTCCTACGCAGCTCGCACCACCCGACAAGGGAATTCTGTATACTACATTTTAAACCTATTCTACGAGCTTTATTCTCCGATAAGGAATTGGAACCATGTTTGTTTACACGACAGGTTCTGTTTGCCAGCTGCGACAACTTTTCAGGAGCGCTGAACACAACTTTCACGTTACTACGTGGTCCCATTTCCTTCAGGCAATGGGACATGGAGTGCTTGTAAGACATCCCAGCCACTTTCTCCCGTGTTTCAGCTGTAGTTTGTGAATGCATGTAGTGGACAATGCCTCTGCATTTCTGTATTCGTTGCACTACCTAGGCAACAGAGACGACCAATGGCCGTGGGTGCATTGCTCCCTCTAGGCGCTCCGACTGAGCCTGGAAAGTGGCTTACGAGACGTGATGGCAAGATCACTGCAAAGCGTTCGAAAACCATGCCTGCACAATTGTTCTCATCTCACGTTTGCTGTGAGCTGACGTGAACGACAGGATTGGCTTCTGCGTGCAAGGCTCATAACACCAGCATGTGTGGTCCGCAAAGAAGCTAATCCTCAGGTCTAGGAACCGGGTATTGTCCTGATCCGGCATTTCGTGAGTAACCACAAGCCTCCTGAGACATATTCTCAGAAAGTTTGCTATCCGTGGGACCTGCGGTTGGAATATTTGTGAATCTCAGCGCAAAAAATAAGTCATTCACGTAGCGGAAAATCGTTACAACGGACCTTTTGCTCAGCCGTTCCTCCAAGGCCCGGTGAATTCTCGCCAATAGCAAGTCGCTCAAACAAGGCGTTACCGTAACCCGGTTGAAATGCCTTTTTTTTATTGTACACCTTTTTGTTCCATTCCACGAACGTTGAAGCAAGATACAACCTTCGCAAATTACCAAAGGTCTAGGAACCCTTGGTAACTCACACAAACCGTATTCATGACAGCCAGCGCTACGAAATTGCCCATGCAGCCTTCTACGACAATATGTATTTTATATCTGTAGGGCAGCCCTCAGCCCGATGTCCGATTGCTGCCCCAGACAATTAACGCATACTCCGGAATTTAGAATTGCTATTGGGTCAAGTGCTAAAAAAAGCTTGAGCGTATCCTCAAGAAATCACCCTAGTTCATTTTTTCACCCTTCCCGATACTATTGTCCTGAAAGGCATGGCGACCTTTTGTTTTTGGCTGAAAAGAACAATTTCGGGCCCAGGTTTTCGGCCTAGCCTTTCCCCAATTTTCCTCGACAAGGCGGCAAACTCTAGGTCTGAACCTGGCTGCCTTGCCCTAGGCCTGACTTTCGCCATGTGGATACTTTCGAAAGCGTGAACGAAAAAAGCAACACCTTTAAGGGCTTTTTCGAAACATACACTTCGCCGCAGAAGCCACTAACGCTCCATTTTTGTCTGAAGAAACAACACAAAGTTCCGTGTCTCTAAAATAAGCAGCCACTTTAACCACAGGCGCAACTCTATTACTGGGTTTACCTCGCAGAAGATTGCTCAGGCGTTCCTACGGACATCTGTCACTGCCTTGCGGCAGTGCACATTCCGAAACTCGTCGTACAGTTGCTAGAAGTTCTGTGGAGGTGCACTTTTTCTCAGCCGCAAGAATGGTGCCTAGACGCGACGTTTTTCGATCGAAGTTTGCAACAGCAATTTTACCACACGCGTGAACCACAGCTACCATGGCTCTTGGATCGTAGCAAGCAGTGAACGGAGCCTCTGTAATTCACGTAGCCATAACTAATCCGCACAATCATCGATAAGTTCGGTGCACTCGAGCCATCTTTTTATCTTTTTTTCCTTAAGGCGACGCGATGCTCTTGTACAAGTTAAAAATGAAGGGCTCCCCTTATGCGGCCTATCTTGCCTTTGCCGTTCTGCCCTGAGTATCTTGCACACCCTAATGCCATTGCAGAAAAGGGTTGAAAGCCACCTAATAGTAGCTTTACGTCAGGAGGGAGCTGCTTGGAATGAATGCAGTGTGCGGAATTGATTACCCTCGTCTTTAGCGCAGTGCGCCATGCTCGCACTATAGCATTTTGCATTCGTCAATAAATGCATGTCGCATTTAACAGACGCCTTAAGCACTACAATTAATGCATTTCGCCTTCGGCAGCAGCATTATTGATCCAATACAGCGCATGATCCGTAACACTTACCAGCCTAAATATCAATAAAGTGCACCAAACATGTCAATGCAAAACGATTTGTGGGAGAAAGTAACATTCCATAGACCTATCATGCTTTCAAGGGGCCCTAAAGCCTGAATGAAATTTTGTTTCAACTGAAAGAGCCTAGGTTTCACAGAACTCTGAGCGTTTGTTCCACGAGCAACAATGTGCTATGTCCTGAGATATCCACAAAGAAGTCTGGCATTTCTTTCTCCCGCTTGCATTTCCATTTTATGATGTAGACATCGCGTCACAAAATAGGAGCGAGGCACCGGTGCGGCCTGGAAACACTACCTTTCACATCCCCAAGCCATGGCCGACCACCGAGAAGGTATCTTTGACCGACAAGGCTGGCTTTAAGATTTATTATTTGTCTTCAACCGAACGAGAAATGCGTTTCACCGCTCCAGCGGCATTGCGTCTGCGTTCACCGAACCCCCGGACTTTACGATGGCCTGATACAAAGCAGCGACCAAAGCCGTTTTAAATATCGCGAAAGAGCGGCTTCCGGCTAAGCACCCGCTCAAACGGCACCTTCATCTCAGCTGGACTTGCGATCACCTCCATCGTATTCTGTTTTCTCACGCGACGCGCCAACCTGGCTTGATTATAAACTCCGTTTCCGCAGCTGTTTCGAGTAGTCTTTGCGGCCGAATGGCTGAACGTCATAGCGGCTCCGCCGGGCCCAAACATAACAAGGGTAGAGCTATGCGCGTACAATGTAAAGATTATTTATTAACGGAGGCTCGCAGTGAGCGGCAGCACACAAGTACAGATTGGTCGCATAACGCCCTCCAATAAGTACTATTACCTCTAACGGGTGATGACTTTCGAACCCCGCGCGGGCACTCCTTTCCGACGGCAACATCCCCGCACAGAGAACGGATTGGAATCTCAGGCGGGACGGGTCGCCTAAACACCTGCAGTGCATCTTGTCCCTTTGCCGCTTCCAGCCGGAGATATTTCTTGCAGAAGCTCGGGCGTTCATCGTTGTAGGTTATTGCATTGGCTAAATACGCACTAATGATTTTTCCAACGAAAATGATTGCATGATAACTGACGAGCGTGTGGGAAGCACCTTGTCTCGCTGTGTGGTTTTCAATCGGCTGTCTGCGTTTTCAAATTACGGCAGCTCTCAGAAATCTTTATATTTACATTTATTTTACGTGCTTGGCCACTTCGGAACTGTTTTTCTGAGGAAAATTATTTTTACATGCTTCTTCAAGAGCTCTCACCGTGCACAAAAATTGTGTCTTTAATAACAGTAGCACTCGAAGGCCAGCGGGGCGCGGGCATTCGTTTCCACGTTTCTGACATTTTCTGCTTTAGTAAACAAGTTCGAGTTGCGAGACTGGTGCATTTGGATAAACATTTCTTGATTCTATCGATACTGGCTAACTTCTTTCCACCCGTTATTGTGCCTTTACCAAGGCATGATTAATATTTCTAATTCAGATTGAGGAATTTCTTTATACCGAGCAAAAAGCTGGTATGGTTCGGTTGGGATCAAAAAGGTGATTATGCCTTTAAAGTCCCAACGCGCAAATGCCACTCTGACCGTCGGCGCTTCGAGCATTCGCAGGTTTTGATCCTTACGCAGTCCCGTAACTTGAACAAACGTCCATAATGTTTGGCACCTCGAAATAATATAGTCTATTACTTTGACAGATTTATAAAATTTTGAAGGCCAGCAACTGATAACATGTTATATTAAAGGATATGACTAGATTCGATATTTTATGAATAAAGAAAGGGGGAAAATGAAACTAATTTACACCAAAATTACTGAATTAGAGGTGCCGCTATTTTATGAGCACAGTTAGGTGTAGCCGGTATGAGGAAAGTTTCTTAAGGAAAGATAAGCAAGCTTACATTGGCCCCTCGCAAGGGGCACCTTGAGTAATCGACGGTATTGGCGACACCGCTAACCCCAAGCCCCCAAACCTAAGATGCATCCAACCGTGGCGATGTGTTTTAAGGTGATGGGTAGAAACCTCAAACAGTGGTCGTCGGAGCCGAGGTCAAGCTTCAGCGAATGGGCTCCCTGTCTGTTTACCAGGCAGGGAGCTTCGGGCCTCTCAAGCTATTAGGGTAAGGTTTGAGAAGGAAGTTCCACAGTTCGCTACATTTTTCCACTGCCTTATGGATAAATCAAGACCCTCCCGTAAACCTCATCGGTCCCTGAAAAGGGGCCGCACCGATGTTGTGAATCCACCACTTCCAACTTTCACTCTCACACAACCTGATAATAATCGCCGATACTTTGTTATCGAATTCATAGAAAAAGACAAGCCTATTGCCGCAATGTCTGTGTTTCTTATTTCAAAATTCCTAGACGGAATAATAGGAGAACACTATTGTGAAAAGGAAGAAGATCGATTGCCAACGGGAAGATCATTGTTGGACCTCTGGGTCCGCCAGCTGCGGCGCGATGCTGAGAAAGTGTAGCGAGACGTGTGATGCGATGAGGCTTTAATGGAAACTAGAAGAAGAAGTTGGCAAGAGCCGGCACAGCCATATGAGCATGCGGCAGCTCGTGACAAGCGTAATGAAATAACGATGGTTAGCGTCGTCTGCTGCAAGGGGTGACGAAGAGGAAGTCACAACAGTCTCCACCACCGACAGATGGCGCTAAGGGGCTTCCAAAGGGTTGAATAAGGGTACGGGATGCTTGGCTGTTGTGCCCCAGGAAAAACATACTCTACTGGGTTCAACGATGCCATCATGTCCACCAATGAGAGTTTTCCCAAACTACTGAGTTGTATTGTACGTTGCCTTTGACAGTGTAGCCCAAGTTTTTCTTCAAGGGCGTCCCTTTTGCTTGGTTGGGCGTGATATCCTTGGTATCATCACTCCTCTGATGCCGAGATCGTTTTCGCCGCCACTGGTGCTTATACAATCGGCGTGTTGCTGCACCTTCAAGTCACGCCATGGTTCGTTTGCAAGCCAGGTTCTCGTTGTGAGGGTTTGAACGACTGGGGGTTTTGTGCTCCTTGTCTGGACCATGTGAACTTTCACTTGAAGCCTCTCTCTGTGCTCGGCATGACGTCTTCTGACTCGTTCTTTCTTTTTGCGTTTGCGGCTCTTGGACTCGGTTCGTAATTCAGACGTTCGCTCACGAAGATTTTCTGTTGGCTGTGGCGCCAACTCACTGGAGTGCAGGATTATCTTGGAGTTGAGCGAACAGGTGTCTGATTGCTTGTTGCTGTGAAATCGTAGAACTTTTCAGGCTCCAGAAAGCGAGGAAAAATACTTTTCCGGTGAAGGCGTTCCGTGTTCCTAAATGGAGGATACAACAGGGTCAATGCTTGCCAATTTTCTCGTGTTCGTTGACGCTTCTCGGAAGATCTTATTCTGGTGCATCGGTTCTTCAGTAGGGAACTCTGCTCCAATGAAAGGACCGTCTAGGGAGCCTTTCGGCAGTCGGGCTGTCAATGGGTACCTGTTTTCTACTGATTTAAAGTGGTGCTTCAACGTAGCCGTTTTGAGTACGGTACTCGATTGTGTTCTAAAGGGCACATTTGTGATTATCCTTGCGTCTAAGTCGGGTAGTGGATGGTCTGGTTGTGGGGATGCCCACTCTTCTCTTTCCGTGGTGTTTTGCTGGGAATTCGGCAGCAGCACGGAGTCGCTGCTCGTCACTCGTCCTTCTTGGTTCTTGACTCCGACACTTTTAAGGTCACAGAAATGACGAAAAAGTTTAGAGACCACTCCATCTTCAACGGACGATCGAAGGACAACAGCACTGGCACACTGAATGACGTCGGCTGCAGCACACGATGGGCCTTGCACAGTTCATCCCAATTTGGTCTCTACAGCATTCAGCTGTCCATGAACAGGTTTTACGGTACCCGTTACCAGCTCCCAGTAATAGTCCGAGCAAACGAGGACCGCAGTCTGCTTGTCATTCACTCCTTGTACAGAGAGAGGCTGCGTATCCAGGTGCATCTCATTCATAGCCATTAAAACTCTCTCTCCTGGTAGGGGAATATTTTCGCTGCATATCGTCTCCACATCCAGCGCTTCGATACTAATCGGGCGTATGTTGTTTGCAGCGAAAAGGATGACTCGCACTTTCGTCATCGTTTTCCACGTTTTTTGACCTTCGAACAGGCCTACGGTTAATGTTTCCTCGCCCAGCGGTTTGCAACCGAGTTTTTCAGAAACACTGGCAGTAATGAAGCTCCACTGGCTTCCCCCATCGAACAGAACTCGGTAGCGCCCTGACGTTTTCATGCCTCCTATTTTGGCTGTGAGAGTCTGCAGCAGCACGACTGAGCCCGCTTGTTTGGAGACCAAGTTTACAGGGGTCGAGGTAACATTGCCCTCGTCGTTCTCAGTACTGTCTGAGGCGCACACGGATGTTGCATGCCTCCCCGAGCACTTGCCACATTTATGCTGGCTTCTGCACTGTTTAGCCATGTGGCCGTTCTTGAGGCAACGGAAGCATCGTCCTGTTTTGGCGAGAATCCCCTTTTTCGACGAAAGGCTCAGTTGTTCGGCATTACAGTCTTCGGCAGTGTGCATTACAGAGTGGCAAAACAAACACTGCTGTAGCCTGCTCGCTGTGCCTTGCAAAGCTGAAGTCGTTGCAACGTCATGCAGAAAGCTGCGCTTTCTTCCATCTTCTGAGGTTCGATGAATTTTCTGTGTGGCGTGTTCATCAAGAGCCTCCCGACACGCGAGCTGATGGTCGAAGAAATCTAAGACCAGTTGAAGCTCATGGCCCGGAGAGGTCATTCGACCGGAGGAGTCGCCGTGTGGGTTCAATGAAGCGCCATCTGGGGAAAATGGCGTCTTGCGCCTTTCATGGAACCCCAGGATCATGTCTGTCGGTAGTACCCTTAAAAGGATTTCACGCAGCATGGTGCAGTGGTTCGTGCAGCTAGTGCCAAGCGCCTTGAGCCTTCGGATTTGAACCTGGACCCGATCGTAAAGGTGCCTCAGTGGTAGGAGGTCAGATGACGACGACACCGGCTTCAGGTCCAGGAGACCTCGCAGATGATCTTGCACAATGATACGATCATCTCCGAAGCGTTTCTTCAATATTTCGATGGCGTCCTTATAGCACTCTGCCGTCGCTTGCAGTCGACATATGGCCGATTCGGCTCCTCCAGTCACGAGGCTGCTCAAGTAGTTGAACTTGTCAGCCGTGCTGAGCCTGTCGTTACTGTGGACGGCCGCCGAAAACTGCGTCCAGAAGCGGGGCCACGATCTGTGGTTCCCGTCAAATTTGAGGACCTCTAGCTGCAGAAGCTTGCATTTGCCACTCGGTGATGGGTGTACGGTCGTCGGGCGTGGCATTGAAGACCGGAATTCTGGCAGCTTGAGAAAAGATTCGCGGTCGCGCTGACAACCTTGTCTCGGTATTGTCCAGCATCTAACGTCTCGCTGTCCACTAGATCATCTGCCGTCTCATCAAAGATCACCTCTTCCAACGCCTCTCTCTGGCCATAAAATCCGCCGATTCAGTCGAGCAGCACACTCACAACTCCTGCCATCGCCTCTCTATTTCCCCTTAGGTGGTCTTCCGCTTCCTCTAGAAGGCCATCCAGTTGAGCCCGTAGGCTGCGGCGTCGTCGAAGCTGTCGTTTGATTCGGTCGCACGCAGCTGGGAACTCGCCAAGATCGCAGGTGCCGCGTCTTTTTCTGGGCTTACGCGGCTCCCTGCGTCGATGGGCTTGGCGCGGTCTAGACGTCCCGGGTTTCGGCACCATGTGTTGGATCTCTGGGTCCTCCAGCTGCGGTGCGATGCTCAGAAAGCGGAGCGACACATCTGACCGGGCGAAGGCCTTACACAAGGCCTATGCTTCGCACCCCACTACCCTGTACGTCGACGTAGCAGAATATCCCGACCGTGCAGCCTGCGTCGCCGTAGTCGTAAACTCCAGAGGAGACTCTGTTGCTTCGTGCTCGGTCTCCACGCCTCACCCTGGAGTTGATGAAGAGGTCGCCATTGCCCTGGCCCTTACAGCTAGCCCGGCCACTGCAATAATCTCCGACTAGCAGACGGCTCTTCGGAACTTTGCGACGGGTCGTGTATCCCCCACCACCGCACGCATCCTGCAGACAGCACCGAATCCGCCTTCACATTGCCCACGCCTGATATGGACACCAGCCCATTCGTCCCTTCCGGGTCACGAGCTGGCTAACGAGGTAGCCCGAGATTTCTGCTGCCGGGATGCCTCGGATGCTGCCTCTCCACCTCGGGCGGGAGGGAGGGATCGCCTGGTTAGGTATCGGGAAATCACGCAGCACTACCGCCTTAGTAGGACGCACTTCCCCAGCCCCGCTCCCACCTTAAAGCGTAGGCAGTCTGTCCAGTGGCGTCGGCTGCAAACTAACACCTTCCCACATCACGCATTGTGCCACCTCCACTTCCCCACGCGATACCGCCACACGTGCACATGGTGCGGCGCGCCTTTCGCTTCCCTCCACCACATGTTGGGTGCGTGCCCCTCCTACTTCCTCTCCATGCTACTCTGTCCCTGTCCCTTACCACTCTAGAGCAATGGGAGGCTACACTGCTCAGCTCCGACCCACAAGTACAAGAGAGTGTAATCCAGCTGGCTGAACTCGCCGCTAGGGCCCACGGACTCTTGGCCGTCGACTAGGGGACTGTAGTGTGCCGGTGCTCCCAGTCGTCACCTCTTTCTTAACAGCTTTGAATGAATAAAGTTTTCACCACCACCACACGTCTTATGTGATGAGGCTTTAGTGGAAACTAGAAGAAGAAGTGGGCGCGAGCCGGCGCAGCCACATGAGGATGCGGCGACTCATGACAAGCGTAATGAAATAATGATGGTTAGCGTCGTCTGGTGCAAGGAGTGACGAAGAGGAAGTCACAACAATCATCTATATGAGCGAGTAAAGAATAGAAGATAATGCGGGTGTTCTCAGGGGAGCCATGACGCAGGTCTAGTTCCTCAACATGTTTGGTGCCGTGAAACCCGGGAGGAACGTCCTCTTGACGGCGTCCTCTTGACACCAGATGACGGCGCACAGCGACGTCGAGGCACGCGAGGCGGGAAAACCATTTGATGTCCTGATCCCGTGGGCCTTGCCCTCGAACGGCGCCCCCATGGCTGGCTGCTCGACACTCCGCACCGACCACTGGGAACCCGGAAAAGTCCATCCGAAGCACCGTATCCAGAACACTCTCCCTGTGGACATTCAGCCTACTGAGCGCACAGAGGCCGTGAGTGAACTGAAAGAGCTCAGGGACACTTTCCGTACGAAGATAACCGAACTCGTCAGAACAACAGACAACCTTGTGGAATCACCGACACCGAGAACATGTACGCTTAAAATCCTCCTCGAATGTCTTACCGAAATGCGGGACGACATAAATGATCTTGACAGACAGATACGCGATCTCCTAGAAATCGAAGATTAGGAAAAGGATTACGAAGAGTCTGACAAATATTTACACATGATTTTCGGCGCGCGGTAGCTGCTTAACGACAAGTTATTCAAGAAGAGCTTGATCCGGAAAGAGATAACCACGCAGCATGTCACGAAGAACAATCTTTCACGGAGACCTCCGGCAACCAATCAAGTCCCACCCGTCCTAACATCATGTAGCTCGTTGGTCACCTCTACAGCTGCCCGTATTAAGGTATTTGAGGGCACAGACCTATTAAACATAAAGAATACGATCACGGCGGAAGCCATCCCACTAGCCATCCCAGAAGACGACCTATCTTCCACAAATTCTACGCTGTGGTCACGGATAGATTTTGTACAGAGTGAAGAACTCTTAGCACAGCCTCCTGAGGCCGTTTCCGATCATCAGAAGCCTCTTGGTTCAATGTATCTGATCACATACACTGATGCTATGAACACCGACATGAGCCGGCGCAAGAGGCGGAGATTTCGGAACAAGCTTAGCAAACAGAAAAGGACTGCCAAACTAAAGACGAGACGCAGAGTTTGTGGACATTCGCCTAAGCTACGACCCAATTCCGTCAGGCGTAGGGCAACTAGTTCGTCCACAGTTACAAGGCTTGTTCAGACACGGGAGGTTCGGTCGAGACAAGCGCGACCCCGACTGCGAGAGACAGCCCGAACTTTCTTCCCTGCAACACAACAGGGTGCTTTGGTACCTTCATCGCCGATCCAAACGAAGACCGTCATTAGAAAGCCGCATCCGACGTCAAAGCACCGATGGAAAATTGAGCTGCTGACAAGCGGTGATCGAACGGCTAGACGGATTCGAACCAGGCTACTGAACTGACTCGAATTGTGTTTTTCTGGCGTGTTTTTTTTTCTCCTCGTATTTTTTATTCGTTGATGCATCACTGTCGCGGGCGGGAGGATGTTGTGAAAAGGAAGAAGATCGATTGCCAACGGGAAGATCATCATCACGAGCGAGTAAAGAAGATTATACGGGTGGTTTCAGCAGAGCCATGACGCGCGTCTAGTTCCTGAACAAACACTACAAAGCCAAAACGCAAAGAACTGGAGAACGGCTGGTAGAACTCCCTACCCAGCAGCAGGCCACAAATCTCTTGAGCCAGACCCGTATTGCCGATTTCGTCATCAAGGTCAGGCCCCACCACAGCCTCAACAACTCGCAGGGCGTGATCTCGGAGCCAGATCTGGCAAACGAGTAGGAAGCCTATCTTCTACAAGGCCTGAGAAATCATGGTGTGATGGCAGTAAGATGGATATCCATAGGAGGAGATAACAAGGAAATACCTAGCAGGCACAGCATCCTCACGTTCGACCGTTCAACTCTTCCGGACAATACTAACGCAGGATTCATCCTGTGCGCCTTCCGAGCGTACATCCCAAATCCGCGCCGTGATTACAAATTCCAGCGGGTCGCACATGATACCAACTCGTGTCGGGGCCAACGAACATTCGCCAAGTGCGCGCAACAAGATCATCTAGTTGATAACTGTCCCTCGAATCAATTCCTTTGAGTGAACTGCCAAGGACCGCACGGCGAGTATTAGCGAGCGTGCGAGAAATTCAAACTCGAAAAAAAAAACATCAACATCAAAAGCGCGGAAAGCATCACCTCCCGGAGGCGCGAAAGAAGTTCGCCTATTTCCCCCTCTGGAGGTACGCCGACGTAGCTCGCCAGAGGCGGATCGGCGTCTGGTTTCGGTGGCGACCAAGTCCCGCGAGTCGGACGTAGTTCCGTCCCCGCCCTCCCACGGTTGCCTCCGGCGGCCCCTCCCGCCACCGTGTCACTCGCTGAGCCAGCACCGGCTGTGGTGCTACCACATCTGTTCGACCGGCCCAAAGCACACACAAGGGCGTTGACAGATGGAAACTGAGGCAGTCGCAGCGACACCCTTCTTCGCCTCACTACCTGGGCCATCTGTGGTGCTCACCACGCCCTCGGCACTCGCAGCGCAGGCAAAGAACACCCGAAGGGGTACCAAATCAAGGGGGACCAGCCCTTGCCTTTATTGCCTTCAGACGACGACGTGGACGTCGAGCCCTTCCGGCTTTCATCGCAGCGAAAGGAACGGGCTGCGACGTCCCGGTCAGTTGAGAAGGTAAAAAAACCCTTCGAAGAGTCCAAGCCCCGAAAGACGTTACATAAACAGTCACACCCCAGTAGCTCTGAACGCTTAATAATGGGAAGAAAAAGTATTGTAGAATCGATCTCCAGAGGCCTTCTGAATATTCTTGACGATGTGTACAAGATTTTGCATGCTACTCAACTAAGTGTATGCGTGTCCAAGAAACAGATTTAAATTCCAATAAATTAAATTTCCTAAATAGCTATACGCTATTCAGAAAGGATAGGGTTGGCTGCACATACTCTTCGGGCGGAGTGGCCATAATAGCCAGGAAATACTTAGCATGCCACCCTATCACCTTGAACACCATCCTTGTGGCTGTACCAATCCGCACAATAATATTTAATATGTTGACAACGGTATGCTCCATTTACATACGTCCTGATTTTGCACTTTCGAGCTCTGATTTCGAGGCGCTGGTTGACCAGCTTCCCGAACCATATATCCTCACAGGCAACCCTAATGCGCCCAATTCTCTTTGGGGCTCTTCTCGCACGGATGCCAGAGGTCGCCTAATAGAGAAATTTCTTACATCTTCAGGAGCGTGCCTCTTCAACAAAAATAAGCCCACATACGTTAATGTAGGACACAACACACACTCATATCTTTACTTGGCTATTGGCTCCGCAGTTCCATTTCCTCTTCTCGCGTGGGGTGTGGGTACTGACCCATTTGGTAGTGACCATTTCCATTCCATTCACACAACCCATTCACACAACCATTCACCACGACCACAACCCATTCACACAAAAGACACGCATAAGTTGCATTGGCAAGGCTACGAATAGGCCACACACATGCAACACACTCCCACCTGCTCACTAGATCCCCAAGGTCAATTTGCAGCGGGTGGGGGGGGGCTATCCGTAATTTAAATACTCATTCAATGCAAGGCACTTGACATAACCCGACAAAAACACAACAATACACACGACATATTCCACAACACCCGTCATACCTCTTGGGAGACGAGCCCATGTTTCCAGTCAAACGTGTTTTTGAGTTTCTTACCGACGCAAAATTTTACGTCTAATTTCTTATCATCCATCTTGACAACCTGGCTCTTTACACCAGTCATCTTCATTACGTTGTGCTTTACTTTGTTTATTTTTACTAAAATGGTGACCCTTACCTTCATGTCGCTCTCATGAAATCACTTTTGTTTGGCGCGCTTTGCCCTTAGTTGGCCTTGCGCCATTAAAATTCAAACATCATCATAATCATCTAAACTATTGTCCCAGAAGCAGCGCAGCGTCGTTTATGTTCCTCATTACAAACCCATCTCGATCACAAAGCTCTTTGTTTGGACTTACCATATTTGTGACCAAAAAATGGAACTGTAAGGTTCTATTTTTACGAGGAACTTTAGAATTTAGTACACCTGATGTCCGGTTGACCCTTTTCGAAGCGCATCTTTCCGCTTCATTTTGTCTATGCAGCCATAGTTCGGGGCCCTTAGCTCAGAACATTATAGCAAGATCAAACGCAAAAACTTGCACTGTACGATGTTTTTATAACTGTTTTCCTCGCAATACGGTTCCACCCCTTTTATAAAAAGGCAAACTACCCCCCAAAAGCATAGAAAACCGTTCATCTAGGTTAAATGTATCTGTCAAATTGTGAAAGGTACCAGTACATTAGAATTTTCAGTGATAACCACCTTTATGTGCGTCTATGCCAGTTGAAAAAAAAATGGGATTGTTTCCTCTGTGATAGGAATCAGTAAAACACGAAAGTAAAATGTGCACTGAAATCTGCATATGAGCATGATTTGGGAGTTTGCGGCTTTCCTGTGGGTGGGCTTGGCGAGCGACATCCTGCTGGCGGGTCACTTCGGCAAAGGTGCACTGGCGTCATTTTCGTGGCGGATATGACGTCAGTGAAAGCTTTGAGTATCGCGGTATAAAACACTGTCATGTTAAAATATAAAACCCTAAATCGAACCACCCTAAGTATAATGTACTCTTAGGTGTACTAAACATTGCTTCCCGCAGGAAGACCCTTTGTTCAGGGGTGCACCTTTTACAGGCTACTTGCTTCGTGGTACTGGCGTCACTTCCATGTATCCGGGAATAAAACACTTTCGTGCTATAAGATAGAAAGGAAAATTATCATTTTCCACTCATATTACCATTTCTTTATATACTTTGTAATGCAAATGATCACTTAATCATTCCATCTTACTAATCCTCAACATCAACACCCTTCACCGTGACTGTGTACATCGTGTCCAACGTCGTACGCGCATTGTGCCTTCTGCTATTCTTCTGTATAGATGTTGTTGTTCTTCGCCTTTTTTGTGATGTTTTTGGTCATTGCGTGCACAGTTTCGTTTATGCAGAAAACCAAAAGACCAGGAACAAAATGTACCAAACAGCAGCTGACTGTGTGCTTGACATCACTCTCTACATTCGTACCGCTCTGCCGATATTACTAAATTGGGATTGTAGTACTCAAAATTACAAAGCAATACAGGTAATTCCAAGAAGGACCGTAGACATGAACGTGTCATGATGCATAATCGATATGGGTGGGTACACCACTCAGTCTCCGTACTTACAAATAACTCCGTGTTCTAAAGAGCAGTCCCAGTAAAGAAATACGGGAAATGAGCCTCCTGCGTCAACAGTCCCGCAAATACCGTCGAGCTGTTTCGTGCAAAATAAATTTACTGTGAACTGCTATGAAATAACGAATATAAACATACATTAGCAAATATCTACTACACAAACGACTGTGACTACATTCGGGAGGTGTCCGAAGATTTTGTCTAGAGAGGGAAACTCGTTGCACCGCATAGAGGGTGTTAATAAAGGGAGGGGGTGCTGGTGTATTATAGGCAAAATTACACACTATCCAAGAAAAATTATGATGAACTAACAATGTCATTTGTTAAACATTAAAAGTTCTGACATGGTATTAGCGGTCGTATATCGCATCAGGAAATTACTCCATAGCATCATGGGATATAATTTTATCAAACGGGACGATAGTAAGAACAGGTTTTCGAGAGCCGTCAGACTTCGAATAAATAGCCGTGTAAAATATATGATGTTGCCAGACGAAAATACAAAGCATTTTTGTTTGCTCTGTGCAAGTACCTTCTTAAAGTCACTCATTTTTATAGATGGCGCACCTTGACCAAATGGTGATGAAACGATGGTGAACCAGTAGAGCTGGTGGCCATCCTCCCTTCTCACGCGCAATCCTGGACGACGACGCTGCATGGGAGCCTCTATATCATGTGCTGCGCAGTGATGTCATGGCTTAATGGTCACCAGTGACGCTCAGCGTGTTGAAGAAGGGAGTCCAAAGGCAGAGCAAAAGAAAGACAACCTTTGTTTACACTAGAGTAAATTTCTTGCAACTACTAACATGGCTTCCGATGAGCTCCTCGTCTTCTTTCTCTCACAGTTGTGTCCGCCCCTGCAACATTGTCTTCTTTATTCTGTTCATTGCTGCAATTTCCAGAGCAACAAACTGCAACATCCTCCAGGTCCCCCCAGAAAACATGATCCCGTGAGTACCGTAACTGAGCAGGTCTTCTGAGCATTGATCCGTCAGTGAATATACAGTGTAGATTCAGACCCCAACGCTCATTAAATCCACTCCTCTCAACTCCACTGAGTTAACTCCGTTCCTTTCATGTTCGCTGAGTCAGTCCGATGTTCACACTACCACAAAGGAGCCGTATTTGGGGCTCACGCCGAGAGTATCGCTGCAGTCGACGTATCCAGTTTGAAATTCGCAGCCAATCTTGTACGGGCTTGAACTCGATGCCAATTCGTCCGCCCCCGAAAACAGTTCTTTCGCACCTTTCCCTTCCTCCTGCAGCTGAGTTTTTCGGCTGTTACACTGCCCACAGTGGATGCATTCTTGCTCTTCCAACAACGCCCGCTGTGACCTGATTTCAACAAACTGCGACGTCCCTTACGTGCCGCGGCAGTCTTTCGATTTTTGGCCAATCTCTGTCCGTTCCCTACAAATACTTCTTTTCCATTTCGCTTTTCAAATTCCGCGGGGAAATCACTCGTATTCTGATACAATATTTGCTGTAAGGGGCATCTAAAGATGTTACAGGGATTGATAAGCAGACTTTTTAGCTTCCGGTCCCCTCCGAGGACTGTTCAAGAGGCCTTAAAAGCAAGTCATCTATAATTTGGATTTCCAGAGTAGCCACCGAACATGACGTAGGGTCTCCGTTTGCTTGCGGTCGTAAATGTATCAGGAGCGCAGTTTCTGGTGAGGTAGCTTCTTCAGCGGCGTATTCAAAATGCGATGGTTTATGCACGCTTTAGATAGGTAAAAAAACTCTTTGAAGGTTGCTATTGAATTTAAAGTTTTATTCTCACACTGTTCTTAGGTGTCGACCTTCTTATTTTCTATGCGGTGGTGCAGGCAGCTCATAGTGTCTATTATAAAGTCTTCATAATCAATGTTGGCTGTGATTTCCTCATTCAGGTAGTCCTTGTCGATAAACTGTTCAATTTCACCATTCAACCATCTTAGCACATCATCAGTTCTTCGTAAGTCGTGCAGACAACTCTTCAACATATTACGCACATCTGGGGTACTTACGGTCAAGCTTAGGGTTGCCACTGCATCGCTGCGCAGTTCTCGAGTGACTATCCTTTCTTTGGTTTTTTTTTTCCCTTTACTTCTTCAAGCAGCATCCTAGACTGAGTGCGACTGGGCTCGTGTTGTTGAAGTAGTCTCTTTTTCGTTCTGGGCTAAGTTGCAACACTCTTAACACAAAAAACAGCGCTCAAGACGGGACAGAAGCGCTCAAGACCAATCTCTGTTGTAGCCGCCTTCCTTCTGTCCCTTCTTGAGCGCTTTTTTTTGTGTGAAGTATGAACCGACAGGCCGAAACACTTCCATTGCTTAAGTTAATTGCAACACTCACCTCACCGTTCGCGGAATCAGTATCTGGACCCACCTAGGGTAATCGATAGAGGTAAAGACGCCTAGACGTTGCGCTCTCGTCTGTTCATTCCGTAGGTCGCCTTTCTTAAGCACCACCGTGAAACTGCTGCTTGTGCCCGTCTGCCATCCGCATCGTTGGTGTCCTTCAAAGACCCATGGTCCGACGACCTGGAATCTTTAACAAGATCTTTCACCTTATCAAAGACGCCGTAGCTTTCACTTTGGTTCGTACCCGTTCCACCAGCTTGGTGGCCACGAATTCTTCCTTCCCGGGTTTGCACCACAAGTTAATTGAAAAAAGTACTCTGAAGCCATATATGTATATACATATACATGTATATATATATATTTATATTTATATGTATATATATATATTGTTATGTGGCGGCAGGGCACAGACCTTGCGCAAGATGCGCGCCAGGAACGTCTTCGTCGTCGTAATTGTTCTTCGGGGAGGGTGCTGTGAGGCATTGCCCTTTTTAGTCCGGTAACATAACCCCCCGGGTCGAGGGCGACCGTCGCGGTCGATGCCAAGGCAACGTGAGGGTTTCGATGCGGTGAGCGATGCGATGAAAACACACAATAGAGATTTGCCTTGCCCCACAGATGAAGATAACGTCCCTGTTGATGTCTGGCCCCACAGAAGCGATGTCTCCAAGCAGGAACGAACCATCTGCGGAATTCGAACCACGTCGCACAAAAGGGCTGGGGACACGGCGTCTTCTTTGGTCTGTTCTCGGCTTGTATCGGCTTGTCTTCACTGGCTGCACACAGGCTGGGCGCACGGGGCGGGGGACGTAGTCGAATGCAGGTCGCAGTCGGCTGGGGCTGCCCGACATGGTGCGGCGGTACATCGACGATTTAGCCCAAAGTCGAGACTATGCGATGCGGAGGCCAGGATGGGTATGATCCCGCGCACTCCACCAAAATGTTACGTGGCGGCAGGAAACAGGTGAGGCGAACGATGAGATGGGGTGAAGCGGTCTATTTAGAGAATGTGCATAGCTGCCATGACACAGACCTCGCACAATAGGCGCGCCAGGAACGTCGTCGTTGTCGTAATTGTTCTTCGGTCAAGGGGCAGTGAGGTATTGCCCACGTTAGTCCGCTAACAATACACACACACACACACACACAAATATATATATATATATATATATATATATATATATATATATATATATATACAAAGTAGAAGTACGCTCTTCGGAGACTTTATTTCCAAGGTTTCGAGCTGAGACACGCCTTCCTCAGGATTTCCTGAGGAAGACCTGTCTCAGGTCGAAACGTTGGAAATAAAGTCTCCGAAGAGCGTACTTCTACTTTGTGCGTATAACTAAGGACTCTACTTCACGACGACTTTTTCTACAATATATATATACAAATAAGAAATGGAAGTCAAGAAAACCTCAGAAAGAAAATGGGAGGATGTGGTAGGGTATTGAAACAGATAAAGAATTTGGAAAGCATGAAAGTGGAGAAAAAATTCCCGCCAGGTGGGATCCGAAACCACGACCTCCAAAATATCGGTCTGGTGCGATACCCACTACGCTACCAGCGGGGCGATTTCCCCCTCCATTTTCTGGGGTATTTATATTAAGGTATTTTTGTTTCCTGCGCTCGGGGCTGGTAGCCAGTGCCACTCGGACTACTCGGGGTGAAGGGGACCTTCTTTTTAACCCCGGGGCAGTGACTCGAGTGTCTACGACGTGTCCAGAGTGGTCGACCAGCGTTGAAGCCTCTTAAGCTCCCTATGGCACCAAGACTGCCAGAACAGAGGCCCTCGCTATGCATGTAGCGAATCAGAAATGGGAAATGAGGGGCTCGTTGAAAATAAGATAGAAATAAGAGTTGGCAGTCAAGAAAACCTCGGAAAGCAAAAAGGAGTATGTGGTAGGTTATTGAAACAGATCAAGAATTTGGAAAGAAAGAAAGGAAGAAAGTGGAAAAAAAATTCCCGCCAAGTGGGATCCAAGCCCACGACCTCCAGAATACCGGTCTGGTGCTATACCCACTACGCTACCGGCGGGACGATTTTCCCCTCCACTTTCTGAGGTTTTTTGGATACTGGGGCTGACGTACCACCGCCAGCCAAGTTGCAAAGTGACGCAAAATGCAGTGTTGTCATGAATTACGGTATGCTCCGGAACGAGTTTGCTGCGAGGAAAGGATAGCTCGAACAATAAGTGGCAGTTGCTGTCACAGTGCGGGACATCACAACTGCAGACACGGCTGCCGACGCAGCAAGCTGAGCGCGTTTTTTCTTTGTCTTGTGAGTGCAATATGTTCATTTAGTGAGAGTTTCATCTGCACCAATAATGAACTCACGCTAGCCGATATCGCTAATATTCGAAAGTCTGCGGCAATAACGCAGCCGTGTCCACTTTGAAAAAGGAGTAAACATAGCTAAGTGCCAACATCTTTAGCTAGACTTGACAAACATACGACATATTGCTGCGGCAAGCTCAGGGTGCGATCATTGCGCGGCAAATACTAAAAGTCGTATTTTAAGGACGAACTGCAGGGGTGCGATCATTACGCGATTGCGACCATTATGCTAGTAAATAGGGTATATATTAGTAGCTAGGTTTATTGCCAAAGAAGGTGCAGCATTGTACTTGGCGAAGGCTTTAAAAGCAAGCGGAACACACACGGCTGGCTCTCACGCGGTCTTCTCGAAATCCACGTCGACGATGGTAACTGTTCAGTCTTCTGCTTCTTCGCTCTACTTTGTATTCAGTGTACCAGGGCCAGTCTCCTTGAGTGGGTAGAATACCGTTTGTAATGAGCGGTAATATCGACCTGTGCCTGGTATGGCTGCTTCAGTGTACTCCTTTCTCTTCAGCACCACAATCACCCCCGCAACAAAAAGCTGCTTGGGCGACTTAGGGACACGTCGTAACAACGGGGTCATAATAAGGGGTTAGACGTTGCTTGGGGCCAGTCTCTTGGCTACAACGACGCTGGTCTGAGGACGGGGCTAGCGGCTTGACAAAGTAGGTGATAGGCGACGTGCCTTCGACTACGCGGTATTGGCTCTTGTACATGGATAGAAGCTTGACGAAGAGACCAGGAGTGGTTGACAGTATCCAAAGCCATACCAGCGAGCCTTGAGAAAAAGTCACGTCTTGGCGGTCACCATCACGGCGATGTTTTTGGTAGGACTGGTGTTCAGAAGTAAGAGCGCGGGAAAGCTGGGGTATTCTTCGGCGTGAGTGGAGAGCTGAGAAATGGCCGTGTACTCAGAAACGTGAGGTTGATATGGGGGAATTTTGTCCAGCGGGCAGGATGGTTCACGACGCTAGAGGAGAAAAAGAGGACACAGTCCCGAAGTGTACTGTGACGCGGTGGTCGGAAGAGATGCACCTGGCGAGTATATCTTTAAGGGTGTGGTTAAACCTCTTTGTGAGCCAATTGCTGTGCAGTTGGTAGCAGTGCAGTTAAACCTGCACTTAACAAACTTGACAAAAGTTTGAAATTTTTGGTACATCTAGGATTACTTTACATGCAAGTTTCATATTGTAGCTCGCTTGAGTGAAGCAGAAACGAAATCAGAACAGTAGAAATCAGAACGAAATCAGTGAAAATAAATTCGCCTTTTAAGGATTTATTTCACCGGAGAAAATTGCGTGATTTTCGTCTGCTGCTTTCGCACGAGCTTAGGTGCTAACCCGCGCTCGAAAGAAGCGAGGTCACTTACCCCCGTGTCCACAAACATAGCATCACTATTACGTTTGCCACACTTTGTGATTTTAAACGCGTTTCAAACAAAAACTCTTGCTAGAAGGGCGCATTTTTGCAAACTTGGTGCACTTTTTCCTACTCAAAATTATTCAGTTCGAACTAGCTGGGATTCTGTATACCGGGTGACGCCGGCCTCTGAAAATAGCAGGTTGTCTTGAAAACACAAAACTTTTCATTTTCTGGAAGCAGAATGCATCACCAGCGAATCGACACCACCGATAGCACTGATGGCGTTCGAATACTGCCGAGAAGCAAGGCTAGGCGCTCAAAGCTTCACTCTTGAAAATCGAAGTGCAGCCCATTAAAACATAGTTGCTCTTGCCACCTGGTGTCACGCTACACAACCAAACCTAAAGTTGGTGCTACGTTAGCCATGAGATGGTGCTAGCAGTTTTTTCATCGTAATCATGATGACGATTTTTTTAGGATTCCAGGAATTTTCATAGCTGCTGGCTCCTTAGAACAAGTATTTAGTAAATTAGTGCATTTCTCCGGCCAATTTTTCAGTAAAAGTTCGAAATAACAATAACTGATCAGCTGAGTGCGTTCGTTACATCCATGTTTACCGCCGCAACACCTTCGTTGCATTGAGGCCGCAAATACATGGGCTTCTAAGGCGATGGCGATGTTGAGTTGAAAATCTTCGTTGAATCTAAATATTCGTTACATAGAGGTTCGTTACATCCAGGTGTAACTGTACTGGTGCAGTGAGTCACGTTGCATTCCTTCAGGAGAGCTCCTGTCACTTTGGACAAAAGACAGACGCTCTGTCACTTGGAGTACACGTGGGGGTCCGTGACTGAGAATGAAGCAATGAGAATGAAGTCTTCGCATGACCAAATGAACTTCCTGACGAAGGACCACTTTCGTCACCAAAAATAACGCTGTCGCATTCGTTCGTACGTGCTGAACGCACCTGCATGCGCTCATTGCACATCCATGTGCAAGCTATCACAAATGGCAGTCCGCAAGTGACGAGTGATCACGAACTCCTACTTGCTTTCTTTTCGACGATACTTTTGGCGATAGAGAAGTCTATCACACACAACGAAGTGCACAACCTGAAGCCGCTATGCGCGATGAGCGGTACGTAGAGTAGAATTAGAAATTAAGTCCCAGAGTGAGGATATCCAGGGATCCTTCCGCTGTTGCCCTGTCATGTCCTCAAATATTTGGCATGTAGGGGTGTGGCGTCAATGGCTGTAAGCTCTGCCGTATCAGTGCCCAAAATTGAACAAGACACAGCATCCGCATCGTTGTGTTTCCAACGAGACCGATACATGACGGGGATGTCATATTCCTGGAGGCGTAGGGCCCAGCAGGGAAGGCGGCCAGAAGGACCCTTCAGTGATGTCAGCCAGCTAAGGGCGTGGTGCTGTGTAACGACAACGAAGGCACTCCCTTAAAGATTTGGACAGAACTTGGCAATAGGGACCACCATAGCCAGACGCTCTTTCTTCGTGACGGAGTAAGTAGATTCGGCATTTGTAATCATACGGCTGGCATATGGAACTACGTACTGGTCAAATCCTCCTGGCTTCCTTTGGTCAAGTACGGCTCCCAGCCCGGGGCCACTTCCACAGTTTGGATCTCGGTGGGCGCAAGAGGACCGAAGTAGCGCAATATAGCGGGTGAGGTAAGCAACAGACGTCACGTGAGAAAGGCTTGATCGCACATACTAGACAACGTAAGAAGTCGTGGCTTCCGCAAAGGAGCTAACTATTATGCTGTAGCTTCGTGAAAAATTCTTGAACTCAAAAAGCGGTTCTCAATTGTTGCCAAAGCCAGCTTTTCTACTTCTTGGGACGCAACAAAAATGTGAATGCTTACCCGTATTGGTTGAAGCTGGCGTCCCAGACAATAAAGCTTTCAGAACTGTACAAGAGCCTGGGTGGTATGCCCTTAAAATCGAAAGAGAGTGGAATGTTGCTGAGACCTAATGTCGCCATTTTTTGTCGGTCGCAGAAGTCTTTCCCAGCAGAATGGTTGTACTTCCTCGAGCCGGGGATACAGAAGTATCTCCAAGTTTCCTGAGACTGAATGTAATCTGCAAATAAAATTATGGAACCACTACTAAGCTTACGTATCCAATACAACGTATAATTGTCGGCAAGGCACATGTGTCGGAAAGCGAGCAAAACAATAAAAAGGTATGATAGAAGTGGAAATACATGAAATGACAGTTTTCTTGTCACGTTTCAAAATTAGCAAATGAAAAGCGCATGCTGAGCGAGGTTGTATCAATGGCCTATTTTATCAGAAACTAAGGTAGTGCTAGAAAAATAGTTGTAGTAACTATTCATTCAAGCAGTAATATAGGCTTGGGTTTAAGCCACAAAGACAAGGTAATAATGTTTGCAGACAGCTTGAATAAAATTCGCCATTTCTTTCTGCAAAGTCTCGAAGCTTAGTATTAAGAGTATGCATCACGTAATGCAGCAATAAAATAGTACAGCCGGTTGGGCAGAGCCCCAGTTATGACCAATATTAAGAATGGCTAAAACAAACAGTCATGATCGGTCTCCTTAATATTCATTGCAAGTTATTCGGGCAACACCGATTAACAATCTGTGAAGAATTTTCGTGACTTTTTTGGGCAACTGTACTGCGATAAAATATAAATTTTGTGCCCGTAACATCACATGCTTTCTCTTTTCCTTCAAAATGCTAACTATTTATCCAAGTGGGCATATTTTTGGGCCTTGTGTGTCTGGTAGGTTCTCCTTTATTCACCGTGAACACTACATCTGAGCTCAGCAAGCGACAAGAAACTAGGAAACACTTGTTACACGATACAAACAATAGTCGCTTTTTCAAGTCGATTTGAACGGTCGTCAGTAACTGTCGAACAGAACTAGAAACAAACATTATTTACTTTTGTGTCAAACCGCTCCTATTTAAGGCTATTCTGATCTGATTGCAGGCACGAACGCCTGCAGTTACGTTCCTAGATTTTTTGAAAGTCTTCTTCATCATCATCACCCGCCTATCTACGCGCATTGCAGGGCAACGGCCTATTCCATTATTCTCAAATTTTCGTGGTCCTGTTCTAACTGCGACCATTTTATCCCCGCAAACTTCTTGATCTTATGTGCCCATCTAACGTTCTGCGGCACCCTGCCGCGCTTGTCCTCTCTAGGGATCTACTCTGTTACCCTTAACGACCAACGGTTATCTTGCGCTCGCATTACGGGCCCTGCCCAGGTCCATTTCTTCTTCCTAATTGCTACTAATATGTACCTAACAAGCGTTTGTTCCCTGACCTACTCCGATCTTTTCTTGTTCATTATTGTTCCACCTAGCATTTTCTGTTCCATCCCTCGCTGACGGAAACTTTCTGAAACCCTTTCAGCAAGTACATATTTTTATCTTGTTGCGACTGAATTTAGATGAATGCAGCGCTGAAGGCATTCCAGTAATACAAATGAGAAGAGGGAAAAGGGCGTATATAGTTCTGCTGAAATTAATGAGCACCGTTGCAACATATCCAGTATTTTTTTATGCGAAACTTCTAATACTCTACGTCTTTCAAGCTCTGTAATCAGGTTGCCGGTGATCTCAGCCGCTGGAGGTCAAATGTCACCTTCCCCTTTTATCGCTGCGCTCGCTCCAAGCATGACCGCTGCGATACCCCCTGTGATGGCGAAGTTGAAATGGGTGCTTTCCTGTGCAATCGAAGCGCCCGCTGGGCAGCCTCGACCGAGTGCTTCAGGTGAAGCAAAGCACGCGACTAGGCCAGCATTTCCAGGCTGCTTCGCAGGAGCATGCGCCATCGTGCTCAGCATTGATGGCACATCCGCTCAGCTGTCTGTGTGTGCCCTTGAGCGCATATAACAGACTGAAACGAATCGGCCACTAGATATTGCTAGACAGACGCAGGCTGCGAAGTATCAAGCAACGGAAAATGTTCACGATAGACATTAGGCTTTGTCTTTGCGTCCTCTTGTAATAGTTATGCTTGGAAGCATTACACCTGAACCATTCGTTTCGCCCTTTCTTTGTAACCCAGATTCCGACATCAGGTCTAAACGTTTCTTTTATTCCTATGCGTTACGTTCTTCAAAGGCTGAACTACTGTTACGGAAGCCTAGAAACATGTGCTGCGTTGAAAAAATAACCTGTAGGGCAGCAGTAAAAGACAAGACAAATACCAACCGATGAAAGTTTTACTTACAGCATTCACGGCCTGGAGGTTTGGAGCCTGGAATTAATTTCGAAGAAGGTATTCAACGATTTGCTAAGAGGCTTTCTAAAGCAGCTTTTGTTGTAGGTTTTTATTAGCAGTGAATATCTGCCATGGATGCAGGAACGCCCTTATGCTGTAGTGCTCGTATTTTAGGTGTGCGAACAGGGTGTCATACATTGAACCAGCGTAATACGGAACCCAAAAGGATACGACACGCTCTTTAGTAGCACAATATTAACCACACTTTTCTAATACTCCTGCACGCTCAAACAGGCCTCACGGGCTATTTGATGTTAAGTCCTTTTGCTTTGATCGGAGATCGACGTGGACGTCTCATGGCCCCAAGTGACGTGACTGCTGTCCTCCCTTGTCGAGCACTTTTTAACACGAAAGGGTTTTATTCCGGCAAACACGAAGGTATCTCTCACGTCATATCAGTCACGGAAGTGACGCGAGTACAACGAAGCAAGCGGCCTGTAAAGGGAGCACCCTGTCAGACGATCTTCTGGCGAGGAAGCAACCTTTATTACTAAAATATACACGTCATACTTTTGGTTGTTCGTTTTCGGGTTTTATATTTTAACTCGGAAAACTGTTATGCCAGGGTATACCAAGATTTCACTGACGCCATATCCGTCACGAAAATGACGCCAGTACATCTTTTCTGATGCGACCACCGAGCAGGACGTCACTCACCACGTACACCCACATGCCCGCCGCCGACCCACAAATCAAGCTCAGCTGCAGATTTTGCTGCACATGTAACTTTCGTATTACCCGATTCCTATGAAAGAGGAATCAACCACAGTTTTTTGGTGTGTTACACATACGGTAAGACGCCTAAGACGTTGGCGAGAAATAAAAGCCTCGTTTTTGTCCCCTTGAGTAAACGGATAGTTATTTCCAAGTTTCATTTAGCTACTTATCTGGGAAGGAAGCTCCGTCGCATATTGCAAATGAACGTGTTTGGTTTCGTGCCGTCTTTGGACTGCGCCGAGCTCCGCTGATCATTCCTCTTCACAGTGGCGAAAAGCAATGAATTTTCATTGAACTGACTTTACAATGTAACTTCATATTGTCTGATGAGAACATTCTTGTGGGCAAAAAAATCGAAGAAATTGGGAATATTTAGGAATGGCGGCGCACTCAAAAGTGTGGACATTGGAAAAGTTCTTACATTCAAAGAAATTGGTGGCGTTTTCCAATTTTTTGCTAGCTCAAAAAAATTCTTTCATATTCCGCATGCTCCTTGTGCACCGTTTTTATACTGAACGCGATTTCACGCCAATACGTTTATAATACCTCTCTGGCTAATGCGGAAATGTTTGCGAGAATATACTATAATTTTTACGATTTCAAGACAAATAGCCTGCACTTGCGAGAAGGTTTCTTTTTATTTTATAAATTCAAATGCACAAAATGTTTTTGTCCGGTAGCGCACAAGAATACTCATCAACAACCCCTTCTGAAGAAAAAATTTACACCATCTTCCGGCGAAGGGAACCATGGGGTAGATGCGACGCATCGGGGGTTGCTGTTGCGTTATTCAAATCATTGGACGATGTCATCGGAGCGCCGGCTGTGGAACGCCTGAGCGGAGCGTCGCACGTACCGCGTTTATATCCGGAGGAATGAGAGAGAGCAGCGCATAGCAGCGCGTAGCAGCGCATGCACATGTGCTAACCGAGCGCAAGCGCGAGCGCAAGCTGCCCGCTAACGCACAGCTGGCACGGCGACAGGAGCGAGCTGACCGAGCTGACGCACAGATGGCGCTGCGGTAAGAGCGGCGGAGCGCACAGCTGCCGCGCCGAGGATGTGGACTACGCCGCGACAACAATGCGGGACAAGGCGAGTTAAAGAGATGCGTCGCATCTAAAAAAAAAACAGTAAACCAGGCCTAAATTTCATTAACCCATCTGTTAACAACTCAAACAATGAATGTGTTGTTAAACTCCATTGCAACTATTTTAACGAAACGCGGTAAACAGTTACAGTGAAATGTTTGGGAGTAATGAAGTTCTGGGACTGCAAATACACGTCGCAGTTTCGCTGGACACTTAACTTTTGAAATAGACGCGCTACCGATCCCGTCGTCAAACTACTGAAACCAAACCACAAAGTATGCGATTGTCATTCGAGTATTACAACTTTGCAACTTCAAATCTTGTTAGGCGCGCTTTCATGGAGAGCGTTGCTCATTTTGATTGCGAAGCTAAAAGGTAAACTGGAGGTAAGGATAGCTGAGCATAACGTTGGTCTGAGGCGGAAGGTTATGCTTGAATGAAGGTGTTGTGTACATTTTTGAAGGTTTGATGCATGCTTGATTTTTAAAGGCCGAGAAATTGCTGTTAGGAGGTATAAATGACATCGGAGGTGTAAAAAGACAATGGCGTGACCTATATGCAATACACAGTCGCTTCTCGACAGGGTGAGCCTAGAGGTACAGAGGTGACATAACATTGCGGAAACGCTCGCAAACGCTCTGTCAACCAAACATAGGTCTCCTTGTGACATAGAGATAACTGAACGAGCACGTTAATTTCATGATGAACAACAGGAGTTCGAAGAATTGGATCAGTTTCCATAAATTCGCGTCTTAGCCAAACTTGAAATGATTTGCATAAATATTTGTTTCTCACCATGAAGGTCTTGAAATGTGCCCCTATTATTCAGTTATTTCATTTCACATTGCTTATCTAATCTTATCTTAACACAAGTGCCTTAAGGTGTATTTGTCTTATTAAATTCTTGATGCCTCAAGTTTTCTGCTTAAGAGGTTTCATGGGCAACTGGCAAAATGCGTATAGCGTACATTTGCTTTCCTGCTTCCGCAATGTTCCTTGCAAATTCAATATTCTTCGGAGAAGGTCGTTGGCACTGCACGGCCTTCTCTACTTTGCTGTCGACCTGATCGTAACCACCGGAATATTTCGTATTCAAGTTGGACTTCGAATAAGGCCGCACGACAGTGATGGGAAAAGACGCACTAACATTTCGCTGACCTTGTCACATTCAAAATACGGAAACCTTTATCCACAATTAGACACGGATCACCTGCGTAATTGTTCCTGGCTATCCTGCAATAAATGCGAGAAAAAAGAAATGGTACCTGCAGGTACCCTCTTTCCCAACGCTTTGTAACAGGCAAAACACCGTCACGTTGATCACTACCTCTCAAGAAGGATCGATCTGCGGTTCCGAATTAGTAGTTTTGAGAGAAACAAAGTGTCACAACGCAAGTACACTAATCTTATGGGATTTAGTTCGGTTCGCTGATATCGGTGTCAGGAAAGGTTTACGCTTTCGAAAAGAAACACCCAGCTTTGAGCCACAAATTTTACAAAAAACCTCAGGTCTGTACGCCTGTTCTAAGGGCAGGGGTTGGTGGAATTAAACTTTCCTAACCCCAAATAGGGACGATTACGTGCCGTACGCATACCAAAAACAATTGGTTTCATGAGTTCTGAGCATTTCAAAAAACCATCTCCGGAAGGTTGTGTCCTCTAGGGCATGCCGCTTAGCCCAGGCGTCTTACAGGGGAAAAAGCTCTACAATTTCATTTTAGTTAACCTACCTACGCCAATGGCAATTTATCGCCTTATGTCTGCGACCATGGTAGCAGTGCATATGCAAATATTTTTTTACGCTTACTTTGTCCTGATTCCTCTGCCTCGCAGGTGACATGCATCTCATCGCTGCACTTCCGCTTGAAGTACCATGGCACAGCGTGGCCATACCATGCCGTGACGCACGTCTTGTTCCAATCTACGTCGTCTATGTCGAACGTGATGACCCCTGGCAGTTGACTGGGGGAGAAAAAAAAATTTGGGGATACGGGCTCTGTGAGGCTATCCTTAACTAAGCCGCATAACACCACATGGCTATAATTCACATGCAGGCAAACACCCTTTCAAAAATACACGAAGCTTTATCTGAAAAGAGAAACTACACTGAAAAGCTCACACTTAAGATTTATGCACAAGGAGTTTTGAGCTCATCCTTGACGACGCTAGATGACCAATCAATTAACTGATGTTTCTCGTATTAATAAACTGGAGGGATAAATGTTGCAACCCGCCCAGAGAACAGCCACTTGCACATACAGATATGTGAATGATAGCAAGAAAATATTGTTACCTCGGCATGTGGGCGTTACTACTGGCGGGGATGAATAACACTTTCGAAAAAAAGTCGATAAAAATTTGAATAAAAATGAAATAAATTAAGGTACTCTGTGTTTTACAAAAGGGAGCAGGTAAAAAATGGTTCTGAACGGGGACAGTGAAAATTCTGGTGATAAAAATCATCGGCACAGTAGCATTAACATGCTTTTTGATACTACTTGGTAGACTCTATTACACGGAAACCGTTGATATATGTGACAAAGTGTTATGTTTTCATTGACGTGAATGACACGCACCCGACATCATTCTTCTCCCCGTAAACCCAAAACTCCTTATCTCTGCGTGCAAGCGCCGTTATTAGGTCTATCTGCAAAACGGGAAGGTGAGATAGTTCGTAGAAGTCGGCCAGGTGCGACGATCGGCTCTGGCACAGGGCGCTGCTGGCCGCTGCTGTGACAAACTGGTCCTGGTAGCAGTACTCGACTTCCACATGGCCTTGGTCTAGTGTGACTGTAACAATGAAAAACATAAATGGGCAGCAGTTTCAGTGGGGAGTTAATGTTAGGAGTACTGCGCTTTTAAGTGCAGAGCAGTTTAGGCACTCGCCTTGTCGTCCTAACTGGCTCGCGCGACCCAAGTATATAGAACACCAGGCGGCGTCCCGGGGTAACGCTTCTGCTTATGGCGTACCCCAGAGGGTTCGAAAGACAAGCGGTTTATATAGTCATAAGCGTTCGAAAGTCATGAAACGCTGGCGCTTATCGTACATCTTCTCTTTGTTTAGCGCAAAGAAACCTATAGGGACATTAGAGGAAAAATATACGTAATTAACTACCAGTGCCTGGTTCCTTTTGTTAAGGACGCCCATTGGTTGGTTTATCGATAGTAAACGCAAAATTTAACAGTGCAATTCCGGCACACACGGGGACATAAGAACAAACAGAACAGAACTCCCGCTGGCGCAGTTTCAGGCAGGTGGGGTGCAAGCACTGCGAAGGCGGGTAATTTGAATTGCTTGGGGTGGTAGCAGTAAGCGGATAACCGTGGTACGCCCGATTATGGAGAACCACGGCTCTGCTCTTCCGAAAAATTTCACATTGAATGGAACGGCTTTAATTTTTTCTAATAACAACCAGTTCATCACAGGCATTTCCAGAACCTACAGACAAATCATGCAATACTTATAATGCTTACACGGATAGGAAAGCACCGAAAGCCTTAATTGATGTGAACCAATGTTTGTAGTTGTCAATTGAGTACTGAATTTTGTGTGGCTTCCTCTCACCGGACACTGACTGCGCGGCTCCTTTTTGCAGCCGGGCACTATCTGTGGTCATCTGTTCTTGCCGATTTGAGCGCCGTTTGTATTGTGAGGACCACTGAACTTCCTACCGCCTCTGTTTTGCACACTTACCTTGCCTCTCATCGATAGAGTTGCTGAACTCAGATTAAATGATTTCAATGCGTGGTCATCAGAATAACAACCTAGCCATTTGTTGCCATCATTCATAAAGAAATAGTTTCCCCAGCCTGATGATTCTGAACAAAACTGGAGCGATAGACTGCATGCGTTAATCATGGCAGACAGGATTATTATTCGTTAGCTGATTCGCAACTCGGCGTAATACAGTAAAATCTCGTTAATTCTAACTCGAAGGGGACCATGAAATTCTTTGAATTAAGCGGAGTTCGAATTAGCGGGTGGGCTCTAGAATGAATAAAAATCGCATCATACTGCGAGGGCTGAAGACAAATAACGCACTTCTGGACTTGTTATTGCGAAATGGGCGACACTACAAGTTTGTGGCAGGTGATTTCATAAATAATGTTTAGTAACTAATAATGGCATGCGGCGGAGCATTGTCGCTGCTGCCGCGGCGCCCTTCATAGACTCCAAATAAGCTGTTGCACGAGCGTAGCGCGCCGCCATGCTCCTGTTTTTTTTTTGTTGCGTTGCATCTCTAATAAATTTGGCTCGGTTTGCCTTTGCAACACATTGGAATCACTATAGGCCGACTCGTTCGGCCAGGAGCAATGAAAACCAGGGTATCATAGTTCTAATTATCCGTTCTGGATACCGACGAGTTCGAATTATCCGGAGTTTTTCCCCATATAAATATACGTACAGAGCTGTGCTTGGACCAGGGTGTGAGTTTGAATTAACCGGAAGTTTGAATTATTCGAGTTTGAATTAACGAGCTATTACTGTATAACCCCAGCTTTCTTTGCTATGCCTGTCTTGATTCTGCAAAAAACACACTTTTGCGGAAATGAGCAGCTAAATATTCCAGTTTATCTTAAGAAAATGTTCCTAATGTCGGTATATGTGCATGCGTTTCAGTTACAGAAATAAAGAAAGGCTCGTTGGTAGCAATAAAGCTTCAAAACAGTGGTCCACACCCTTGATATTTCCGAGAGGCACTGCTGTGCTTAGAAAAGTTATGGGCCACCTCAGCATAACATCTAAATTAAGTATAATAATGACAAACACTTTCCATTTGGATCGAAATTCCACCGTACTCCCAATAAGGTGAACGCGATTCCTGTCTGTGAATTAGCGCGGTGGCCGCTTTTCTGTTAGAGGCGAAAAGCAGGACAATTCCACTGGGTTCCAAATTTCGGCGCATAATAAACATCTCCTGGTGGTCAAAGTTAATCCGGAGCCCTCCACTAGGGCGCCTGTGTAGAGTCGGCGCGGTAAACCCTACAATCAACTTTTAACTGTTTTTGCGAAATCGTGCGCCCTGGCCCGTTCATAATCTGGCGTTCTCAAAACCACTGTGTGAAATGCATGCGGTGTCTTGAACCAAAGCTAACGCCGTCTTTAACACCAGTTGCTCCAACACTTGAAGTGCGCTCAGTTCTTATTATCCATGACAGGTTGTATTACTGGTAGTCCATAAAGGATAAGCACAAAAAGGGCCCTATGAATCAGCCCCGACGTCGTCTAAGACACGTGTATCAGACTTGCACAAAACATGCGGTGTCACTCGTGCTGTCCCTACGCCCTGACTTGCCGTTTTTCAAAATGCGGAGACCCTTTAACTTTACTAAATGAAGAAAGTATACCATTCCCGTTTCCCGGGCAGTCTTCGGTCTCACCGAATTCGATGTCTTCTCTTACCTGACAAGTTTCCAGCCAACAATATTAGCTCACGCTAAGGCTTAATGTCCGTAAGCTTGTCACTACAAAGGGTTACTGTCGTTTTTTTCTGGGATAGTAAATTTAGCTGTTGTCAACTTGCTTTGGTTTTTCCTGACGCTATTTGTGTATTCCCGTATCGCGCCGTAATTACGCATAGCCTGCTTGAATGGTACAGTAATTACATTGCATGACCTGGGGTCACGCTTGTCCCGTTTTCTGAGGTACACAAGGCAAGCTATAAAAATCATAATTTCTATCCACAACGTAAACTCGTATTTTCTATTTTTACTGTGTAAATCGTCGATTTTTTGCACGAAGATGCTCTCTCAAGAAAAAAGATTTAAGGAGCGGAAGACTAAAAGCACCTGGTTTAATTTTGCGAATGATTACGTAAATTTATTTTCCAAGTTTGCAGAATTGTATAGAGTACGTTGTCTTGAAGAATCAAACTTTTAACCTTCGAGGAACTGTTAGTAACCGACGTCTGCAAATTTAAGACCCTCCTCCTGGGTGTTTCCAGTAGTTTCAGTGCTTCTGCGCATTGTACACTCATATGGTCGCCATATTTTGAAAAAAATTGCAAGGCAAAGGGTGACCTATGGCGTGAAGTACTCTGCGCTTTTCGGTGGAGGCGAACGCTACAACAAGAAAATATATGTGAAAAACAAGGTAATGTATAATTTCCAGTTGTCAGGCAGGAGAAACGTGCAGAGTAAGGTAAGGGTGCCTTTTCTACATATGGAACATGTTGTTTCACGTTTCGGAGTTGTCTTAACCCACTTTTAGCCTTCCTACTACTGGACCAAATGGTTTTTAAAACAATATAGACCACACTTAATTGCCTGAACGATTTAAAATCCATTTTACCATATCGAACGCACAAACCTTTTCGAGTAACAGTGTGCCTGAAAGGAAGCGCACGGCGCATGCAGATTACTGATTCACCTTACGTCACGATATAGCTCTTACCGCAAAGGCATTTAAAACAATATAGACCACACTTTATTTTCTGAACGATTTAAAATCCATTTTATCATATCGAACACACAAATCTTTTCGAATAACAGTGTGCCTGATAGGAAGCGCACGCCGCGTGCAGATAACTGATGACCTTACGTCACGATATAACTTGTACTGCAAATGCATTTAAAACAATATAGACCACACTTAATTGCCTGAGTGATTTAAAATCTATTTTACCATATCGAACACACAAACCTTTCCGAGTAACAGTGTGCGTGAAAGGAAGCGCACGCCGCGTGCAGATTACTGATGCACCTTACGTCACGATATAGCTCTTACCGCAAAGGCATTGCCTAGCGCAAGCCTATGCACTGCATTGATTACTCAGTTTGCCAATTTGTTAGCAAAAATGACCGCTAGAACACAATAGAATTGCTGCTTGCGAACATTCGTAGAAGCAGAAAACTAGTGCGAAGCACTACTTGAATGCGCATGAGAGCGAATCATGTGTTTAGAGAACATGCTGTTTCTTAATCCGTCTAGCCTAGGGGTGGGCAGCCAGGTAGAAAGCTTGTAAACGCGATCATTTTTGGTTTTTGTATATTCGATTTACAAGCTGTCTACAAGAGGAGTCGACGAGTACACCGACTGATTGCTCAGCCACAATGTTTGCTGGTTTTGGTTTTCGTAATATTCGGTGCAGCTGGCTACAGCACCTGAGTGGTCCTGAAAATGGCTGCAGGGCTGACAGAAAAGATTTTGTCAGATTCGCCTGGGCCAGTTGTGGCACTTACTGCATTCGGCTTTATTGGGGTGGTAGTATCCGGCTGAAACGACAAACAACAACGCTTCAGTATCTCGCATGTAACATAGAATTGTAAATTAGAGGAAAAAGGACTACAAACCTAGCACTAACATAACCTAAATAAGATAACGAATACACGGGGTAATAGCTTGCTTGGAGTAAAGTGTAACGGCAGTCAGAGGAGGAATTGATTCGCGGTGGATATAGTAGAAAAGACGAATCATTTTCCGATTCGAGTAATTATGAGAAAATTAAAAACCGTCAGACATTTACCGTATTATTGTAACTCTATACCTAATGCATCAACAATTCGTTCTACCAGTTTTACTGGTCTCAGGTGGCTGTTGTTAATTAACGGGGCGCTCCTTCAGCATACCTTCACAGACGAACGACCGGGCACATGTGTCACACTTGGGAGGCGGTTGAGTTGCGCTTGGGTCTTGGTTGATGGCTTGACACTCGTCCCAAGTTGGCACCTCAAATCGGAGGGACCTGTGGAAAGAGAAAAAGAAAAGTCATTTGACACTCGTCCCAAGTTGGCACCTCAAATCGGACGGACCTGTGGAAAGAGAAAAAGAAAAGTTATCAGGGGCGCCATTCCAGAACATAGAGTTTCTTAGTAAGTATACTAGACAGGAAACTGCAACCGGGAATCCATGTCGTCGTGGGGAATATGGGAAGGCCCCGCTTCTGGCTTGGACCTGGCATAACATTTAGATTATTCAGACGTTTCTTGGATTGGCTTTCTTTACTATACATTAACCAGTCTACGAGCTACGTTGTAGTCGAAATGCTGCCGCTTCTGTGGTAACCGTCAGCCGTGGCAACTGCGTGCTTTGTCAAAGAGCAGGCAGTGCAAGGGAGATCGTACCTTACGTTGATCATGCCGGAATCGAAGTAACGTATGACTCAGCGGGAAATATGGCACTGCGAAAGTCGTAGTTGGCAAAGCAGAAACGAAATGTACTTCCACGAAGACCAAAATACGACATATAGGGGTGCCGGTGGATGTTCATAGCTTGTATTCGCTGACGACTGTTTAACGCAGTTTTCCATTTTCCTTCGAGTATGAACTAACTCAGTCAGCAAAAAGTTTTGTTCAACTGTTGCTGCCAGTGGGTGCACCGGTTCACAAAAAGGGGGAGTTTTCATAGGCACACTGAAAAACATTTCCATGCCCTTCAAATAACTTCGTATTTGAAATAATGGTAAAATTTGAAATAGCAAGTATTCGAAAAAATGGTGAATCGTGTGATCGGAAAGCTGTTTCTAACGAGGCGTTGCATGACCGTGCGTTTCTTTTATCGTCAGGGCGGCAGGCAGCCCCCCTTGTGCCGTTGCGTGGCGCACATTTCTTGGGAAAACGTTACTGTAACGATAGCTTATACGTATATACGTATACATTAAACAGCGCGTGTCTATTGTCCGAGGCTTTTTCTACATTTTAAACGATTTTTGTTCAGCGTCACCGTCTTGAGGCTATAAGCAGAGCATGAAAAGCGAGTAAAGGCGAGAGTTGAGAATAAAGTAACCGCATGATGCCTCAGGAACTGTACGTGGGAGTTGGGAGGGTGTGACGGAAGAGAGGAAGTGAGAGATTTGGACTCAACGAACGAAAAAAAAACGAACGTGGAGAGATTCGTCGAACAAGATCCGGGAAGACCAAAAGGAAACAAAGCCAATAATTCTGAAAAGTTGTCGTCGTTGCTATTCCTTCCTTCGTAGCACATGGCCGCTTGTGGGATGGGCCTGCAATTTGGGGTTTTCAGGAGCCAATGTGTCCGGTTCGCAAAATTCATCTGAAATAAAAACATTAAAATTGAAGAATAGTGAGTGGCGCGTGACGCATGAACGTGATACTACAGGAGTAGGACAGGTGCACACCACGCTTGCGGAACCCTGATTCTAGGAGGCTGAGTCGTGCTCTAATCTACTTGGGGACGCGATCACACACTGAAACGACAAATGAAAGAGAAGCAACTGACGCAAACACGTTATACAGAAAAGAAGACGTTAAATGTAATCAGCGCCAAAAAAAGGCGAGAAAAAAGGCACAAGTACTATGTATCAGGAAACGAAGTGGCTAATACGTATTGCCAGGCTTTCGCGTTAAAAGTACGTAAGAACTCTGGAGTGCCACGATGGAAGTTTGCGTACAAAAGCGGAGGGTTTCGAGAACGTAATACTAGCAGCAACTTTTGAATGTGGCGCGCTTCCATCACTCGCTTGAGTTTCTTGCCAGTCGGCTTTAGTCAGGTGATTACACTGTTTGCCCCTGACGGCAGAAATTGCTTCTTGGGACGAAAAATTAAAAAAAAAGCATATAAACGTCTGGAATAAAAAATAAGTGAACGTTGTAATAAAATACAGAACAATAAAGTAAAAGTGAAATAAAATAAAGTAGTTGGAATTTTATACCCCCAGTAGCCACTGGTGCAACAGTGGAACGACAGAACGCACTGATAGATGCTTAACACTCTATTCGCGGATTTTTGGAGAGCGTCACGCCACCCCAATAATCAGCAAATAACATGAATCCTAGTTTAAAAACACTTGATCTCCGCCTAGAAATATTAGCATTAGCCTATATTTATCAAAACAGCTCCACCTGGACGAGTTCGGGTCAAACTCGGCCCTTTTGGAATAACAACCCAGGTTAAGTTTCACCCTTGAGGAAAATAGCGGAGTAAACATTTGCCCGAAAAGAAGAGAGCCCACTATGCGGAAGACGTTATCCAACCACATTGCACCATACTCATCCGCAGCTGTCACTCACTAGGGCTGGAGTGGGGACATTCAATTGGTTTTTATGAAGCATCGCTTTATTCCCATCCAGTGTTTTTGGTGATCAAAAATGACTGTCCGGAAGTGTGAAGGGGGGTACTTATTTTCTCGAAGCCACTCATGGATAATTTTCGGTGTTAAAGATCACAGACGGTGCATGTCATGGCATCTCCTGAGATTGCCGAAACACCGATCGCGGTGGCTGAGTTGATAAAACTAGGTTCTGGTCCGTCCAAGAACGCTGGTTTGATTTAAGCACCGGTGGCTTTTTTCCTAGCGAGGGCGAGAACCAAAAACGCCCGTGTGGCTAGTTTTCGGCGCAGGTTGCGGATCCTCGGGTGGTTACATTAATCCGAAGCACTCCGCTATGGTGCTGGTCTTGGTGCAGGTGTAGCTTTGGGTCGTGAAAGCCTACCTAGTGTGATTTTAATTGTTTAAAGAGTTGAAGACGTTTCCCGATGTATAATTACCCCGAATAACGTACTGACTGGGTAATTCCGCTCACTACTTGGGACATTTAGACAAAGTTGGAAGTTGACAATGTCGGACACAACCGTTATACGGTGTCCCATATTCCCATCATTACATCATGCATAAATGTGTCCGACCGAACGGGTCATAGCCGCTCCTAATACATGGCTTTTAAAAACCTCCATCTCCTTAAGGACCGTTTTATGCAACAACAACCGTCTTCCACGGAATGCGACGTTCTGGTGCGCTACTTACAGCTCAGCCACTAAGAGGCTCTGCTCGTTTATTCCGAAGACCCTCATCAGGGCGCACAGGCGGTCTGCGGACGTGCTGCTCTTCAAGCCGAGGAGAGTCATCGAGAACACCTCGCACACTGCGGCGGCGTGCGCGGCTCCGTTTGAGTCCGTGACCTCCACGTGGCAGTAGGTGCGTACAGGCGCTGTCTGAAAGACACCTGCGCGCGCACGACGATGTAAGACTGGTGCCAGCATGCAATGTCGGCCGTGAATATCTTCAAATTCCTGCTGAGTGTCAACAGGCGAGCCTCAAATAAATTACATTCCTAACAAAGGTACACGATTTATGGAAGATAACAGCCGATGTTTGTCACCTGTATTTGCTGCTATCAACGCCCGTGGTGACTCAATGGCTAGGCCGTCGTGCCGCTGAGCTTAAGGACGCGGGTTAATTTTCCGGCCGGGTTGGCCGCTTTTCAGATAGAGGCGAAAAGCGAAAATGACCGGGCATATACATTTCGTAGCGCCGTAAAGATCCCGAGGTGGTCAAGGTAATTCGGAGCCATCGAAAGGTAATTCGGACACTTCCACTAAGGCGCGCCTAATAGTGGAGGTATAGCTTAGGTGCATACAAAAGCAAAAATGTGAAAACAAACAGGATTGGTCGTATCCAACTGCGATTTTTAACGAAGAATAGCGAGAACAGCACCAAGGACGGGGCAATGAGGAACCAGATGACGAACAGCTGACTAACACCCAAATTCTTTATTTCTGTGAACAGTTTATAAATTCATAAAAAAGGGGTAGTTGGAATCACAAACAAACAAGAGCTTGCAAACTTGACAGGCCGGGAGGATGAGACAAATATATTTTTTTGTTATAGTAGGGCCAATGACGGAGTGCTCACACATTTGTCACCACGTTCTTGCAGGCGGTGCGCCTCGCAAATTTCGCGAGCACGTTGGTTCCTGTATCTTTAATGATTTCACACTTCTTGAACACAACTTTGCATCAGAATTTTTTACAGTGCGCGAAATGATGACTGTTAGGAGCGCCTTTTAGTGTGTTCGCATGTTCCCACAGGCGATCATTAATACGTCGCCCTTTTGTCCTACGTACCATCGTCTACAAACTTCAGTTTGGCGGCGGATGCACACAGATGCAGGCGGATGCAGAATGCGATGCACACCTCTGTTCAAGAAGTGCCAAATCATCAAAAGATACAGGGACCAACGTACTCGCGAAATTCACGAGGCGCATCGAATTTATGAACGCGGGGACACTTGTGTGAGTGCTCCATCATTCGCCCCACTATCAAAAGAAATACGATTTTTTGCAAGCTTTTGTTTGTTTGTTTTCGCTCTTCCCCCCTTTCTTCATGCCTTTAAAAACCGTTCACAAAAATAAGGCATGTGGTTGTTAGACAGCGATTCGTCCTGTTGTTCTTCCCTGTCCCGTCCTTTGCGCTGTTTTTACTGTTCTTAAATATGTACCAAGCAGACGAAGTTTTTACCTTGTTGGATTTTAACCAGCTGGTACTTGCGCTATTGCGGTTCTAGGAGCTAAACACTAGAGATCGAAGAAAGCATTCTCCACCGTATTTCAGATGATTACTCGAACGTCTAAAACATTTCACGGTCTTGGATGTGCTTTCTACAACAGTGACAATTGTGCGGGCCTAGTGTACATGGTTGCCGCCTAATTTTCATGTAGTTTCTTTCTGCATTCTACGTCCTGCCAAGTTCTAGTTCACGAATACAGGTGGTATCCTGGTATCACCAATTGCGTGGCCGTAGTGGTCGAACAATAATCTGGGCAGCGGTCATCCGGTGGTTTGACATATATTTGGTGAAATTAGGTTCCTTCACCTCCCCACTCTTCAGGATATTTCCTCTCCACCATACCACCTCTTTGTTGGAGTAAAAAACAAACTGACCCGAAGACTTTCACGTCTCTCTCCCAATCCCCACTATTTTCGCGCAGATGGCGGTAGGGAGTCAAGAAAACCTCGGAAAACAAAGGGAAGGGTGTGGTAGGTCATTGAAACAGATAAAGAATTTGGAAAGAAAGAAAGTAAGAAAGTGGAGAAAAAATTTCCGCAGGGTGGGATCCGAGCCCATGACCGGTATTCTGGAGGTCGTGGGTTCGGATCCCAAGCGGCGGGCATTTTTTCTCCAGTTTCTTTCTTTCTTTCCAAAATTTCGGAGGTTTTCTTGAGCGCCAGCCCTTATTCTGTCTTAACTAACCGAGCCCCTCATTTCCCATTTTCTGATTCGCTACTTTTATATATATATATATATATATATAGGAAATGAGGGGCTCGTAGAAATAACACACAAATAAGGGTTGGCAGTCAAGAAAACCTCGGAAAGCAAAGGGGGGAGGTTGTGGTATTCTGGAGGTCGTGGATTCAGATGCCACCTGGCGGGCATTTTTTCTCCGCTTTCTTTCTTTCCGAAATCGTTATCTGTTTTAATGACCTACCACAACCTCCCCTTTGCTTTCCGAGGTCTTCTTGACTGCCAACCATATATATATATATTTATATATATATATATATATATATATATATATATATATATATATATATATATTCTGCGCAAAAGGCGGCGGTGAGGCCGACAAAATGGTTCAGTACGCCAACGTCTTCCCCAGAACACGGTGGTTCAACTGGACAAAGAAGAAGCGTTCCGCGGCACATCGTCGGTTCATCACCAGAGAAAGCGTGCGCTGCTCGGTTTTCGAACATTCCTTTTGAGCTTTTCCCAAAAGGCATCGGCTGCCCTATTGATGAGGTCGCCTTCAAGAACCACGGGATCAGAACCGCGCATCTTTATTACGCGACAATGGTTGATGATTATTTTCACGCGCCGGCCCGTAAACACGTGGCGCTGTTCATGGATTGGCAGGCAGAGATTGAGTCGGTTAAAAATTTAATATGCAAATTTCTGTAGTCAAGCACTTAGCGGCAATAATTGTATAGGCCCTATCTTGTTCATTTTTGTTCACAATCTATTCTCTTCCTCCCGTTTTAACCCGTAGTGGTAACTTTTTGCAAGATTTTAATAGACCACTCAAGCTTGGCGCCGGTGAGATTCTTTATGGGGTCTACTAGGCGGCAGCAGCAGATATTGCTGAAATTATGTAACCTCATTTTTCTCTATTAGTATCATCGTCGCCAAGCCCGGTGGATGGATCCTGCATATGCATACTCTACTTATTGCTGCACCGAATTGTGGATTCAAGCTGGCGTGCGGTATCACATTCACGCCGCTACCGGCGTTTCTGATTTGTATGTATGACGCCTTTGCGTGGAACGTTGATTCGAATGGCTGACAACGACGCCTGCTCTGGTGGCGAGTAGTCACTTAAGATGGCTTATTGGTTCTATTTATGCAGGCGTTCGTCATGAGTGAGGGTTTTCAAGGCTCCTACCACAGGCTAAGCAAGAGAAATACTCCGACTAGTGTATACCGAGTCTGAGGATAGCACTGGTGCAATTTTTTCACTGGACTTCAACTCAAATTTACAAACTTTCTGACTGGTTTCAGGGAAACATCGAATAAGCATAAGTCCACACACAGTAGCGAAAAAGGGAAAGCTTTTAGAATGAACATCCCTGTAAGTGTATTTTTCAATAAGGCTCCTTCTTAACGCGTGTAAGCTAGTTAAAAAGCCAATGTTCTAAACATCTGCATTAACCTTTTTATTTGTGAAAATCTATTTCTGTGACAGCAAGAGGTGATTGCACCAACGGTTGTTCAATCTCCTTGTATGCTGGTAGGGTGAGACCCCCTACAACCTTAAAGGGACATTGAAGTGAATTTGTCAAGCTCCCGTTTTTGCTTGCACTGCGTAGACTGGCTCAAATTAGCCCACTTTTCATCGTTTATCCGGTTGACAAATCGGTAATTATTTTACAAAGCGCCAAAGAAGAAAAACTACCATGCGCGGTTTGCGGCGGCCGCACCAACTAAAGCTGTGACGTTGGGAGGAGCGGGACCGTGATTGGACGATGCCCAAGGTGAGCAACCAAACAAGTTTCGGTTTCGGTTTCGGTTCTGTAAAACACAACCTGTGGCGTTGTTGGATGGGCATTCTCAATAACTCAGTAATCATCGTACCGCGCTTCTGCCATGTTGTCAGCTGCAAAAATGCATAAAGATAAGCCTCCCAGGACGGCTTGGAATCGTAGCATTCACTAGTCGAGGCCTACGCAGTGCATGGACGCCCTCCGAGTACCCGCAGACGCACAAATGTCATGCGCTTTCACCCCCCCCCCACCACCCCCACCCCTATTTGGAGCTTGCCTCACTCATGCCTGTACCGTAAAATGCGTGTACGCACCAGGCCACCAGGCCAAGGGTCTGTTCAGTCTGGCCTGTGCCCACTACCCGCAAGCAGTCGGTGCTTATGGACAGCACGCCAACGAGAACTCGCTAGCGCGCCAGTGCCAGCCTGCGCGCGTTCTGTGAACTCGTTCGGGGAGCCATGAACGTTGCGGCCCAAACAAAGGTGAACTCAATGTAGAAAACATCGGCAGAAAACAAAAAAGTTAACTTGCAAAAAAAAAAAAAGCACGTACCCGCGGGGACTCGAACTCGTGACTTGCAAAACACTCGGCGGCGACATACCTGCAGCCTCAGACAACTCGGCCACAAGACGGGCTGCGCCGACCACGGTAATATAAGGTATATATTGTACAACAAGTTTACATTTTAAGTGCGAATGCACTTTATAAGCGACCCCAAACCATCCACCGCCGGCGTCGGCGGCGTCGGCGTCCGCAGTGCTCCTCTATAAAGAAACAGCATCCGGCGCCAGGTTTCGATCCGCGGACTTTGCGGCCGCAGCGCGACGCTCTACCGACCAAGCCACGGACGCGACGTGATATCAGCGTTAGTGACGCGCCTTATATCTTTAACGCATTCAAACTACGTCGTCAGCGGCGTGCGTTGGCGACTCAGCGGCGTTATAGCGGCTTGATAACTGCGTGGTGTACACGTGATACTACAAACCCGATGGAAGAGATGGAAGAGAAGGCGGCGAGGCGGTGGGCTGCGGGGGCCGAGCGCAAGCGCCGCAAGCGGGCCGACAACCGTGCATTCGCACTTTCACATTCTCCCCCTCGGGGAAATGCGGGGGAATTTTTTTATTTAGTTTTGGCATTTCAAGCAGCTTAGGTGACTATTTGTTGTATTGTGCTCGTGCAGTAAGCGTCCCCCGAGTTTCCGCAATAGCTCACGTCTAGCAATTGCATTTCGTAGACGGAAAAGCGTTCGCAGATGCGTAGTCGTGCTGCTGACCGCTGTGCTTGTTCGCCCAGCGCAAAAAAGTGCTTCCCGCACCCTATTTTTACGCTGTACGGTAAAAATATCAGTTGATTTTATTTCCTTAGTAGCTATATTGACTTCGCTGAGTCTTCTCCCGCCTTCAAGCGGCCTTATATTTTCCTACGGGCGTACCAGTCAGCGAAGCGTCGCATGTGCGCTTGTGTGAAGCGACCTTGACTTGGAGCTAGATACAGTGTACAAACTAACCAAGTAAAGAAAGGCCCATTCTTCCATTCACAAACGTGTCCTGGCTTCGTTTCAACTGAGCGAATGAATTGCGACGACCCGTTGGCGTCCGGCGGACGAAACGCTGGGCCGACTGACTCTGTCTGAAGGCTGGGGAGCCGTGCAGATAGCTCAGCCAATTGCGAGCTCGGCTCCTCTCGACGTCACACGAAAACGCCGCAGAAAATGGGCGAGCGTAAAGAGAGGAGGAAAGCATTTTCGAATTAAGTTTTCTACTAAATAAAAGCGCGTAAAAGCGCCCAGAGTGGTCGTAACATGGCCTGGGGACCCCGGACTACAATTTGCCCAAAAAATCCCGCAATGTTTACGTGTCACTTCAGTGTCCCTTTAAAGTGATATGGCATTTGATCGTACTGTAGCCATTTGAACACGGAAGAAATTCCTCCTCTCATTTTTTTCTAAACCTCAACCACTGAAGGCAACTGAAGAACGCTACGAAAGCGTAATCCGGAATTTCACGGATATTCCAAATTGTTCTTTGAACTGAGGGCAGCTTTCTGGTAAGTAATTGCAATAATGGAGAATAACGGAACTGGTTTACTTACGGCACCTCAAGGACCTTGTGATTAAATACGAAGGATAAAAAGGATCTCGAGGTGGTCGAGTCGGAAGGAGATGTAGAGCTGAAATTAAAGTGAAAAATTAGGCAGACAAAAACGAAGCAAGCCAAATTAGGCAGGCGCATGGAGCGTGTCATGATGGCAAACAACGCAGCAATGACGGAGATAGGAACAACGGTGTGCGAAGAATAGCGGTTCTTGCAAATCCTTTGTAAATGTAACAGAATATATATATATATATATATATATATATATATATATATATATATATATATATATATATATATATATATATATATATATATATATATATATACATATATATATATATATATATGTATATATATATATATATATAGTTTGGAAATGAGGGGCTCGTTAGGAAAACACAGAAAGAAATGCCGGCAGTCTACAACGCCAAAGAAGGCATAGGGGAATGGTTAGAATATTTTTTTACCTTTAGTGACGTTACATTTTTTTTATTATTATTATTATTATATTAATTACGTGAGAAAGAAAGAAAAACACGCGCCCAAAGTGGGGACCGAACCCACGCCTTTCGATTAGATCTCAAATGCCTTACCAATTCGGCTATCTGGGCGACTGTGTCCTCCTTCACTTTCTGGGGTATTTATATTTACTACAACTGTATCTGACGAGCCCCTCATTTCCAAACTCTATTATCGTGCGAAAGCTTAGCGAGGGCCTCGGTTCTGGCAGCCTTGATGCCAAGGTAGCATGAGAGGGTTTCCAGCCGGTTACCCACTTATGACAGGCTGTAGACGTTCGCGTCACGCCCCGGGGGTTGAAAAAGAAGGTCCCCTTCTCCCCGTGTAGTCTGAGTGGCGCTGGCTACCACCCTCAAGCGTCAGATACAGTTGTAGTAAATATAAATACCCCAGAAAGTGAAGGAGGACACAGTCGCCCAGATAGCCGAATTGGTAAGGCATTCGAGATCTAATCGAAAGGCGTGGGTTCGGTCCCCACTCTGGGCGCGTGTTTTTCTTTCTTTCTCACGTAATTAATATTAATAATAATAATAATAAAAAAAATGTAACGTCACTAAAGGTAAAAAAATATTCTAACCATTCCCCTATGCCTTCTTTGGCGTTGTAGACTGCCGGCATTTCTTTCTGTATATATATATATATATATATATATATATATATATATATATATATATATATATATATATATATATATATATATATATATATATATATATATATATATATCCCCACTCTGGGCGCGTGTTTTTCTTTCTTTCTTTCTCACGTAATTAATAAATATTAATAATAATGTAACGTCACTAACGGTAAAAAATAAGTCTAACCACTCCCCTTTGCCTTCTTTGGCGTTGTAGACTGCCGGCGTTTCTTTCTGTATATATATATATATATATATATATATATATATATATATATATATATATATATATATATGTATTTTTTTTATTTACATCTATATATTTATTTAGGGTAGGCAAGCCAAGAAAACCAAAGTGGAAAATGAAGGAAATTAAGGGGAATGAACAGAAAAGGAAAAATGCGGCTACCACCGCTGGCTACCACCCCAAGCCCAGACGCGTATGCTGGAGGTCGTGGGTTCGGATCCCACCCAGCGGGCATTTTTCTCCACTTTTTTCTTTCTTTAAAAGCAACGTGCAAGGCAAAAGCTGATCCCTGCCACCACTAGTAGTAATGTACATATAAACATATACCTGTACCCGTCCTGGCTGCACTTCGCGCCGAATGCGTCGAGTTGCGGCGACTTGCGCCGGATTACCTCCAGCCGCGCAAGGCTCCGCGTGTCTGTAGATGCGGCCGTGATGTTTAACGGGCGAAACAGCATGAACGTTTTCATGTGGACCTACATGTGCTCATGAAAATTACGCGATTAATTTATTGTGTTTATCATTGTGCAAGGTGTAACAACACGAGAGAGCGTGCCACTGAATTTTGTTCAGTCAACAGCCAATACGTTTATGTTCATTTGCATAGCGACATCGCCTTCCACTGGCTTCTGCAGGTAAATAAAACCTGATCTAAGAAAATCGCTGCTTTCTGCCCATCTTATATTGCGTCCACGCGAACAAAACTGAAGAGTTCACGTTATTGCGGAGCTTTGTATTTTTTGGTACTGTTCCTTCATCCCTTGGCCGCCCAAGTGATTCGAATGAGCTTCTGTATTTGCCTAGCCGCATGTTTACTGCAACCAAGTCTGGTCGATAAAACAGCAAATAATAGAAATAAATGAAAAACCATGAAACAAGATCAAAACCCAACAACAGACTAATACACATTATTCGGCTTGGTGCATAAAAGGAAACAAACCTAACAAGCGGTGATTACTTGAGGAACAAGCGCATAACCCCTTGTTTCACGGCCATAGTATACGAATATGGCGGAGGTACAGTAGAGCGCCTTTTCAAAATTATTTCGGGAGGACCAATAATGGCAGCAGCGATACAGCCCAGAATCCTCTTTCCTGAAGACGCATTCGTGATAAATCGCCGCATGGTTTATATCACAACGCACAAATGTGTCCTGAGGACAGCTGTATTTCCGCCATTGAGTTCCTATATTCTTCGCATACAGCGGCTACCGCCAGATCGACCTGTTTGATTTTGTCGATATTCACCTGTATTAGATGTTGAAGGAAAGAGGAGTCAAGAAAAGATTCAATACGTATGTAATTCCGTTGTGGTACGACAATTTTTGCAGTCCGATTAGGGCTACGGCGCAGTGGCCGGGACGTAAGAATGTAACCTACGGTGCTTACCTTCACTTTGAACGTTCCCGTTGCCAGAGGCCGCAGCTTCCATTCGGCCCGAGCTTTTCCCAGCAGTGGCTTCCGCCGCTGAGGGAAGTTCCGTCGCCCTCCAGAGCACGGCCAAGAAAAGCACGGCGCTTTGAAGTCTAGTGGGAGTTGAAGCGCCTGAAGGGGGTCTATACAGTCCGCTCCGATACTTCATGCTTTCCTCAACAGGGTAATGGGACGTCACTGTAGAAGCAGCCGTTGGGGCAGATACACCTCTTCTTCTTTTTTCACGCATGGTAAATCAACGAGTGGAAAGATTGGTGGGTTTCGCGCTCGGCTTCGCGCAGGACACAGCTGATGATGATGATGATGATGATGATGATGATGATGATGACGTTCCTTGGTGAATGGTAGATGCCTAAACAGGGAAGCTTCTTTCGTCTCTTTGTCTTCTTTTTCAGGTCGTGAAAAGTGACGACGACGACGACGATGATAATGATGGTGACGGCTTGGATATTTATGGCGCGTGTGCAGAAAGGGAGATCTTTCGAAACTAAATCACACAGTTTTTAGAGCGTTTATTTTGCGACAGGTCATACATAAGAGTTATAACTCTTAATTAAGAGTTGATGATGACGGAAGTTGATTAGACGAACATAAAAATATTCGCTTCTGGTATAAAGTCTAGGAGAGCACGAAGATGGGGCTTATACACATGTTTCTTCGATTTAAGTGTACACAATAATTAATTTTTTTAGAAAGGAAGTTATCAAATAAAAGTTTACTATAAATAAAACTCGAATTACCGTATAATCATAAATATTTAGCTACGAAAGCGACCTTCACAAAACATTTGCTAAATACAAATATATATAGGCATATTTTTTTCGTACCCACCGCTTGTCGCCTCAAAAGATAAATGGTATCGGAAACATAACCTCTTAGCCCTAAATCGGCTGCTTCCAAAACTCCTGTATAGCTGCTGAGAAGTGGCGGAGAAAACATTATTCCGTTTTGCAGCGACCTTGCACACTACACATAGTTTCATCAGGTCAGCCGAGCTGTAGAACAGCTGCAAAAAATGCTTGAGGGATAACAGTTAAAAAATTACTGGCCGCGCACTCTGTGAAGGATGACCTGCGATGCTCGACGCAGCACGCGAAATGCACGAAACAAACACGTTTTTTTGTAATTGGCGATTGAGCAATTACCCCTTAGCCCAATAAACTTTGAAAAAAATGGATATATTTTCAGTGGACAAACATGGAGCTGTCTGATTCCCTCCCGCGTCGTAGGCATCTTACTATCTCCGGGACATACCAACCCAATCCGCTCGACCACTGAGCTCGACCACTGAGCATTACGATTGGCCGGCTGACCTACACGTGTAAACCTTCCGGCAGCACAACGGATATTTCAACAGTGGGCCCCCTCGATTACCAGTCCGGGATCGTTAGCGGACTGCCCTAGACGCGATCCAGAGCTCAATTTTCGCATGTATTCCCATGGGGCTCCCTGTCCAAAAGCTGTCATCGGACTAGTAAATCGAGCAGTCCCAGTGAGGGCACGAAACCTATTGGTGGTGAGCGCGACCACTGGCGATGCTGCGAAGCGCGCCTCCGTGACATCGGCTTAGGGATCCTCGCATTTGTTGTCTGCTTCACTCGGGCTCGCTCTCCCTGCTGTTTCTTTGCGCTCGGTTGACGTCTCATGCTTGCCGCACCAGATTTTACGGGTGCGTAAGTTTTTATTGTAATAATAGATTTGAAATCGTACACACTACTTCAAGTCGCGAGTGAAAGTATAGTTTTGGATACCGCTACGGAAGAAATACTGCCGCCGTAGCCCCATACCTTGCGACGCTGGTCCTGCGCTGAGCGCGAACAGTCGGAGCTAGGCTTCAGTTTCTGTATTAAGCATTCTTTCGAACAAAAAGAACAGCCAGCTGCTAGTAACCGATGACAACAAAAATACAAGACCAAAACAAATTACACACCTTCGGGGCTGTTGGCTTTGGCAGAATGCATTACGATTCCGGTAATCATATGCAAGGTAAAACACCTTTTTCCAACCTTGCCGAACGCTGGAACGTGTTGTATCGTATCACTTTACGTTTTCATCGCATTAAAACATGCCGTTATGCAGCAGGGGTTGCAATAACTGTAGATTGAATTCTAAATAACCCATGGTGTGTATACGCGCATGCTCGTTTTATATTAGGCTTCTAACCATTGTGGAGGTTTATTCAGAAAAACGAGTCCTGTCTACGGTAAAGATTCAGTAACACTAGGGTTGTTCGGTCCTGGAGGGATACTTCGGTTCATTTCCCCCAGCCACATCTTCCCAATATTCAAATATGCGTTATAGGAATAATGCACTCAATAAGAGATGGAGGAGGAGGACGAGGGTGAGGAAACATTATTTAACAGTAAAATCCAGCTGATTTGTGGGCCGGGTCCTCAGTCCACGACAAGAGAGTAAGAGTTATTCTCTTCAATTCATAGAACGCTATTCTGAGTAGACCTGGATTGCTTCTTTACGTCCGTATGGGTTAGAAAACAATAAAGAGCTGTTCGAAATATTCATCGGTTTCGATATTTCTAATATATGCACGCATACTATTGTAACGTGGTGCAGAAGTGATGCAGCGAGCCATGGCGAAGAGTGACGGACGGTCAATTTACACACTGTCTATGTACAAGCTGGCGATGGGTGAGACCGAGCTAGGCAATATGTCCCACCCAGCTTCGTCATCATCGCAGATGCTCGTTCCGGACGGTACACGCCGCTGTCATCTTCCTCGTCTTTGGTGGCGTAACATGACCCCCTCATCGAAGACGACCATCCCTGTCGATGCCACGGCAGCATAATGAGTTCGGTGGAGATGAACCATGCGATGAGAATATACAGGGAAGCAGCTCTTGCAACCACGGATGTAATTGATGGCTTTGGTGAAGTACGGCCCACAGCAGCGACGTCCACAAAGGAATGGCGAATGAGTGAGGGCTTGCTACCACGTCGGACCACAGTGCAGGGAACACGTCGTCGTCGTCGTCGCCTTGTGAAACGTCGTCGGGTCTTGGCGGCTCTGGACCGGCTGGTCACGGGCTGGGGACACGGGGCGGAGGGGACGTTGTCGAGTTCTTGTAGCGGTGGGGCTGGGGTTGCCCGACCCGGTTCACGCAGCCTCGATGATTACGCCGATACCGATGAGGTGCGAAGCTAGGGCCAGCACGGGGATGTACCCAGCATGCTCCACCAAAAAGTGGTGGCAGAAGCGATAAGGCGATCCTTAGCGAAGGGTGACGAACAATCTATTTACACACCGCCTGTGTACAAGGTGGCCACGGGTGAGACCGAGCCAGGCAACATTGTGGTTGTTGTTGTTGTTCCTTCACAATATTGGCGCATACCCAATCAAGCGTTCAGCCAAACATCAGTCGTGAAACTGGAAGACATAACTGCCTTGGTGGATGATTTGAGAAAAAATGAGAAATTTGGAAGCTTTTGTTTCTTGTGTTTGAGGAATCGAGTTTGGAAATAGGTCAACATGCCCCACCCACCTTCGTCGTCGTCGCAGCTGTTCGTGCCGGCCGCTACACGGCGCTGTCGTCTTCCTCGATTTTGGTGGCGTAACACTACCGAGTTCACTGGCCAGCATGTCAATCCTTCAACACCATTCTCCTGTCATTATCTTCGGGTTGAGGGCCAGTTCGTTATGACAACGATGGTTACGATAGAAATTCAGAGCACAAAAGCTGCCTTCGAGTACTCTGGGAAACGTTGTCCGGGGCCCGATTGCGGTGATGTATTGGTGGTGAGCGCGACCACGGACGGCGCTACGAAGCGCGCCTTCGTGACGTCGGCTTGGGGATTCTCGCATCTGTTGTCTGCTTCACTCGGTCCCTCGGGTCGCTGTCCCTGCGCTGTATCTTTGCGCTCGGTTGACAACTGAGGCTTGTCCATACCAGAATTTGCATGTTAGTAGCTTTTTATTATAAGTAATAGACGTAAAATCGCACGCACTAGCTCAAGGCGTGAGTTAAAATATAGTTTTCGATACCGCTACAGAAGAAACATTGCCGGCGTCGCCCCATTCCTTGCGAAGATGGTCCTGTGGGAGCGCGAAGAGTCTGAGCTAGGCGTCAGTTTCTGTATTAAGCAATCTTTCGAACAAGGGGAACAGCTAGCTGCTGGAAACCGACAACCGCGAAAATACAAGACCAAAACAAATTTTATGCCTTTGGGGCTGTCTGCTTTGGCAAAGGGCATTACGATCCCCGGTAATCATATCTGAGGTAGAACAGTTTTTGCAACCTTGTCGAACGCTCGAAAGCATTGTATCACACCACTTTACGTTTTCATGGCATGAAAGTATGCCGAAATGAACTATGGCGCGCAAGAAATGCAGGGTAAGTTCGAAATAGCTGACTGTGCGTACATACGCGGGCTGGTTTTATACCAGCCTTCTAACCAGCATGAAGGTTTATTGAGCAAAACGAGTCACGTCTACGGTAAAGATACAGTAACACTATGTTTGCTTAGACCTGGAAGGATACTTCGTTACATTTCCCACAGCCATATCTTCCCAATGTTGATATGCTTTATGGGGGAACTGCCGTCAAGAGGATGAGGATAAGGAGGAGGAGGATAAAACTATATTTAACAGTAAAATCGAGATAATTATTGTGCCGCGACCTCAGTCAAGGACAACAGACTAAAAGTAATTTCCTTCAATTCATAGGACGCCGTGCCGAGAAGACCAGCACTACTTCTTTACGCCTGGAAGGGTTTGAAAACTACAAATAGCTCCTTTGAAATATTTATCGGTTTCGATTCTGCAATATATGCACGGATACTATTTATTTCGTTTGTTAGCGAGCATATCAAGCCTTCAACACCATAATCATGTCATAATTGTTCTGATAGGGAGCCAGTTCGTTATTATGACGATGGTTGCGAGAGAAATTCGGGAAACAAAAGCTGCCTTCGAGTACTTTGGACAACGTTGTCTGGAGCGCGATTTCGGTTGCGTAGCTTAAAGGAGCACTGACACCAATTTTCGGCGTTAATATTATCGCACAGTTCGCTTCCTTCACTCAACAGAATACCCTGGCTGAAATATGAGCGGCCTGCGACGCGAAGAACATAGTTCAATTGGATCTCATTTATCACGCCGACGGAGCAGCGCGCGGAGCGGCACTCAGCAAATGGACATCAGCGTGACATCACTCCAGGAGAGGAAAAAGAAGTGACGCGACAGCGATCCTCAAAAAATCGTGACGTCACTTCACGCGCGCGGCCCCACGAGCGGCGAGCGGGCGCAACACCCTCTCAAGCGGGCGCCGGTGACGTCCGCACAAAGCGGTGAGGTCAAACCGGGACTCTGTCATATACGCCGTTCGGGATGAGAGCGCGGGAATTTGAAACAAACGATTTTCAGGCCGTTCAATGTAATTAACTATCGCGCGCTGAAGTATTTAAAGTGCTGTTTCAGGTTCGCCAGACCATTAAGCATCGATAAAAGCAATAAAAATGTAACGTGAAATTTTCGTGTCAGTGCTCCTTTAAACTTTCTCATTCTATTTCCATGTGAATAAACAACGCACGCTGTGGATATGCATCTTCTTTCACCCAGCCACAGCGAAAGCCAATACAGGCTGAAGAAAATATCCACGCGATCTTTGTAAGCCTGCCAAACATACCCAAACCTACTAATAAGATGTTTGTGACGGTGCAGAAAATTATGGGTTGTGCAGAGAAAAAAAAACGTTCGTGTGATACAAGTCAACAACAACCACAGAAATAGACGACATCAGCTTTATTTCCTGCTCTACGATGAGCGTGTAGGGTCTCACTGCTTGGCACGTATGTTGAGTCTTCATAACAGCATCTCAAAATTACTGTAGACAACCCTACCCATCTTGAATGCTTATCGAGGTGGTCTGAGGGCTGAACCTCACGAATAAGCTAGAAAGGACGACTTACACAAGATCTTGTGACCGATGCTCTGTGAAAAGTTGTTCTCTCTCTTTTCGAGGGTGGGCCAAAATAACTGAATTAGTAGAAAGACGTTTTTTAATGCACTAAAGCATCAAAGCGGTCGATTTCTACCTCAGGCACTGGTTCTCTTACAAGCGACGTGTAGTAGACGACAGCGGCGCGAGTAGCTAAGCCGACATCAGAGCCAGGGGCGCCACTCAAACATCTCACCGCCAATTGATTGATTGATTGTTGGGTTTAGCGCACAAACGCAACGCAGGCGATGAGGCGCACCATAGTGGGGGGCTCCAGACTAATTTTGACCACACTGGGATGTTTACCGTGCGCCGAAATCGTTTACACACGGGCGTTTTTTTCTTTTCGCTTCCATCAGAAAAGCGGCCGCCACGGCCGGGAATCGACCCCGCGAACTCATGTTTACAGCGCACCGCCTTAGCCACTGAGCCACCGTGGCGGGTCTTGCGGTGACGTAGCACAAGCCATCTCCTTGTACTTGCATGTCAATAAACAACGCACGCTGCGGATATGCCGCTGCTTTCACGCAGCCATAACCAAAGCCATTTTGTGAAGAAGGGGATGTATGCCATTCAGACTGAAGAAACTATCCACACGACCTTTGTGAGTCTCCCAATCAGCCCGAAACCTAATATTAAGACATTCTTGACGGTGCAGAGTAATTATAGCGTGGGGCACAGAAAAAAAATAAAACATACGTCTGATACCAGTCAACAACAACAAAAGAAATAGAAGACAGGAGCTTTACTTCCTGGGGTGCGATGCTTCTGTAGGGGACCGCTGCTACGTAGCATTAGACTGTCGAGTCTTCATAAAAGCATCTAAAAAAACTGTCGGGAAGGAAATCTACGCATTTTGAATTATTATCGGGGACCTCTGAGCTCTGAATCTTGCGAATATGTCAGAAAGGACAGGTTGCACAAGATATTCTGACCGATGCTCTGAAGAAAGTTCTCTCTCTCCTCGTGTGTTGTAAACCTGTGTGGGAAACAGATTGATATTATTCATATTCGTGAATTAAAGGAAACTACGGCAGTTTTAACTTATCCACCACCAATAACTCTGCATGCCATACCGCGGGAATTCGGAAGTGCAATTTCAACCCTTTCATGAGTTTACATTCAGTGCACAAAGAATCTGATTACGTTTGCAATTATGACTCTTATCTTGGACTAAGGACGCCTGCTCCAAGCTTTGATACAAGCCCACCCCTTGATTCTCTGTCTCTTCACCCCTGAGGCAGGTAACAGCCGGGTAAAAAAAATCATGCACCTCTCCGTCTAACGACAGCGATAGTTAAACAAGAACCTTGTTCGTAAGGCATTCCTTCGTGGTCGTCTCAGTTTGCGCTTTGACTTGTTAAGTTTTCACTTTGACTCGCAAGCATTTTGGTCTTTCGATGACAGTGGCTTTGACTTTGGCTCTTGGCATTTTAGAGTTCACCTGAATAAATCTTCTTGTTCATCCGTCGTCATCCTTAGATGGAATGACGCCGGCTTTTTCTGTGCAAATATGGGTATTCGTAAACCCCTATAAAAATTAGCAGTAGCTTAGCTCGGCTATACCAGGATATATGTTGCTTCAGCTCAGGTTCAGCTGGTTATTCCTAAGTTGTCGTGTTTGTCTTCCGAACTGATTATGATGCTTAGTGCTGCTAAAACGATTTTCAATTCAATCCAACCAGTTTAATCCACCCCAGTCCATTCGCGGTGGCAGTGGCGGCACCGGCGCGCCAGCTGTGCGCAATGAGACTTCATTGCTCCTCGTGCATGCCCAGCATGGCTCTCCCGGAGCCACGCGAAACTGCTCAACCGCGCCCAGTGTAGCTCTGGCTAAAAAATATCAACTGATACGGCCCTTTCGAAACGGGGAAATTCAGTAGAAGTCGGCTCCATAACGCGCAGTGCCTAGTTTCGATTCCTAGCACGGGAAGAGTCTTTTTTTACTTCACCCACGATAAGAACCAGCGCTCGGAAAATTTGGCTTTCCTTCAGTGAGTTTTTGACGCTACATACGAAGCTAGTGAGACCCCAAATATTGCTTTGGAAATGAGTTTGCCTGAGAAAGGTTGTCGATGCGGGAGCATCCCTTGACACATTTATTAACAGGTGTTTACATCTACTACAGCAATTATATTTACAGAAACTCATAAACACATTACCAAGGCGTAACTGGTTTTTCAAAATTTCATCCCTAAAATAACCCATCCACCCAGCTCATCGTAATGGCAATAGGCACTGCGCCAATAGAAGTTTTGAAGAGACCTCCTGAGCATTCACGTATTCAAACGAAGAAACCATAGTTCCATAGTTTTGAAGTAACCGCTTCATTGGAAGTAAGTGTAATTATCTTAATGAAGAACATAGCTGGGCACAGAGAATACACCCGTTTAGGAATACAGTATCATTCAAGATAGCTTGAGCGCCAAAACAAGGGCATCAAATAAATCTTACGGTATTCAAGACACAGCTTGAGATGAACCATCCACTGAATAATACAAAAAGATATTAGAAAACAATATATTAGAATTCATAAAGATTGAGAGAATAGGAATGATGTTTTATTGTTTGTGGTGTGTCGATTAAATTTCAGAAAACCTGCTTCTGAATACATCACCGACAAGCGAAAGTTGGAGTATATTTTATCAAATCCTAACAAATTGCATTACTTATGCCTTAACTTTCCCCCCTTGATTTTGCATCTTTTCGCCCACACCTTCACACCTTCACACGGAATGTTTCTCAGCCAAACCCCCTGAGAATAAACTGTAAATATTCAAAGTCACATGGATCGCTGTGATATCAATGTTGACGTTGCTTCTTGTTCAGGCTTTTGTTGCAGAAAACGACACTGGTCATATCAAAGGATGTGTATCATTAACGAAAACTGAGGGCGAATCGGGGAAACCACCTACGGAGATCTTTTCCTGCTACCACTGCAGTGTTGTATTGATTGGGTCAAATCTGCACTTCACATGACGGGCACATGAACTCACTGACGCTAGTGCGAACATAAAACTCCAATGGGGTTACGGGCATTCCACAAATACTTTAGCGTTATCCGGAGTATGGAGTTGCATTTGGGCAGAAAATGTTTGTCCTTCACTGCATTAAAATATTTCATAATTATTTTTTTTTGTGTGTTTGCACGTCTCTGATCATATTTCTATATATGGTTCTGACTGTCAGGGCATTAATAAAAAGGGAGGAAAATCAGCAGCCTCCGCCTTGAAGGAGTGGCGTTACGGTCATCAACACAGAGTCGATTGTTTCATGCTCCATGCTCGCAAAAAAGCAAAACCAATCGTTGTGATCCACGACATTCACCCCGAATACACCCCACAATAAAGTTTCATACAAAATACACTAGAGAGGAATCTGGCGCTATCGTCTATGCGGCTCACATAAATACCGTCTGTGTAGCCATGGACCGCCATTACACCATTGGCTCGCCTGAGTTCCATCCTTGGCTTGGATAGAATTACTTTATTGGCTGTATATTTGAATACAGTGCCACAACAAATCCAAAAAATCCAAGAAAAAAAGAAGCAAACTATTTTCTCACGAACAGTTGTGCCCACTATTCTGCAGGCCAAGCTTGTAGTTAACAACAATGTCAATATTTTGCGGGAACGCATAAAGACTATTATTGTATTCATTGTAATATTATTTCATACAAAAAATTGTTTGAAGAGTTTGAAAAGCTTCTTGAGCGTGCCTATGAAAACGTCATCTTCGTGGTTAACCGGGTCACCGACCGTGAGCTCTAGCTTAAAAAAACGTCTTGCTGAGCAAGTTGGTTCATATTTGAAAATAAGAGAAAACGTGTCGGTAAACAGTCGTGGACTAAGACAAGATAGCACAGAGACATGTGCCTATGTGTCGTATCTTGTCTTCGTTGAACTACGTTTTGTTTCTTTCTTATCGTCAGTTACAACTTTTGCGGCGCCATATGACCCGCTCAGTCATACGTCCTTCGGCTGCGGCAGGACCAACGTCAGGAACGATTACGCACGGCCTGCCGTTTTACCGAACACGGCTATCACAGAACAGGGAGGATTTCGGCTTTCTTCTAGCTCGTAGATGTGTTAATGCATAGTGAAAAAAGCAAATCCCCAAAACCGCTAAAGAAGCCATTTGGCATGCCAAACCCAAGCTACAATAGGGGGTGTTCCCATAAAACCATAACCATATGACGACATGGATTACCAGGTAAAGTTTCCTCCCTAGTATCCTTACTAACAAACTCTATTCACCCCATCATGTTTAAATATGACCCGTATTCTCCACTTCCCACATCCGCGAAAATACTTTCAAGCGTAGAAGCCCCTATTAAGGTAGGTACATTTGGCTTCTAAAAAAATGTATTGCCTGCTTGAGGACCGCGAAAAGATGTGTGAGAATGACAACAGTGGCTTTTCTTCAGCAGAATATGGCGGTGAGAAAGGGTTTATAATCATCACGAAAATGCATACAGTCCGCCTTGAAGGCACTTCCTTGCAGTGCTTTTGTTTCCCTGGACAAGCTTTCAACAGCCCGAGGTATAGTGACCACTAATACGTGTGTTCGAGACCGCATTGCAGACGTTTCCAGCTAGACGAGTTTTGAAACAAATTCCTCGACTATATTGTCCAATTCTGCGGACGTATCACGTCGCTCCTCCTGCATCAAAAACAGAGCAGAACACTCGATCAAGTGAACATTCGCTATAAAGGCAGACTCAAGGCTATACAAAGTGGTATCGCCTAGCGAAACTGTCTCTGCGAAGAAATACCAGCGACAGCATCGACTGATGTACAACGCTGCAATAATCAAGACAATTTCCCTGCATGCACGTTTTCACTCACTCTGCACTACGTAAACTTGGCAAACAGTAATTTTATGTGTAACAATGACAATATGCGACACAAAGCATTTGATCTTACTACAATTTAATTTCCTGCTGCTTCAATGCGTATTAAATAAACGAAGCTTCTATTCTCTTATTTTGAAAGAGTAGACGTTGTTTGGGTGCTATATAGTTATTATGGCGACTATAGTTTTGCTACACCATGATGGCAGCAGGCTTAGATTGCATTTTTCGCAGTGTTCGGAAAATCCGAAAAGAGGCGGCACAAGAGAGATTCTCGTAAAAAAACCGACCCGGGTTGCATTTTCAAGGTTGTGCCCACCTGTGGGATGCCGTTCCATGCGTGTGTCTTCAGCATGACTCTGCTGACCAGCTCGGCGACCGTTTCGGCTAAGCTTCTGAGATCAGACTTCCGACCCTCGTCTACGTCCCACGAGAGATTTGGAATCTTTTGAAGGAGTTCTTTGAGAAGGGAGGGCATTTTTTGCACGTCAGTCGGTGATGTGATGTCATCAACCAGAGATCCCAGCCAGAGCTTCACCATTGCGATATCCTGCGACTCCTAGAGATACAAACAGGTGTGTCGGGGTGGCAATCAATGGGAACAGGGACGTTCATCCTCACAACTTTTTTCGCTCCCAATAAGAGAAGGCGTAGGTAATTTGTTTATGTAATTCTCGCCATCTCGCTAAACCCCTTTGCAGCAAGTACTCTGATTTACAACCTAGCTGTGATTATGTTTAAGGGTGATTGGTACGTGGCCGCTACGAGGTGCTGCCAACTCGCATCCGCAAATATAGTTAATATAATATCTTTGTGACGTGGCACTTTCAACCCGAATTGAAGCGAAGCGCACACGACTTCCTCAGCGCGCCCGGCCCATCGCCGCTCCTACACGGCACGTTTCAATCCCGATTGAGAAGTTCCGCCGGTTGCACTCACGTGAACCAGACAGCACCAAAAATGTATTTCCGGCCGTCGCCCGTAATTCTGCGCGGTAGTAGTCATACGTAACTATATAAATCTTATCGCACGTTTATGTAGGTACAGTCACTTGATACAATTTGAGGTGTTGAAGTTGTCACTTTGTCTGCCAATAATGAGCGGGAACGATTGTAAAGCCGCTTTCATCCGATCACGCTTGCAAACCTCCGCAACGGTTTGTTACGCAGAATTTATATCGACCGGGATAGGGGTCAATCGCGAATGAAGCTGGTGTGTAGCAGCGCCAAGTCCGGATTGAGCTCAATACAATAAACTTATTTGCGATTGGAAGTGTCCGTGTGATAAGGGTATAAAACGGCATAATGCAATCTCTAATGCTTATCAGCGAAGGCTTTTGAACTCGGAGCGCGAAGTAAGATTCTTCGGGGTTTAGATCCTCGTACGCAGTTAGACTTCTCTTGCTAGAAACACTGTTGTCTAGCTGAAATGATGAAAGCTGATGCCAGCACTTCTTGTTGATGTTTTCAATGCACCGCAAAGCACATGTTGGACGTTGTCTGAGATTTCTGGCGATGACCTAAAGTGGCGTAGTGTCACAAGTATTACTCACCAAAATGTGTTTCCATGTGATATGGAACTTGTCACTGACGCAGGTCGAAGAATTTTCATCCCTGGTCCATCTAAACTTTTCTTCGCAGTGTAGAGCCTCATCTAAAAAAATAACGAGCAGCAGGACAAACAAAAACAGTTGGCCACATACGACACCCCCCCGAATGAATGCTGGCTGGACAGCCAGAAATGAACACTCCCAACAGTGCAGTTTAGGCAGCAATAATTATCGCTAGACTCAAGGGTCTTGATGCAAAGAAATTGCCGGCCACTTCAGCAGCAGATTTTAAAAGCCAAGCTTGCACTCTCGCTGATGTCGTCGGTATTCTAGCCAATCAGAATGCTGGAGAGCCAACTTTCTGGGGGAAGGCATTTCTGGGGAAGGCATTCTGGGAGAAGGCATTCCCCCAGCCATGGCCTTCCATGGCGGGGAAAGCCATGGAATGCCAGTATCAGTAAACCACTAGGGAGTACAATCGAAGTGCAGTGAACCGTCCTGATGAAAAATGTGTTCGCATAAAGAGCGCACCGTCGACGTCGTACTTTACACAATATAGAGGAATTTTTGCGCAATTAAACAACTTTCTTCTGAGTTGGTTTGTTTGGTTTCGGCTTCATTTCGTACATCTTGGCGTTCCCTCATTGTTGTCTTTTCGAGAGAGCGTACTTTATTTTGCTTAGTTTCCTTCACATACAAATGATTCTACACCGCGAGTGCGTAGTAGTAAAGAGGTTATATTTTAGGTACAAGTGCTTTAACTTTTAGCACGTCCTAGTTGTGGTAGCATGAAGCCGGATGAGCGGCTTGCCTATGAAAGCTAGGCGCTATGTTTCCACATATATGGAAGCACAAATCGACTGCTTGAGTCATGCCAAATCAATGCATCTAATCAAAGTAAAGTCGAAACTCGGACCCGCCCTGGACGCAAATAGAATACCGAGGCCCAGGAACAATTTAATAGATTAGTAGAAGCGCATGACTGGAGCTGTGTTTGTAACCAAACCGTTCTTGATGATGCATACGATTTGTTTCTCGGATTCTTGCATGCAAGCTACAATGTAGCTTTCCCATTACAGAGGCTCTTTCACCAGACCATTAAAAGTGGCCGAAAGCCCTGAATAACCACCGGTCTTCACGAAAGAATTAAAAAAACGATTATTTCATGACTTCGTACGTTCGCGAGAACCTGCAGCATTTTTCAAGTACGAAAAATACAGAAATACGCTGACGTCGGACCTGAAAAAGGCATAGAAAGATTATTACCAAAATACCTTTGCAACGATCTACGATAAACAACGCAAAATCTGGGAGGTAGTAAAGGCTCTGACTGGCAAAGGTACAAGTAGTCGATGTATCGAAGAATTAACAGTAAACGATGAAGCTCTTGCAGGAAAGAGATTACCCGATGCTTTCAACGCCCACTTTATAAATGCGGGCCCGTACAAAAGACCTAGCATTAGCGCAGACAACTCGTTAACAGATGGCCACGGTGTGCGACCGGGTCCATCTTTGTGCGACCAACAGACGCAGTTGAGATTGGAAACTTAACCGGAAACCTTAAAACCAATGTAGCATCTGGCATAGATGAAATAGGGCCCGCAGAGTTAAAACTGATATCACCATTGATATGCAAAGATTTACCCTTTATTAATAACCTCACCTTGACCACAGGCATTTTTCCCAGACAGTTAAAACTGGCCAAAGTAACTGCTATATTCAAAGGTGGTAAAAGTAACAACCTGTCCAACTATGGTCCTATATCGGTGCTACCAACTCCATCTAAAATATTCGAAGGCGTAATCCATGAGCGACTCATTTCTTTTTTCGACAAGCATGAAATAATAGCAACCAACCAACACGGCTTCCAAAAGCATAGGTCAACTCAGCAAGCTCTGGCATATATCAAGGAAAAGATTGCCGTAAACATCAAAAACAGAAAATACACACTCGGTCTTTTCTTGGATGCTCAAAAGGCAAATGATTCAATACATTTTGATTTGATGTTAAAAAAGTTATCTAGCTGGGAATCGTGAGATCGCATTACAAATTCTGGAAACTACTTGCATGATCGATGTCAAATAATTGGCATCAATGACTTATTATCCTCCCGAAATGAAATTAAAACAAGGTGTCCCACAAGAATCTCTACTTGGCCTGTTATTTCATCTTGTGTACATAAATGATATTGTTAATATACCAGGTTCTTTTGATATTTTATGTATGAAGATGACAGGAATATTTTTTTCTCTACAAACAGTTTAACATGTCTGGAATCTATTGTAAACGAATATCTGGTGCATCTTTCAAACTGGTTACAACAAAACAAGCTGCGTATAAATGCCACAAAGACAACCTGTCTGATTTTCCGCCCAATCAATAAGCCCTAAAACGAAGATATAAATCTCCAATACGAAGGTCATGTTATTGCACGGGTACACGAACAAAAATTCCTTAGTGTATGGTTCCAAGTACAGTTAAGCTGGTCAGTACACGTAAATCATTTAGTTACGGCTCTGGCACGAACAGTTGGATGGCTTTATAAAATATCACACTTAATACCGCTATTGATAATAATAAACATGTATTATTCTCTATTCAATTCCAAACTAACGTACGGACTCTTTGTGTGGGGAACAACCTTACAAAATAATTACAATAAGCTTGTGTCCAACAGAAAAACATATTGCCGTTTATGGAAAATCTTCAAGGGAAATTCCAAGACCTACCAGCTTCACCTTCATTTTCGAAACTCTCAATACTTAGAGCTGACCAGCTGCATTACCTTAGACTTCTCCAGATACTACACAAAAACAAGTTATATGTAGATGTTGACGCAGAAAACCGTCATTACGGTGTACGGCGTTCAATAAGTCGTACACCTAAAACTAGGACTAATTACGGCAAACTATATGCCACTTATAAGTACCACATGTCTTGAACATCCTAGCTAATAACTTAAAATTTAACACTTGTGCAAACGTATTTGACTAAAACCAAGGTAATGTTTATTGAAATAAAAGTGAGATATGACAATAACTGGGCGTGTCGCATTCTAAGGGATTTAAACTGTATTGTGTGAAGACGTGATTTTTTCATAGACGTGACGAACAATAAGTCAAGAAATGTGTCGTGTTCTATTGTATCTGGTGGTAGCAGGTATTGCAGAAAAAGAAATTATGTTATTGTATAACTTGGGATTCTTATTATTTGAAATGTACGATTTTTGGATTTTTCTTAATTTACGTATTTTTTTTGGCTGTATTGCTGGATCTTATTGCTATGCACGCATATTTCATTTCAACATGTCTCCTGCTGTGAACTCCTCAGTTGTGAACTCGAGAGGGTCAGGAGCCCTCGTCAGGCACTCAGTGCCTTTAGCTCCTGCCCCGTCAGCAGGCATTGTAACCACGTCTACTGAAAAATAAAGACTTCTTCTTCTTCTTCTAAACCAAGTTTGGTTCGTGATATTCGATTGAAACTAGAAAGTGGGCGTAAATTGACAACGCATTTAGAAATAACAATCGAGTTGATTTGTGCCAGCAGGTTTATATCTCTTTCCGGATTTATGTATTTCCGGTCGTAAATTTAATTTTACTAGGGACGCTATTCGAAACGAAGCACCTTAGGGGCTCGGACTGTCGGCGTCTGACGTAGTCATCTCATGTTCGCCGTCGTCTCATATGCTCTCATGTAGTTACGCTATTTAAACACCGGACCACACGTTTTCCAATGACTCATGCTAGAACGCAACGCCTATTGATAAACAAACACACACCAGAACGTACTTTCCCAAGGCCTCGCGCTATAGCGTTTCCTCTCCATGGTCAAAAACGCGTACCAATTTAACACACCGGGACGCGCATTTTCCAAAGCCTCGCGCTACTTCTTAGCATACGTCTTAGCTTGCTTCGGCGTGTGTAACAAAGAAAACGTACGGCCTGTCTGTGTCATTTATTTGCTTAAATCCGTTTCAACGCAAGAGAGATAGCACCGTCGCCTCAGCAAGCGCACAATTGCACCTCCCACTAGCGCTTCTGTGGCGAAAAATCAGCGCGCGCCGTGTTGCAAGGGAGAGGCCTACGACCTTTGAATGCAGGTATGCACTGCTTGCTTCGCTCCTCCCCAGGTTTCACTTTAGGGGGCATAGCCGGGGGTTTTATTTAAATTTGAAACAACACATGGGACACCTATTTAGGCAAGCAAGAAATGCATGTTTCAGTAGCAGTGGTCTTCAAATTCTACGTAGCCAAAAACATTTTCGTTACCTATCACACTAGATGGCGGGCAAGTTCCTTGTAACGTTGTTGGTTGCATCGCCTGCGGTGGACCTGTGAAAAAGGAATTCTTATGTCAGCACTCTTTTTCAGCGTGGACAAGAAAGGCAGTTTTGTATTTTGAGACGCTGCTTGAATAACAGTGTTATTATTAAGAGCAGTAGCCGAAACACCTACAACTTCGAGAACCGCTGCTGATAACCACGCAGGTGGGGTGGACCAATGAGAGCAAGACCTCGTTTTATATGCGTTTCGCACAGAGTTGTCCTTTCCTTTGTCTACACTAAGGTTTCAGTAGTGCTAGTATTCCCAATGACACTGCCGATGGCACATATATCAGAAATTTGTTCTTTGTGCACCTTATTCTCCTTTGATGTAGGTACAAGAAATTCTCAACGTCGTGACCGCAATTCTTCCCATTGTGTCAATTTTGCTTTTGTTATTGAAAGCTACCACAGCCACGGTGCAGTCCTGAATGACAAGTACCCTGATCAATTTCGTTCGAAGAAGCTGTAGAGGGTTTACTGAGGAGTATATGTGTCACAACCTGCCGTTTTAAGTCTAGTCATACAACCCTCAAATGATGGTAAACACCGATTGAACGTATCTGATAGCACATAATTGTGCACCTCTTATTTGAATTGTTTTTCTCGCAGTTGTAAGCATTTTGTGTAGAAGCCCATTCTCGCAGCTTCAATCTCTCTGCGCAAATTATTGACTTCATGCTATAATATCTGCAAACGCCATCTTCTCTGTAGAATCTGAGGCTTGGAGGATAAAACACACTGGTGGCACTAGGCGTTCCCTCCGATCATCATAAGGGCATCGCTACCATGGCTTGCAAGGACCGTTTTTATCCACGAAGGTTGAGTGTCCCTACAGCGATTTATTCTGGACGCCAGTCGTGTCGCTGGTATACGGAGGAGGCAATGCAGGACAGTAAAGCAATAACCTTCTCAGTCCACGCTGATGGGTTCCGGTAATTTTTTCTTGTGTTCAGTTTGGCTGCCTTCAACGGCATCCGTATTTTTAGGCAATGCACGAAACAGACGGCAGAAAAAGGCTTTTCTTGTCAACATATAAGTTAAAGCTTAGTAGTTTACTTCCACGCGATGGGTACGCACAACTGTCACCAAGCGGGCGTAAGGCCCATTTAAACGACTGGAAGAGTCGTCCAGCGTTGTTCACGATTTTTCACATCGCATGGGTGAAACCAATGCAACACGTGCAGCACACAGCCTTCGTTAAATAAAGTAAGTCCTGTAGAGGTTATGGTGGCCGGAGCACCCAGAAATGACCTAGCAGAAGAGCCTGGTCGTCTTCAGCTGAGAGACTCGTGACCTCTATCGGCGAATGAGTGATTGAGAATTTGAATAGATTGTGGAAGCGAACTGCACTGGGGATATTTTGAGCTCATCTAGGAGTCCACCGGCATGCAACCCTGTCCTGGAAAGGGGAGAGGCCGGTCTGAAGGGGTATATGTGAGAATAAAGAAGGACTCAGAAAGAGAAAAAAAAAGAATGGGCGAAAGCGTCGCGAGAGATTTTCGCTTCAAGCGGGCAGAGAAAGTTCATGGAAGGGGACTGGACGGGCGACTGAAGGAAGCGCACGTCGGGACCTCACCAAACTTTGCTGACGAATAATCTCTAAGCACCATAAACACCACTTTTCAGTCATGAAATGAGCCACAATAAACGTGAGCATCTGGCAGGTATACACTCGGGATAACTTGAAGCGGTCCGCTCAACGCGAAAGCTGTCGGTGCTTCGACATAATGGGCCGTGGCGTTGTTCTCCGCTCACTTCTACAATTCATGAGGCTCTTCGCCTTCATGCTTCACTCCTGTCTTGATGAATTGCAAGGCGTTTTGTCCAACGCAATTCAAATTTCCCGCCTTCGCAGTTGTGGCGCGCCCCTGCCTGGAACAGTGCGAGCCGCATTTTGCGCGCGCCGGTGCCTTACTGCGGAGTGTGGAATGGGTGGTTTTCGGGGGTCATTTTTTTCGCTTAGTATTATAAAAAACAACCCAACAGGAGTTCCTAACAAATTCAACGTGGGGCTACCGGTTATATACAAAATATTTTCCTGAACTGCGCTTGCAGTAGTCTTTGCTGTAAAAAACTGGGCATCACTTTAGCAGTTTGTAATGGTTCTGAATATATAAACCGTTTGTTTGTCAAAGCCTCTGTTGGGGTCAGTGGCGCTGTAAAACCATGCGGTTCTACCTGGGTCCGTTATCTCGGTGCGCCGCCTGATTCCGGCAGTCGCATGACATTGTGACAGCGAACAAACTATGACGAAAAGCGGTGCTTCTAAAGTTCTCTGAACTTAACACGCAGAAAGCCAGTTTTCTGAGATGTGGAGACTGGACAAGAACCTTGCGGGTTTGCGCCATTTCTTTATTTTGCGGGGGTCTGATCAAATAAGTTTAGTCTCGTTTTTTATCAAAACCATTTTTTTAGTGTCGCTTATTCCGCGTTACTTAACACACTATGTGCCTTTGTGCTTACGTGTAATGTGTGTTATAGCTCGTAACGATTGCGGAGGGGTTTTGTTAGAAGGTACAGCTATGTAAACTACTCCCCCAAATTAGCGTGCTGTACAAAGTAGGCAGGAATTTGTATGCTTCGATACAGTTTCCTCAGGCAACAATCTCTTTGAAGGCAACTCACCAATGCACACAGCTCGGAGCTTTTCAGTGCAGTTCAGAGAGTAGGGCGTAATTGCTCTTCTGCGGCGAAGAATCGCCGGGCATGTCACATTGATTCTGAAAAAAAGAGTTAGGGGTGGCTAATTGATTAACGAATCCACGCTGCGAGAACAGTTTAAAGGAAACCTACTGAACATGTGGTTTTCACTAAGTTGTACCTTCATGCTAATGTATTGGCGGCCCATCGCCAACGCATGCACGCAAACACGCACGCACACGTACACACCCATCACACACACGCACACACACACGCACATTCACACGCAAACGCACACGCGCACGCACTCTCTCTGTCTCTTTCTTTCTATCTCTCTCTCTATCCCCACATGAATACCGAGATTACCAATGCGGCTTTAGAGAACATACCTGACAGCTCTGCACGTCAGTTTGCTGTTTGGCGCATGATGGTCACTACTGAGATTTGATTTGTTGTTTTGATTTGTTTTTTATTTGTATTTGATTTTGATTTTTTGGCAAAAACCAACGGGAGGGTGAGACTAAAGGCGAACGTGGCCTGACAGAGGCCTCGGCCACCCTATTTACAGCGTACATTATAACACGTCTGTTCACAAATTTAGGCATGATAGGACAATGGTAATAGAGATATAGCCCAATACCGAGTCTGCATTGTCCACTCACACCTTTGCTTCTTAGCATGAGAGTGATAGTGATGACATTAATAAAAGCACCTTAAAACAGACACTCATAAGAGAAAACTGGCCTTCAATCAATTCTTAAAAACCACAATATTCAGGAGCAGGCCATTCATCTTGACAGCGTTGACGCCTGGGACGTTGCAAAGCACTAGATGTGAAAGGACGGATACATTGTATGTACACTGCCATGCATTTTAATCAACAAAACAATGTGAAGGTTGTCTATGTAGTGGACGGTGTCAGCTTAGGCAAATTAAGAAGAATACATCATTCAGGGTTATATTCACATTTATGATGTTCACGCTCACTTTTTCAGCAAACTTATCACGTCTATGCGATGGCGTTTTTTTTCAGAAGAAACACCATAAAGCCAGTAAGATTGACCCTACAGAATTCGCAAATACTCTTGCATAAAACTGCCATAACTGCTTTCTCGAGTATACGTTTAGTTGGTAAGTAATGAGCCTCCCTAAGATGAAAAAACTTGCCCCGGATTATAATAGGAACAGTACGCTTCGAAGCCATTACGGTACATGGAAGCTTGATGCCACGACAAGCATATAACTGACACTTTGCTGCGGGATTGACGGGCCTCACCGCACCGCTCAGAGTGCTGCCTTCAGTGTGGCATGCGACCATTTTTGCTTTGCCCTATTTTTGTGACAGGCGCATAGAAGTTTTCATATTTTTGCTTCTATGCGGGTGTGATATTCCTTCACGACAAAAGAAGGTGTAACTATCACTTTAGCACCTTAAAACAGACACTCATAAGACAAAATTGGCCTTCAATCAATTCTTAAAAACCACCGCACTGGTGCAGCCTGTAATATTTTTAAACAAAATTGCCTATAAATTGATAGCTTTGTGCAAAATTTCAGTGATAAACATTCAGCAGTTTAAAAACAAAAAAATTGTTTAATCCGTTATTTACAGCTCGGCGCAAAAATAAGACAGAGACTAGAAAAGACACAACACAAAAAGGTACTAGTCCCAAACTTTTTTTGCGCTGAACTGTACCTAATGGAATTTTATCAAAGGCACAACGAGGAGGCCTTGGGTATGAGGATGTTCTAATAAAGATTTATGTCATGTCAGTTTCTTAAGGCATTATTGTTAGCAAGTGTTTTCGCACGTGCGCCGATACACAAGACTGCAAAAACCAACTACCGCAAGATATATTTTCGAGAAAAATAACAGCCTGCAATTTTAGGCAAGCTGTATACGTTACCTTTTGAGAGGGCGAACCCAATAGCTTGTGACTTCCTTCTGAAAAGAGTACTCTTCATAATTGCTTAACAGGTTTTCATACTCAAATGTGGAGAATTCTTCTGGTAAGAGAGACATGCCTAAGTCATCGCAAGCTCTCAAACCCTCTTCGAAGTTTAGGCCGTCTCTATTCACGCACATGGGTGGTCGGATCGTTCCCGTCCTGTCGACCTCATCTGTTGATCACCAAGTAAACAAACGATCAGGTTGAACGTTTTGCCTATCATTGCAATGGGAATATATTTTAAAGAAAGGAGGGCATACCGCAGTAGAGGTCCTTTCTCTCAGGTGGTGGCGTTCCTTGTAATAGGGTTTTGCGTGTACCTGGAACCCAAATGAAGCTTCGTCCACATTATGCCTAACTTGCGAACATTGCGAACCGTCACCGTCGCCACAACGTATCACCCGATGCTATGCTCGAATCACTGCTTGTTGCAACATGATATCATCAGATCAGATCTATCACATCTGGTGATCATCTATGATATTAGCTCCATTATTCCTTACTTTCATTACTCGGTTTAAGATCTTTCATGTCCCCAGTGTACTATCGTGGTGTGCATGCCTTTTGAAGGTGCGAAATAAAAGGAATTACTTTGAGCGGTAATTAAACCCTTCCGTGGTAACAATGAAACACGCTCGGGTCTGAGTTATACCAAAATCCTCGAACTCTTGTTTTCCCTCTGACTATCCTTTCATATATGATGTTCTCTAACAAATCTTCGCACAGCTATACGCAATAAATATACTTTTCAGAAGTCCTGGATTCATCATAGTGCATCTGTGACAAAACATCTTCCGACTTCTATCTAAGGCAGGTTGATTAGAATCGGTGGTCCAATAATGCGGGATACAATTTTTTTAGTATATACCTAGTCCAAATACATACCCCGTCGTGAACGTTTTCTTATTTCAAGAAGAAAAAACCTATCCCGTGGCTAAACTGGGTTCTGTCTTTGTTTCACCCTGCATTTCGTTTATTTCAGCATTTGGCCAAGCTTTCTTGTCTTCGCGTGATCTGAGATTTCTCTGTAGCTTTATGTAATGTGCTTTCTCCTCTACAGATAGTTCTAACTCCCGCATCTTCACCGATAACTGTTTTTTCGTGATGTAAGAGTTTTTCCAGGCATGTTGGCAATGAATAAACGAAGTACTTAATCATGCATGTGAAACGTTTATTGTGCTCATAATTTTGATGCATTCACTTCTTGCGCAGCTTCTAGTAATAATTTGTGTGAAGACAGAACGTCCTACAATAGGGACAAGAGAACGTGTAAACAGAAAGGTATTAGTCTCCACAAGGGTGAAAGCACATACATTCATTTTGCGCAGTCGTAATAAGAAGTAGAGCTGCTGACTGGACTAGTTGGTCATTAATATTGCTGATGCTGAAGAATGTTGGCGACAAAAAGTATACATACAGACGTGCCCTAACTTAAAACTCATTCCTCATTCCCGTGACTGCAAATATACATCCATTTGCATTTGCAGGACAATAAAAACACACAAAAAAATCCCGCCATCTCCACGAAGTGAATGATGATGAGTGGGGCGAAGCTCAATACTTATCGGTAAAACCGTGAAACATTCGCCCACACATCATATGAAGACTCGACACGCTGTTATAGGGGTGATTGTATATACACTTATATACGCGATGTATATTATTTACATATCGATGCAATTATCCTGCGCTCGCTCTGATTGGAGGTTCTCTTGCCGCCGCTTGCGTGCCGCCTGTGCTTCGCGGGCTCTCACTTCGGGATCCGCTTGTCGACGAGCGCGCTTTGCTTCAGCTGTGCGGGCCCTCGCCGCTGCCGCCTCGTCCGGATCGGCTAGTGCTGGTTTGCGATTGCTTCCGACGCTGGCGTCTTTCTTCGGCCTCGCGAGCTCTCCCCCCGGGGTCTTGGCGGCGGGCCCGCATTGCAGCCGCGGCGGGGGCTCTATGCGCCACTGCATTAGCTTCCAAGGTGTTCATGAGGAGTAGCCTGTGCAGCGCCGCCTTGATCGGCGGCACGTCATCTAGCGGGAGACCTATAACTATAAACTACCGCACCGCTGCGCCTCTAGCGGTCGCCTCGGGAACTAGTGGACGCGCCGACGGCGCGATGCGGGACTTGACCCACGGAAGAGGATCTTCGCCCGCAAAAAATACGGACACGTAAAGAGCGAGGACACCCAACACGCCGCAAAAGCTTTTTTGACAATTAAGGTGGCCTATTTTGCATGGCCTCAGCTTGCAAGAAATGCAGCTCCAGGTCAAAAAGCGCAAAGGATGCTTTTGTTACACAGTCTGCCTTTCTCGAGCCATCTGAGCTGCCTCGCCTATTAGGCGCGCTTGCTTATCCTTCACTTTATCGGCCACTGTGCTGTCAAGGAACTGCGGATTGCAACCCCACACGTGATGATATGCTATCAAAGAAGGCCGTCCCTACCATTACGTACTTTATTTGCATGTTCACGTAAGCGTTCTATAAGGAACCGGCCCGTCTCTCCTAAGTAGCTCGCGCCACACGACAAGGGAATCATGTATACTAAAATTTAAACCTATTCTGCGAGCTTTGGTCACTGACAGGGCGTTGGAACCTACGTTTCTTTACAGGATGGGGGCTGTTTGCGATTGCCAAAATCCTGATGACGGACCTTTCGCTCAGCCATTCCTCCAAGGCCCAGTCCATTCTCGCCGATAACAAGTCGCAAAAGAAAGACGTTACCGACAACCCGGTTGAAATACCTTCTTTTTGATTGTACACCTTTTTGTTCCATTCTACGAACGTTGAAGATTCAACGTTCGCAACTTACCAAGGTTCTAGGAACCCTTGGTAACTCACGCAAGCCGTATTCAGGAAAGCCAGCGCTCCGAAATTGCCCATGCAGCCTTCTAAGTACACTAAATCTATTGGTGCGGGAAGGAAAAATATAGGTCTTTTATATCTATAGGGTAAGCCCGCAGCCGTATGCGCGATTGCTGCTTCAGAAATGTAACGCATACTCTGGAATTTGAATTCTGATTGGGTTGCGTGCTAAAAAAAGCTTAAACTTGTCCTGAATAAATTACCCTAGTTTATTTTGCCAGGACCCTCTTTCCGAAGCGATTGTCCTAAAAGTCATGACAACCTTTTGTTTCTTGGCTGAAAAGAACATTTTTGGGCCTAGGTTTTGGGCTTGTGTCTTCCCAATTTTTTTCGACAGCGCTGGAAACTAGTTCTCAACAAGGCTGGCTTGCCCTAGGCTTGACCTTAGCGACGTTGATACTTTCAAATCCGGGAACGACGGAAGCAACACCTTCAAGGGCTTTTAGAAGTACAAACTTCGCGGCAGAAACCGCGAAGCCTTCTTGTTTGTCTGAAGAAACAACACAGAGTTCATTGTCCCTGAAATAAGAAGCCACTTTAACCACAGGCACAACTCCCTTACCGGGTTGACTTCGCAAAAGAGCGCTGGGGCGTTCGGATGCACATCTGCTACTGCCATGTGGCAGTGCGCAGTCCTAAACTCATCGCAGAGCTGCTAGAAGTTATGTGGAGGGTGTGCTTTTTCTCAACCGCAAACTCGGGGCCTAGACGCAACGTTTCTCCTACTAAGTTTCGAAGAGCAATTTCACCACACGCGTGAACAAGAGCTGCCACGGCTCTTGGGTTGTAGCATGCGGGGAACGGAGCCTCTGTAATTCACCTAGCCATAACTGGTCCGCACAATCGTCGATACGTTGGGTGTATCCAGCCATCTTTTTTTACATTAAGGCGGCACGATGCTCTTATAGAAGTTGAAGCTGAAGGGCTCCCCTATACGGCCGTTCTTGAATCTGCCGTTCTGCCCTGCCTATCTTGCACACCCTATTGGCATGGCCGACAAAGAGTTGAAAGCCAATGAATAGTAGCTTCATATCCGGAGGGAGCTGACTGGAATGAATGCAGTGTGCGAAAATAACTACCCTCGCCACTATCGCAATGTGCCGTACTCGCACTGTAGCCTTCTGCATTCGTCATTAATGCATGTCGCATTCAGCGGACGCCTCAAGAACTAAAAAAAAATGCATTTCGCCTTGTGCTTCAGCATCAAGGGTCCATTGAAAGCATATGCACCGTAACACTCACCAGCCTAAATGTTTTGGAAGTGCACTAAACATGTAAATGTAAAATACTATTTGTGTGAGAAAACAAAATCCCATAGACATATCATGCTTTCAATGCAGACTAAAGGCTGAATGAAATTTTGTTTGAACTGAAACATCATACGTTTCGTGGCACTCTGAGCTTTTGTTTCACGACCAACAGTGTGTTATTTCCTGTGAAATCCGCAAATAAATGTGGCATTTCTTTCTCCCGCTTGCCTTTCACTTTTATGAGGTAGACATCGCGTCAAAAAAATAGGAGCGAGGCGCCGGTGCGGTCTGGCAACAGTACCTTTTACGTGACCAAGCCATGGCCGACCACCGAGAAGGTATCTTTGACCGAGGAGTGTGGCTTTCAGTTTTATTATTTGCCACCAAGTGGACTAGAAATGTTTTCACCGCTCCAGCGGCAGTATGTCTGCTTACGGAACCCCCCGACTTTACGACGGCCTGATACAAAGCAAGCACCAAAGCCGTTTTAAATATCGCGCACGAGCGGCTGCCCGGCTAAGCACAAGCTCAAACGGCGACTTCATCTCAGCTGGACTGGCGATCACGTCCATCGTATTTTCTTCTCTCACGCGATACGCAAACCTGGCGGGAAATACAAACTCCGTTTCTACAGCTGTTTCGAGTAGTCTTTGTGGCCGAATGGCTGAACGTCAACAAGGGTAGAGCTATGCGCGTACACTGTACAGATTATTTATCAACAGAGGCCCGCACTGAGCGGCAGCACACAAGTACGGATTGGTCGGATAATCGCCTCCAATAAGTACGATACCTTCTCAGGGGTGATTACTTTCGAACCGGGCGCGGGCACGCCTTACCGACGGCAACATCCACGCGCAAAGAAAGGATTCGAATTTCAGGCGGGTCGGGTCGCTTAAACACCTGCAGTGGATCTTGCCGCTTAGCCGCTTCCAGCCGGAGATATTTCTTGCCGAAGGTCGGGCGTTCACCATGGTTGGTGATTGACTTTGCTAAATGTGCTCAAATAATTTTTCCAACGAAAGTTGAGTCATTTTGGCTGATGAGCGTGTGGGAAGCAGCCTGTCACGCAGTGTTATTTTCAAACTGTTGTCTGCGTTTTTGAATTACGTCAGCTCCCGGAAAGCGTCAATTTACATTTATTTTTCGTGCTTGACCACTTCGGAACCGTTGTTTTTAGGAAAATCGTTAATAGGTGGTTCTTCAAGAGCTCTCACCGAGCACCAAAATTGTATCCTGAATTACCGTAGTACCCAAAATCCAGCGGGGCGTCGGCGCCCAGTTTTACGTTTCTGACATTCTCTGCTTTCTTAAACAACTGCGAGGTGCGAAACTGGTGGATTTGGATATTCGGTACCTTAATCTATCCATAAGGCCGACTTCTTTCCACCCTTTAAGGTTCCTTTAGCAACGCCTTATTTTTATTTCTAATTAAGCTTGCGGAATTCCTTTATACCGATCAAAAAGCTCGTATGGTTTGATTGGGATCAACGAGGTGATTATGCTTCTAAAGTCGCAACGCGCCAATTCCACTGCGACCGTTGGTGCTTCGAGCATTCGAAGGCTTTGATCCTGAAGCAGTCCCATAACTTGAAAAAAGCATGTTTGGCACTTCTGAACAATATATAGTTTATTTCTTTGACAGATTGATAAAAATTCGATGGCCAGCAAATGACAACCTGTTATACTAGATGATATGACTAGATTTTATTTTTTCTGAATAAAGAACGGTGGTGGCTGTGGTGGTTGACTAAAAAACCCCATTCATCTCCCATATCAAACAGGTCAAGCAAAAATGTCTAAAATCAATAAATATTCTTAAAGTCCTGTATCGCCAATCATGCGGTACAGACAAACAGCTCCTGCTGTGCCTCTATGCCGCTTTTGCAGGGTCTCACTTGGATTACGGATGTGTTGTCTATGGGTCGGCCACAAAAACAGCGCTAAAAATGCTCGACCTGATGCTGCACTGTATGTGAAATTCGACAAATAGGGCCTCGAGCTCCACCGAACCTAAGTTGATCTTCTTTTATATGCTTTTAAAATCTCATCAATCGATAACCATCCTTTAAAGCTGTGTATATTGATACAACGACATCACATTTCTTTTTTATCGCCAATTCATTTCTGCTCCCTTCTGAAAAAGAGTGAGAGTAGAGGCGGCTTTACTTAACATATACTTTTTAAACACCTTCAAATCATCATGCATTGATTTTATACTGCCATGGAATCTTCGCCATGTGTCATGTGAGTTGTCTTTCAATCAACTCGACAGAAATAGGGTATCCAGAACTGTGATTCTGCAGCACTTTTTTCAGTGCAGGAGAAGTACCAGTGTACAGAATTTTATGCAATGGCTCCAAAACTGCCTCCGCCATGTCATGTGCAGCGCAGGGACCCAGGTATAAAGTTTCTGATTTCATGAATGTAACTTGTATGATCTTCACAGCAGAGGCTTATGGAATCTTTCTTGCTCTGAATCACATTGAGAAATGTCTTCTTCAAAAATCCGTTATTTACACTGATTCACTAAGTGATGTTCGGACGTTATAATACGCGCACAAATTCAGAAATTACGTTATCAACCTTGTTTTTAGGACAATTATGTCGGCATGTGGTGTAAAATTTGAGTTGACTGTTTGTAGGGCCCCAAGCCACTCGGGGATCGTTGGAAATGAGACGGCAGATGGAATGGCTGCTGCTGCGCTCACAAATACGGTGCACATCACAACAGTACCCTAAACCGACTTGAAACAACACATAAAACAACAACTACGCAAAACATGGCAAAAACATTGGAGTGAACAGACAGACAACACACTCCACATTGTAAAACCACAGTGGGGACGATACACAACCGATTCACACCACAGACACACACAAGTTGCCTTGGCATGGTTACAGATAGGCCACACACATGTAACGCACTCCCACCTGCTCCCTGGATCCCCAAGACCCATGTGCAGCGAGTGTGGAGAGGGCTTATCCATAATCCACATAATCATTTATAGCAAGGGGCTTGGTATAACATGACGCCAAACACTCCCCACAACTATGCACACGACATTATGCCCAACACCCGTCATACTACTCAGGTGACAAGCCCGTTATTTCAGTCAAACGCGTATTTGAGTATTTTACCGGCATAAAATTTTGACATCTCATTTTTTATCATGCATCTTGACAACCTGGCCCTTTACACCAGTCATCTTTAATACGTTGTGCTTCACTTTGTTTATTTTTACTGAAATTGTCTACTTTTACCTTCATGTCGCTCTCAAGAAATGACCTTTGTTTGGCGCTCTTTGCCCTCAGTCGGCCTTGCACCGTTAAAATTAAAAAATTATCATCATCTAAACCATGGCTCCATAAACAGTGCAGCATTGTTTATGTGTCTCATTACGAATACCCGAGCATCTCGATCTCGAAACTCTTAGTTTTGACTTACCATATTATGCCCCAAAAAATCCAAACTGTGGGGTGCTATTTTTACGAGGAACTTTAGAATTACCTACACCTGATTTCCGGTTGACCGTTGTTGAAGCGCATATCTGGGCCTCATTAAGTCTATACAGCTATAATTCGGGACCCTTAACTCGGACCATCATTGCAAGACTGAACGGGAAAAATGCACTGTACGATGTTCATATAGCAGTTTTCTTCGCAATACTGTTCCGTCCCTCTTACAGAGGGGCAAACTACCCCAAATAAGCCCAGAAAACCGTTCAAATAGTTTAAAATATTTATCCATTTGTAAAGGTTCTCAATATATAACAATTTGCAGACATAATAACCTTGATTTGCGTGTATGCCTTAAAAAAGTATGGTTGATTCCTCTTTCATAAAAATTGGTAAAACACGAAAGTGAAATGTGCAGTTAAATCTACAGCTGAGCATGATTTGTGAGACGGCGGCTGTCTTGTGGGTGTGCTTGGCGAGCGACGTCCTGCTGGCGGGACACTTCGGCAAAGGTGCACTGGCGTCATTTTCGTGAGGGATATGATGTCAGGGATATCTTGGAGGATCGCGGCACAAAACACTTTTGTGTTAAAATATAAAGCCCTAAAACGAACAACCCTAAGTTTAACGTACTCTTTAGTGTACTAAAGGTTGCTTCCCCGCAGGAAGACCCTGTGTGCAGGGCTGCATCCTTTACAGGCTGCTTCCTTCGTGCAAATGGAGTCACTTGCGTGTTTCCACGATTAAAACCCTTTCGTGTTATAAGACAGAAAGGACAATTATCTTTTTTGCACATATACCCGTTCCTTTATATACTTTTTAACGCAACCAATTACTAATGGTACCAGTTTAGTAACACTCAACTTCAACACCCTTAACCGTCATTGTGCACATCGCGTCCAACTAAGTACTCGCACAGTGCCCTCTGTTATTCCTCTGTAAAGATGTGGTTGTTCTTCACCTTTTCTGTGATATTTTTTGTCAATGCATGCACAGTTCTCTTCAAACATAAAACCGAAAAAAAGGAACAAAAGGTACCAAACCACAGCAGTCTGGGTGCTTGATATAATTCTCAACATTCGTATCCCACTGTCAATATCACAAATTGGTATTGTAGTATGAACAATTACAAAACAATACAGGGTATTTTGAAGAAGGACCGTAGACATATGAACGTGTCAAGATGCATAATCAATTTGGGTGGGTACACGACCCAGTCTCCGTACTTACAAATAACTCCACGTTCTAAAGAGCAGTCCCTGTGAAGATATCCGTAAAATGCGCCTGCTATTGCGACAGCCGAGCAAGAACCGTCGAGATTTTTCCTGCAAAGTAAATTTATTGTGAATTGCTATAAAGTAACGAGTATAAACATGGGCAAGTATCTACAAACAAACAACTGTGACTACCTACGGTGGGTGTCGGCAGGATTTAGTCTGGAGAGGGGAACTCGTTGCACCGAGTAGAGTGTGTAATAAAGGGAGGGGGCATTGGTGGAGTATTGGGGAAATTCTAGAGTGGCGCCCCTAGCGGCGCCAACGAGAAATTGAATAGAAGGGAAACAAAGCAGACGACACAGGCTTTTTCACATGGCCGAAGACGTACCTTATATTTTGGGGGAACGATATTCAGCCATTTATACAATTCTAGGGAGCACTTTTTAGTACATGTTGATCTGAAAGAACTACTCCAACTGTACGGATTACCCATGAAGATTTCGCTCGCTGTTTTACAGCGTTTTTTTTCGAACTAAAATCCCACACACCTAACATTCAGCCGTCCCTCTACGAGAGCTGCCGCACTCAGTCATTCTTACCATGGCTATGAGAATCCGCACAACTGTTGCTTGAGAAAAGTTACTAAAAGAAGAAACAGAGGAGCAACGTCTCCATCGTTGTTTAGTTCTCGGCGTTCGATTGAAATTTAAGTTTGGTAAGAAACTGCATTCTCGTCGGTGTACTGGTCCCCCGACAGGTGCAAAATTTTGTCTCCCCCACTGAACACAGACCCACCCAGTAGACGCTGAAGGCGGCATACCTATAATACCTTCACAGGATTTCCACACTAGACACGTGCAAATACTCGCGACACTGACCTGGTTATATACGCTGGAAAAGCTCCGCCAAGTTCGCTGATCGCGCGCGCATGTAAGAGCCACCGAACTGCCCTGAGGCTGCCCGCGCTTCGCGTGCTGGCGTTCAGAAGGGGGGAACAAAAAGAGCAGCGACCTTTCGTATTTGTGTGTGTTTGTATTGATTCCGACCGCTCAATAAGCGCAGAGTGCTAGGGAAAGAATAGAGGGGGCTGGTGGAGGCGGTGGCTAGATTCCCTCTCCGTATCGTTCCCTGCCTAAACGTCAACTTGTCTTTCTCTGTAGGCGTTTATTTGTAGACAGCCCTAGGTCGCGTGATTGTTTAGACCAATGAGTGTTGGTCTCGCGGCGGCAGCTTCTGTTTCAAACGTCAGTGGTTTTCTCGACGTGCTAAGGCTGCACGGGAAATGTGCGCTTATCGCTCGTTGAGTTAGCTCGTCTTTGTCGGTGTGCCGTGTGTCCCAAAGATTTATCAAACTCTATGTTGTGTACATCTCGTGGTTTGCCTGCAATTCCCTGTGCTTGTTCCATCACTCTCTGCGTGTCAGCTCGCCCGTCTAATATGCGCTGCCGGTTCTCCGTGTGACGACGTCTAATGACCATTAGATACCGGCTCACACAACAGAGTGTGTGGTATGTGTAGTGCTGCCTATTTTCTGCGGATTACGCGTCGTCCGTGCTAAGAGCGCGTTTTGCGTTGCTACCTGTAAGTGCCGCGGTCCTGACTTTTGCGCAACAGGTGCAAAATTAAAAAGAAATCGTTCTGTGTTATTGTGCTATGCTCGTATTTTTATTGCTCGTATTATATATATATATATATATATATATATATATATATATATATATATATATATATATAGAAATAAGGTTTGGCAGCCAAGAAAACTTCGGAAACCAAAGGGGAGAACGCGGTAGGTCATATTTTTTGAACAGAAAGCAAGTGGGGAAAAAATTCCCGCCGGGTGAGGATCCGAGCCCCCGACCTGCAGAACACGCGTCTGGTGCTATGTCCACTACGCTACCGCCGGGGCAGTTTTCCCGCCACTCTCTCGGGTATTGATGTTAAGGTATTTTTTCTTTCCTGCATTGGGGGGTGGTAGCCAGCGCCACATGGACTACTCGAGGTGAAGGGGAGCTTCTTTTTTTCCTATACTTTCTTTCTGTCTTTCTAAATTCTTTATCTGTTTCAATGACCTACCACATTCTCACCTTTTTTTCTGAGGTTTTCTTGACTGCCAACCATTATTTCTGTCTTGATTGATTGTGGGGTTTAACACGCCGACGCAACGCAGGCGATGAGGCGCGCCGTAGTGGAGGGCTCCGGATTAATTTTGACCACCTGGGGATCTTTAACATGCGCCGAAATCTCGAACACACGGGCGTTTTTGCTTTTCGCTTCCATCAGAAAAGCTACTGCCGCAGCCGGGAATCGAACCCGCGACCTCGTGCTCAGCAGCGCAACGCCTTAGCCACTGAGCCACCGCGTTGAGTATGGAATGTGGGATGGTAAAAGGTGTGGATGAAGAAAGTGAGGTGATCGTCTGGCGCGAGGACAAGTCCAGTAGGTGTGTTTAACGTCGGGATAGGCACCACACACCTGACAGTGGGGCGTGCCATCTCGGGTTATGATATAGTGAAGAACGAGGTCACAAGGGAGGGAGAGAGTCTGAGCCTGGCGGATGTAAGTGCCTTCGCGGCGTGTGAGGTCAGAAGTGGGAGGAGGAAGATTACGGCGGGATCTGCGAAGGTCCTTCAGCTGTTGCCTCCGGGCCTTGCGATGGGTGGCGCGTTCTTCCTTGGGGCTGTAGTCCTGGGGCCAGGGTTGAGGGTCGCTCGGTTTTCGATTTGCACGAGCAAGGGCATGAGCCCTTTCATTCTCTACAATTCCCTGGTTTCCGGGGACCCATTTTAGAAATACGTGCAGGTGAGTGGGGGCTGCCATGTAGCATGTCAGCTCGTGATGAATGTGCGCAGGTAAGGAGTTAGTTGCGAATTTTCTGAGGGGAGATTGACTATCTGTGCGGATGGTAATTTGGTCAGTTGAATGGGTTTGCAGCATGATCGAATCGGCAATGGCTTGAATTTCAGTAGCTGTAGAAGAACGTACATTACAGCGTTGACGGATGGTTTCTTCACGTGGACCTGCCGTGACAGTTGTGGCCATGTTGTCGGTAAACCTGGCGTCTGTGTAATATCTGTCATGTGATGGGCTGGAAAGATGGAGGGCTCTACTTCGGCGCCTGCCGGAGTCTGAAGACGGGTCCATGTGGCGTGGGATGGGCTTGACCCTTATTCTAGGAATTGTGTCCCATGGTGGAGGTTCTTTTGGTAGAGGAGGTAAGTTAGATGTCGCAAACCCTATAACAGCCAGGATGGTGCGACCTTGGGTTGACGTCGTGAGCCTGTGCTGTTGGGCAGCGATGTACGCGGGTGCTTTCTCCTCAAGAGTATTGTGGAGGGCCGTGTCGTCAAGAAGAGAGTTGGGGGCGTACATGGGCACACCGAGCTCAGTTCGTAACAGAGCGTAAGGAAATTGAGAAAGTGGAATGGTTTCGGAGTATACTCGCAAACCAATCCGCTTTCTCAATTTCACTTCCTTCTTTCCTTCTCTCCTCTCACCTGGCGACCTTCCCTTATATAAAGCGTGCCAGCCAGGCGAGAGGGTGCCTGACGAAGGCAAGTCTCTTTCCTGGAACGTTGGCAACAATCGTGCTTCTACCTTAGTCGAAGTTTTCTTTGCTTATACATATATTACATATATATATATATATATATATATATATATATATATATATATTAGTGTGTCCAATCGAAAAATATACTGGTTCCGGTTCGACAAAATCACGTACCGAACGGGTTCGCAAACCTGTTCGTGATCTTGAACCGGTTCGCAATCCGGTTCGATGAGTCAAATTATCACTAAAATTAGAAAAAAATATTTAGTTGTTTAAAACGGCAGTGACATCAAAATACCAAACAAAAATTCCAAATGCTACTGTTCCCCAAGGGCAGTGGCGCAATTGCAAAGTAAACTTTAAACAATTAGGAGATATAAGAAAATAGATGAAGAGGCAACGATTTACCCCCTAATTTCTCCCCCAGACTTTATATTGTCCTAGCGACTATTCATAAAGCCACCGCCAACAGATATGACGGTGGGATATATTTTTCTCCCTTTCCTTTTTTGTTGAAATCACAATCGTCGCTATGGAATCGCCCATCACGCTATCCTTGAGGCCTTGAACTTACGCCTGTGTACTGGCGCTTTCAAATACCAGCGCTATATACCAATGGCGCGCATTTTTTATTTGTAACAAAACAGAAATATCGTACAACAGGGACATAAATACTACCAATGAATAAAACTTCTTGGTCTCCCTGAATCAATTTGTTAGCTGTCATCTTATCGAATGTGTTAGCCACACTTTCGTTAAAAGTACGCTTGAGCTAACGCTCAGTCACTGCAATTCCTTTTGCGATACCTATACCGGATGTGTGCATTACAATCAGTATGTCATCGTACCGTGTACTACATTGCAGAATCTTATAAGAGATTATGCTGTTACAAAATGAAGGAAAATTTGACGCGCGGAGCATCAGATGTAACTTTTTTGGATAGACGCACTTTAATTCGTCCACAGCACTACTCCCCTCCTGAACGAGTAGCAGTAGAAGTAAGGTAGAGTTAGGCAGCCAGTACAAGTGAACCTGCGAAAATAAGCGGATCTGAAATAGGCAAAAGTGCAGAACAAGCAGAAAAGATGATCGCTGTGCCAATGGGACTGTGTGAGGTACCACCCGGCCTTTCTGCCCGTGTCATCTGCTTTATTACTGTTTCTGCTTACAAGACAAAGTCGAGGGCTGCAGTTTCTTGCAAAGGGATTGAGAGCGCACCTTAACAGTTTTCCCTGACATATCTGTTGTTATTTATATCTGTAAAAAACGGAACTTGTAAACTTCCTCCGGATTGATGACATGTTTGGTTGTGAAAGGCAGGGCAAAGAAAAGTGCAGAGCAAGATATACGATTTGGTGTTTCTTTTACTTACTTTATGCGTAATACTTTGAAACAACTTGATCCGCATTTTCTGTTTTGTTCTTTTTTCTTGTAAACACATTTAAAAAGAACTGGAGCATTTGATGCTCCTGCTTTATCTCTTTTCCGGGGCGCAGCTTATGTTACAAGCCGGCAGACCTATTTTGACCGGCTGGTGATATAAAACGTGGATCGAAATCTCGATACACGGACGTTTTCGATTTCGATCTACTTCAGAACAACGGTCGTGAAGAAGGGAGATCGAGGCCACTTGTGGTCTGAAGCAAACGGCTTAGCCACTGAGCAGCTCCTGCGGCCACACTTGTCAAGTATTAACAATTTGCAGGTGTCGGACCTTTTAAACAAATTATGAAATGCAAAAAGTTTGTACACATCCGGTGTGGGCTTCGGCTGTTGCGAAGTGGAGCGCTTCTGCAGCCTGATTGCTCCAATAAAGTCGCAGCTAGGGAAGGGCAAATTTGTTTTATATCCCCTGCAAGCTGCCGATAATAACACTTCGTTTGGCCAGCTTTCACTAAGCTTGCGCTTCCAGCAGCAAAATACCATAGCTACTTTGGTGCTTATTCATTTCTCCTGTTGTTAGATAGAGCATTATAAAGTTCAATTGTCTGCAGGGGAAAGTGCCCGAGTGGGTGTGAAGTTGATGGTACGTGAAAGAAAAAAAGTCCTGAATTGCACTGACTCTACAATATCAACAATGAAGGGTCGAACCGTTTCGGCATGAACCCGTCACCGTTATTTCCTTTTTCGGTGCAGTTCCGGATCGGGACTCTTGTGATATATATATATATATATATGGGAAATGAGGGGCTCGGTGAAAATAAGACAGAAAAAAAGGGTTGGCAGTCAAGAAAACCTCGGAAAGCAAAGGGGAGGTTGTGGTTGGTCATAGAAACAGATGAAGAATTTTTTGAGCCAGAAAGAAAGTGGTGAAAAAATGCCCGACGGGTGGGATCCGAACCCACGACCTCCAGAATACCGGTCTGGTGTGATAACTACTACGGTACCGGCGGAGCTGTTTCCCCAGCACTTTCTCGTGTATTTAAGTTCAGGTATTTCTGTTTCCTGCACTAGGGGGTGGTAGCTAGCGCCACTCGGAATACTCGGGGTGAAGGGTACCTTCTTTTGAACCCCCGGGCCGTGACTCGAGTGTCTACGACCTGTAGAGAGTGGTTGACCAGCGTTAAACCCTCTTAAGCTACCCTTGGCACAAAGACTGCCACAGCAGAGGCCCTTGCTAAGCATGTAGCGAATCAGAAATGGGAAATGAGGGGCTCGGTGAAAATAAGACCGAAAATAAGGGTTGGCAGTCAAGAAAACCTCGGAAAGCAAAGGGGAGGTTGTGGTGGGTCATAGAAACAGATGAAGAATTTTTTGAGCCAGAAAAAAAGTGGTAAAAAAATGCCTGCCGGGTGGGATCCGAACACACGACCTCCAGAATACCGGTCAGGTGCGATAAACACTACGCTACCGGCGGGGCTCTTTCCCCGGCGCTTTCTGGGGTATTTATGTTCAGGTATTTTTGTTTCCTGCACTAGGGCGTGGTAGCTAGCGCCACTGGGTTCGTGGGTTCGGATCCCACCCGGCGGGCATTTTTTCACCCCTTTCTTTCTGGCTCAAAAAATTCTTCATCTGTTTCTCTATGACCCACCAGAGACTTCCACATTGCTTTCCGAGGTTTTCTTGACTGCCAACCCTTAATTTTTTCTTTCTTTCTTTCTTTTTTCTTTCTTTCTTTTTTCTGTATAATAAAAAAAATGTTTACTTCATTACCCGTAGTGAAAAAGGACCGAGCCTAACCACACCCCTATGCCTCCTTTCGCGTTGTAGACTGCTGCCCTATCTTTCTGTAATTTCCTCAACGAGCCCCTCATTTCCTTACTATATTATTCTGCGAAAGCCTAGCGAGGGTCTAGGTTCTGGCAGCCTTGATGCCTAGGTAGCATAAGAGGGCTTCCCTCCAGTTACCCGCTCATGACAGGCTGTAGACGCTCGAGTCACGCCCCGGGGGTTTAAAAGAAGGTCCCCTTCTCCCCGTGTAGTCAGAGTGTCGCTGGCTACCATTCTCGAACGTCAGATACACTTCTAGTAAATATAAATAGCCCAGAAAGTGAAGGGGAACACAGTCGCCCAGATTGCCGAATTGGTAAGGCATTCGACATGTAATCGAAAGGCGTGGGCTCGGTCCCCACTCTGGGCGCGTGTTTTTCTTTTTTTCTTTCTTCTGTATATTAAAAAAAATGTTTACTTCATTACCCGTAGTGAAAAAGAAAAGAGCCTAACCACACCCCTATGCCTCCTTTCGCGTTGTAGACTGCTGCCCTATCTTTCTGTAATCTCCTCAACGAGCCCCTCATTTCCTTACTATATTATTCTGCGAAAGCCTAGCGAGGGTCTCGGTTCTGGCAGCCTTGATGCCTAGGTAGCATAAGAGGGCTTCCCGCCAGTTACCCGCTCATGACAGGCTGTAGACGCTCGAGTCACGCCCCGGGGGTTTAAAAGAAGGTCCCCTTCTCCCCGTGTAGTCAGAGTGGCGCTGGCTACCACCCTCAAACGTCAGATACACTTCTAGTAAATATAAATAGCCCAGAAAGTGAAGGGGAACACAGTCGCCCAGATAGCCGAATTGGTAAGGCATTCGACATGTAATCGAAAGGCGTGGGTTCGGTCCCCACTCTGGGCGCGTGTTTTTCTTTCGTTCTTTCTTCTGTATATTAAAAAAAATGTTTACTTCATTACCCGTAGTGAAAAAGAAAAGAGCCTAACCATACCCCTATGCTTCCTTTCGCGTTGTAGACTGCTGCCCTATCTTTCTGTATATATATATATATATATATATATATATATATATATATATATATATATATATATATATATAGAAATAATGGTTGGCAGTCAAGAAAACCTCGGAAAGCAAAGGGGAGGATGTGGTAGGTCATTGAAACAGATAAAAAATTTGGAAAGACAGAAAGTGGAGAAAAAAATGCCCGCCCGGTGGGAAACGAACCCACGACCTCTAGAATACCGGTCTGGTGCGATGACCACTAGGCTACTGGCGATGCTATTTGCCGCTCCACTTTCTGGGGTATTTATGTAAAGGTACTTTTGTTTGCTGCGCTTTGGGGGTGGTAGCCGGCGCCACTCGGACTACTCAGGGTGAAGCGGACCTTTTCAACTCCCGGGCCGCGACTCGAGTTTCTACGACATGCCGAGGGTGGTCGACCAGCGTTGAAACCTCTTAAGCTCCCTATGGCACCGAGACTGCCAGAACTGAGGCCCTCGTTCTGCATGTAGCGAATCAGAACAGGAAATGAGGGGCTCGGGCGTGGCAGTCAAGAAAACCTCCGAAATCAAAGGGGAGGATGTGGTAGGTCATTGAAACCGATAAAGAATTTGAAAATACTGAAAGAAAGTGGAGGAAAAGACCCGAAGGGTGGGATCCCAACCCGCGACCTCCAGAATAGCAGTCTGGTGGGATGACCCCTACGCTACCGCCAAGGCTATTTTCTCCTCAACTTTCTGTGGTATTTATGTTGAGGTACTTTTGTTTCCTGGTCCATAAGGTACGTTTTTCTAATGTGCTTGGGAGACGCCTTAACAACAGGGTTATAATAACGTTTGAGACGTTGCATGGGGACAGTCTCGCGGTTACGATGACGCGGGTCTGAGGACAAGGTTAGTGGCTTGACAACGTAATAATAGGTGAAATGCGTTCGACTACGTGGTATTGGCCCTTGTACTTGGATAGAAGCTTGATGAAGATACCAGCAGTGGTTAACAGTATCCAAAGGCATACCAGTGAGCCTAGAGAAAAAGTCACTTCTTGGTGCTCACCATCACGAGGATACTTTTGTAGGACTGGTCTTAAGAATAAAAAGCGCGGGAAAGCTGGTGGCATCCTTTCGCGTGAGTGCAGAGCTGAGAAACGGTCGTGTACTCATAAACGTCGATTTTATATGGGGGAATTCTGTCCAGCGGGAAGTACAGTTCACACCGTAGAGGAGAAAAAGGAAGACAGTCCCGAAATGGACTGCGCCGTGGTGGTCAGAAGAGATGTACTTCGCGAGTATATCTCCAATGGTGCGGTTAACCCTCTTCGTCAGCCCATTGGTCTGCGGTTAGTAGCAGTGCAGTTAAACCGGGATATAACAAAGTTGATTCTAGGTTTTTGTTAGATGCAGGAGTCAAGTTATAGCTTGCTTGAATAAAGCAGAAACAAAATCAGAATGGCAGACATCCGTGAAAATAAATAACTTTTTTAAGGATTTTTTTTTCACAGGGAATAATTGCGTCATTTGGTCTGTTGCTTTCGCACGAGCTTAGGTGCTACACAGCGCTCGAAAGATGCGAGGTCACTTACCGCCGTGTTCACAAACATAACTTCACTATTACGCTTGCCCCATTTTTTGTTTTAAAAGAGTTTGAAAAAAAACTTATGCTTGAACAGCGCATTTTCGTAAACTTGGTGCTCTTTTTCCAACTCAAAATTATTCAGAGGAAACTAGCAACGACATTGTACCTGGCGGCGCCGCCCTCTGAAGAGAGAAAACTTTTCATTTTGCGGCAGCAGATCGTATCGCCTACGAATCGACGTCACAGATTGAAGTGAAGGCGCGCGACTACCGCCGAGAAGCAAGGCTAGCCGCTCAAACCTTGACTCTAGAACATTGAAGTGCAACCAATTGAAATATAATTCATCTTGCCACCTGGTGGCACGCTACACTAGCAAAACCTAATGTTGGCGCTACGTTAGCCATGAGATGGTCAAAATTCGTCATCATCATGACTAATTTTGTTTTTGAGGATTCTAGGCATTTTCATAGCTGCTGGCTACTTAGTACTAGTATTCGTTAAATTAGTGCATTTGTCTGGTCAACTTATCAGTGAAAGCGCGAAAAACCTCGAATGAACAGCTAAGTCCGTTCGTTACATCCAGCCTTACCACCGTAACGCCTTGGTTACATTGAGGTCGCAAATACATGGGCTTCCGTGGCGGCGGCGAGGGTGAAATTAAAACTTCGTTGAATCCAGGAATTCGTTACCAAGATGTTCGTTACATCGAGGTTTAACTGTTGTTGTGCGGTGAGTCACGTTGCATTCCTTCAGGAGAGCGTATATCAGTTCGGACAAAAAGACAGACGCTCTGTGACTTCAAGTTCACGTGGTGGTCCGTGACGAATAATGAAGGAATGTGGAAGGAAAGAAACAATTTCGTTCGTCATGGAAGCCGGTAGCGCAGCGGTCTCAGCGAAGCGCGTATGATGGTCGATAGCAACTACACCTCAACGGTTGTCGGCAACAGAAGCTAGCAGCGGCCAATGTGGGTCAATGCCGATCCGGTAGAAAGGGCGCGCTCGGCCGGTTAAGGGCTGCAACTCACCAGTTCGTTGCTGAGGCGGGGATTTTCGACGCTGAGAGTCTTCGCATACCCGAATAAACTTCATCACGAAGGACTTCTTTCGTCACCAAAAATAACGTTGTCCCATTCGTACGCATGTGTTCAGCACTCCTGCATGCGCACATTGCACATCCGCGTGGAAGCTATCACAAATGGCAGTCCGCAAGTGACGAGGGATCACGAGCAACCACTTGCTTTCTTCTGGACGATAATTTCGGCTATAGAGCAGTCTATCACAGACAGCGAAGTCCACAACCTGACGTCGCTATGCTCGAGCAGCAGTACGTAGAGTAGGATTAGAAATTAGTTCACAGCGTGAGGATATCGACGGATCCTTCCGCTATTGCCCTGCCATGTCCTCAAATATTTCGCATGTCGGGGTGTAGTGAATGGCCGTAAGCTCTGCCGTATCCGTGCCCATAATTGAACGAGGCAGTGCATCCGCATCGTTGTGTTTTCAACCACACCGATACATGAAGGGGATATCATATTCTTGGAGGCGTAGGGCCCAGCAGCCAAGGCGAGCAGAAGGACCCTTCATTGATGTCCGCCAGCAAAGGGCGTGGTGGGGCGTAACGACAACGAATGCACTTCTTAAAGGTAGCGACGGAACTTGGCAACAGGGCGCAGCATAGCCAGACGCTCTTTCTTCGTGATGGAGTAAGTAGATTCGGCGTTTGTAATCGTACGGATTGCATATGAAACTACGTACTGGCCAAATGCTGGCTTCATTTGGGCAAGTACGGCTCCCAGCCCGGTGCCACTTCTGGAGTATGGAACTCGGTGAGCGCACGAGGATCGAATTAGCGCTGTATAGCGGGTGAGGCAAGCAACAGACGTCACGTGAGAAATGCTTGATCGCACGCAGTAGATAAGGTAAGATGTGGTGTCTTCCGCCAAGGAGATAACTGTAATGCTGTCGCTTTCTGAAAAATTATCGAACTGAAAAAATGGTTCTCAATTGTTGCTAAAGCCAGCTTTTGAGACTTCTTGGAACGCAAAAAATGCGAATGCTTACCCGTATTGGTTGAAGCCTGCGTCCCAGCCAATATAGGTGTCAGAAAGGAAAAACAGGCTGTGTTGTATGCCTGTAAAATCGAAAGACAGTGGAATGTTGCTGAGACCTAATGTCATGATGTTTTGCTGGTCGCAGAAGTCTTTCCCAGCAGAATGGTTGTATATCCTTGAGAAGGGGATACAAAAGTATCTCCAAGTTTCCTTAGACTGAATGTAATCTGCAAAAAAAAAAAAACGTAACCACTACTAAGGCTTACGTACCCAATATAACGTATACTTTTAGGCAAGGCACATGTGTTTGAAAGTGAGCGAAACAGCAAAATGTATGTTTGGAGTCGGGATAAATGAAATGATGACAGTTTTCGTATCATGTTTCAAAGTTAGCAAATCAAAGCGCATTCTGCGTGAGGTTAGATTGACGGCCTAGTTTATCATAAAGATATGTCGTGTTTAAAAAATAGCCGAAGTTACTATTGATTCAAGCAGTAACATAGGCTCTGGTTTCAGCCACAAAGACAAGGTTACTAATGTTTGCAGACAGCTTGAGTAAAATTCACCATTTCTGCGTGCAAAGTCTCGAATATTAGTATTAAAAGTATGCATCAGCGTAATGCAACAAGAAAATTACTACAGCCGTTTGGGCAGAGCTTCAGTTATGACCAAGAATAAGAATGGCTGAAACAAACAGTCCTGATCGGTCTCCTTAATAGTCATTGCAAAATATTCTGAGAACAGCGAGTAATAACCTGTGAACAATTTTCGTCACTTTTTTCGGCAACTGTACAACAATAAAATGTAAATTTTGTGCCCTTAACATGGCATGCTTCATCTTTTTCTTCAAAATGACAACTATTTTTCCAAGTGGGCGTATTTTTCGGCCCTGTGTTCCTGGTAGATTCTCCTTTATTCACGGTGAACCCAACATCTGAGCTCACCACGCGACAAGAAACTAGGAAACACTTTTTACAAGACACACACAATAGTCGCTTTTTCAAGCCGATTGGAACGGTTATCATTAGCTGTCGAACAGAACTGGAAACCAATATTGGTTACTCTTGCGGCGAACCGCTCCTATTTCAGGCTATCCTGATCTCATTGCCACCGCGCGCGCCTGCAGTTGGGTTCCCGGATTGTACAGCAAGTGCATATTTTAATCTTGTAGCGTCAGAATTTAGATGAAGCAGAGCTGAAGGTTATGTAGTATTAAAAATCAGAAGATTGAAAAGGGCGTACATAGTTCCGGTGAAAATAATCTCAAAACATCTCTAGCTTTGTTTGAAGCAAAAGCGCTAATGCGCTACGTTTTTCAAACTCTGTAATCAGGCCGTAGGAAACCTTCATCCGCAGGAGGTAAATGTTGTCTTTTCCCTTTTAATCCTGGGGTCGCTCCCAGCCTCACCCCTGCGATACCCCCTGAGTAGACGAGGTTGAAACGGCTGCTTTCCCCCGCGATCGAAGCGCCGGCTTTGCCTCCTTGACCAAGTGCTTCACGGGAAGCAAAGCGCGCGAGTACGCTAGCACTTCCTGGCTGCTTCGTAGCGCATGCACCCTCGGGTTCACCATTGAGGGCACATCGGCTCAGCTGTCAGTGCATGCCCTTGAGCACAAGTAAAAGGCTGAAACCAGTCGGCCAGTAGAGATTTCTAGACGACAGCAGGCTGGGAAATATCAAGCAACGGAAAACTGTCACGAACACATTAAGCTAGGTCCTTACGTTCTCTCGTAATAGTTATGCATGGAAGCAATGCACCTGAACCATTTATTTCGCCCTTTCTTCGTCTCGTACATTCCGACATCAGCTCCATAAGTTTATTTGATTCCTAAGCGTTACGTTCTTTCCAGGCTAAACTGCTTTTACGGAAGCCTAGAAATACGTGCTGCGTTGCAAAAAATAACCGCTAGGGCAGCATTATACCCGGCCAATTTTTTACCATGATCACAGGAGCGTCGAACGTTCGGTCGATCAGCGCCGCGTGATGGAGTGCTACGGCAAACTCGGCGAAGGTACCCGTATTCGCACTAAGCAAAGGCCGCTGCTTTCATCGTCATCTAGGCTGTTTCAAGAGCAGACGGCCGCCCACGATTTTTCGTTATTCGCTTACCACACTGCCAGCCATACCCGAAATTTTCTCAAGACCAGGCACGTGGCGCAAACTACAAAGAGTAATCAGCGTTGCTGAAAGAACCTTGCGTTGGGCGAACCTTGCATTCGGCAACTCTGATTATTTTTTCAGTTGGTGCCACGTGCAAAGTGTTGAAGAAAAATTTCCAGTATGGCAGACAGTGTGGTAAGTGAATAACGAAAATCGGGGGCGGAAACGGCTTAGCAGACGGCCGCAGCAGCGGGCTTTGTACAGTGCGCATGCGGCTACTCTCACTGCTTTTGCAGTATCAGTCCATCACGCGGCACTAACCGACCGAACGGTCGACGATCCCTCGATATCGGTAAAACATTTGGCGAGTGTACAAAACAAGACTATTATCAACCGACGAACGTTCTACTTACCGCATTCACCGTGCGGATTTTCGGCACCTGGAAGTTATATAGAAGAAGATACACAACAAATCAGGCCTTCTAAAGGAGCTTTCGTTGCATTGTTTTTGTTAGGAGCTGTTACGATCGGCGTATTGACATTACGACGCCCGTCTGCAATCCAATCGGTTTCAGTCACCCAACGCTTCCGTCGGCCCATTATCGCAAGTTTTCCTCCCCCCTACCCTCATCGATGGGGAGCGACCCGGCTTAGTATGCGATGACGCGGCGGAGAGGGACGCTTCTGCTGAAAAAGGCGCTTTCCGCGGCTTCCCGCCGGGGAGGCAGGGAGGGATTTACAAAGACGTGCAGCATTGCTTTTCCAGCGGCAATCGTCAGCGGGGGACTGCTTTGTTGTGGTCCGAGACGCGACTATTCAACGAGTACTCCACGTCGGATTATCGACCGGGTCCGGGCATCCTCCGGGCGTTTCAACCATTGCATCATCAGGAGTCAACTGAACATTAACCTGTGCAAAGTGTCATCTCTTTGTGAGTGTGTGGACGTCAGCCGGGGCGCCCCTGATTGGGCCATACTGACGTCAGTCGAGGAAAGGGGGAAACGGGGTGGACCCAACCTGGTTATTTAAGCTCGTACGCGCAGGAGCGAAAAAGCCTGTTCACTCAGTCAAACGCCATGTAGATATCTGTACATAAAGTTTCTTTCGTCGCCCTACAAGCCCCAATGTTTGCCCCAACTCTGGATCAACGTACGCCACCACCGGTCACGCTACCAGATCCGCAACAGAGCGAATACCCGTCAGGAGATGCACAAACGGCCTGATTTTAAGTGGTAGTAATTTAGGTGTGTGAACAGGGTTTCGTAACCCGAACCAACCGTAATGCGTCACTTAAAGGGACACTGAAGTGATATGTAAACATTGCGGGATTACTAGCGCAAATTGTAGTCCGGAGTCCCCAGGCCATGTTTCGACCACTCTAGGCGCGTTTACGCGATTTTATTTAGTAGAAAAACTAATTAGAAAACGCTGTCCTCCTCTCTTTACGCTCGCCCGTTTTCTGTGGCGTTTTCGTGTGGCGTCAGGAGGGGATGAGCTGGCAATTGGCTGCGCCACGGCTGCGCTACTGCACGGCTCCCCGGCCGACAGAGTCAGTCGGCCCAGCGTTTCGTCCGCCGGCCGCCGGCGGGTCGTCGCAATCAAGGAGGTTAAAAAAAATTGCTTGGTCGCAATTCGTTCGCTTAGTTGAAACGAAGCCAGGACACGTTTGTGAATGGAAGAATGTGCCTTTCTTTACTTGGTTTGTTTGTACACTGTATCTAGCTCCAAGTCAAGGTCGCTTCACACAAGCGCTGCACATGCGACGCTTCGCTGACTGGTACGCCAGTAGGAAAATATAAGGCCTCTTGAAGGCGGGAGAAGAGTCAGCGAAGTCAATATAGGTACTAAGGAAATAAAATCAACTGATATTTTTACCGTACAGCGTAAAACTAGGGCGCGGGAAGCACTTCTTTGCGCTGGGCGAACAAGCACAGCGGTCAGCAGCACGACTACGCATCTGCGAACGCTTTTCCGTCTACGAAATGCAATTGCTAGACGTGAGCTACTGTGGAAACTCGGGCGACGCTTACTGCACGATCGCAGTACAACAAATAGTCACCTAAGCGGCTTGAAATGCCAAAACTAAATAAAAGTGTAAACCGGTTGTACAATATATACCCTATATTAGCAAGCCATTCGCGTCCCGCTTCGTGGCCTAGCGGTCTGGGGCGCTAGGAATTCACCGCAAATGTTTTGCGAGTCACGAGTTCGAATCCCCGCGGGTACGTGCTTTTTTTTTTTTTTGCAAGTTAACTTTTTTGTTTTCCGCCGATGTTTTTTATATTGAGTTCACCTTTTTTGGGGCCGCAACGTTCATGGCTACACGAACTAGTTCACAAAACGCGCGCAGGCTGGCACTGGCGCGCTAGCGAGTTCTCGTTGGCGTGCTGTTGCCATAAGCACCGACTGCTTGCAGGCAGTGGGCACAGGCCAGAATGAACAGACCCTTGGGCTGGTGCGAACACGCTTTTTACGATACAGGCATGAAGGAGGCAAGCTACAAATATGGGTGAAAAGCGCATGACATTTGGGCGTCTGCGGGTACGCGGAGGGCGTTCATGCACTGCGTAGGTCTCGGCTAGTGAATGCTACGACTACAAGCCGTCCTGGGAGGCTTATCTTGTGCATTTTACAGCCGACAACATGGCAGAAGCGCGGTACGATGATTACTGAGATATTGAGAATGCCCATCCAACAAAGCCATTGGTTATGTTTTACAGAACCGAAACCGAAACCGAAACTTGTGTGATTGCTAACCTTGGGCATCGTCCAATCACGGCGCCCCTCCTCTCAACGTCACAGCCTTAGTTGGTGCGGCCGCCGCAAACCGCGCATGGTAGTTTTTCTTCTTTCGCGCTTTGTAAAATAATTACCGATTTGTCAACCGGATAAACGATGAAAAGTGTGCTAATTTGAGCCAGTCTACGCAGTGGAAGCAAAAACGGGAGCTTGACAAATTCACTTCAGTGTCCCTTTAAAAGGGTACGACACAATATTAGGTAGCCCAATATTAACCACACGTTTCAAGTATGCCGGCACGCTCAGCCAGGCCTCACGCGCTGTTCGATGATACGTCCTTTTGCTGTGATTGGAGATCAACGTGAACGCCTCATGGCCCGATGTGACGTGACTGCTGTCCTCACTTGTCGAGCGCTTGTTTTGTTGTGTTACAGATACAGGAAGGTGGCTAAGACGTGGGAGAGAAACAAACAGCCTCATTTTTGTCCCCTTGAGTGAACGTGTGGTCCATCCAAGGATCGTTTAGCTAATAAGCTGGGAAGTATGTTGAATCGCAAATTACAAATAAACGTATTTGGTTTCGTGCAGTTTCTGGACTGCGCCCAGCTCCGCTCGTCATTCCTGTTCACAGAGTGGAAAAGCAATGAATTTTCTTTAAACTTACTTTAGAATGTGAATTCATATCCTCGTGTAGAACTTTCTCACGCAAAAAATAAAAGAAATTGGGAATATTTAAGAACGGTGGGCCCAGGCATTACCACGCAATTTTTTCGTGAAAGGTTTTGACATTGTATAAGTTCTTATTGAGAATATTTAGGAATGGTGGGCCGAAGCATTACCACGCGATTGTTTTGCGAAAGGTGTGGACATTGTAGAAGTAATTAATTCAATCACATTGGTGGAGATCTCGCAGTTTTTCACTGGTTGAAACGAATTCTTCTATTTTCCGAATGATCCTTGAGCACCGTTTTTACGCAGAACACGATTTCACGATGACACGGTAAACAAACCTTTCCGGATAATACGGGAATGTTTGAAGGAGTAAATTATAATTTTTATCGTTTCAGCGGCAATAGCGTACACTTGCGAGAGGGTTTTCTTATTTTTAGAAATTAAGACGCACGGAACGTGTCTGTCCGGTGGTGCAAGAGAGGTTTCATCAACAACCTTCTATGAAGAAAACTAAACGGTAAAGAAGGCTTAAATTTCACTAACCTATTAGTAAACAACTCAAGTAATGAATGTGTTGTTACACTCCAACTATTTTACCTAAATCTGGAAAACAGCTGCGGGGAAATGTTAGGGAGCACCAAAGTTCTCTGAATCCAAACACACGCCGCAGTTTCGTTGGAGAAAAACCACAACTCTTGAAATCGACGCGCTACCGATCCCTTCGTCTAATTGCGCACGCCAAACAACCAAGTATGCGATTGCCATTCCAGTACCAAATTCTCAACTTGACATCTTGTTAGGCGCGCTTTCAGGGAGAGCGTTGTCCATGTTGATCGCGAAGAAAACAGGCAAACTGGAGGGCAGGAGACGGAAGCATAACGATGGGATGAGGAGGAAGGTTATGCTTGAAAGCAGTTCTTGTAGATTTTAGAAGTTTTCATCAAATGCTTGGGTTTTAAAGGCCGAGATTGCTGATAGGAGGTTTATATCCCATCGGAGGTGTAAAAAGACAACGTCGTGAGCTATATGCAATACACAGTCACCTCTCGAGAGGGTCAGTCTTGAGTTACAGTGAGTGACTCAACAATGTGCATGATTAAATTGCATGCGTCGCAAACGCTTCGTCCACCAAGCGTAAGTCCACCTGTGACATCCACAAAACTGAATGAACACGTCAATTTGATGATGGCCAACAGGAGTCAAAGAACTTGATCAGTTTGCATACATTCGCGTCTTAGCCAAACTTGATTTATATTGCGTAAATATTTATACCTAACGTATGAAAATCTCCAAGTGTGCGCTTATTATTCAGGTATTTCATTTTACATTGCTGATTTTGGCGTGTCTTAACACATGTTCCTTAAGGTGTTTGTATCTAATTAACTTCTTGATGCCTCAGAAGTTCTTGGCTTAAGAACTTTAAATACGACTGGCAAAATGGATATTGCGTACGTCTGCTTTCCAGGTTCCACAATGTGGTTTGCAAAAGCAATGTTCTTCGGAGAAGGTCGCTAGCACTGCATGGCCTTCCCTACATTTCAAACTTTGAATAAGGCTGCGCAACAGTGATGCGCAAGGACGCACTAATGCTTCGTTGAGCGTTTCACTTGCCATCTTTCAAAATACGGAGAACTTTTTTCACAATTTACAACGGTTTACTTGTGAAACTGTTCCTGGCCATTGTGCGTGAAATCGAAAAAACAAGAAATGGTACATGCAGTTACCCCCTTTCCCAACACTTTCTAATAGCCAAAACACCCTCAGGCTGATCACTACCTCTCAACCAGGTTCGATCGGCCGTTCCGATGCAGTCGTTTTGAGAGAAACAAAGTGTCACAAAGGAAGCGCACTAATGTTGTGGCATTTATTCCAGTTGGTTCATATCGGAATTAGGGAACGTTGATGCTTTCGACAAGAAACACCCAGCTTTCAGGGACAAATTTTACAAGAAATAGCACGTCCGTAGGCCTGTTCATAAGCACAGGAGAGGGTGGAAAGAAACGCTTTTTTTAATCCGAAATAAGGACTCCTACGTGTCACACCCTCACAAAAAACAGTTCCTTCCATGAGATCTGAGAGCGTCACGAACACCAATTAAGAGTGGTTCCGTCCCGTAGGGCGTTCCTCTTAGCAGGGCAGCTAACAGGGGAAAAAGCTCTATAATTTCGCGTTAAGACACAGCATTGGCAACCTATCACCTTATGTCAATGCCAATGGTAATTGTGCATATGGAGAAGTTAACGCTTACTATCTCCTGATTCCACTCCCTCGCAGATGACATGTATCTCATCGCTGCAGTTCCGCTTGAAGTACCATGGCACAGCATGGCCATACCACACTGTGACGCATGTCGTGTTCCAGTCCACATCCTCTATGTCGAACGTGATCACTCCTGGCAGTTGACTGGGGAAGCAATAAAGAATTCGGTTATACGGACTCTGTGAGACAGTCCTCAACTACACACCGCATACCACAACAGGCCTATAATATACACGCAGGCACACAGCCTTCCCGAAAATACACGCAGCTTTGCCTTAAGTGAGAAACTACACAGATAGACTCACACTGAGGCTTTATGCACAAGTAGTTTTTTATCCTTGACTACGCTAGATGACTAATATATTTCGTGACGTTTCTCGTACTAATAAAGTGAAGGGATAAATGTTGCAGCAAGCACAGACAACCGCCAACTTGCACGAATACAGATATGTAAATCATAGCAACAAAATATGGTAATCTCGGCATTATGGCGTTACTTCTGGCCCTTACGGATTAACACAATCGAAAAAATATATCTGCCTACAAAAATGTAGAATGAAAATAAAGGAAATTGAGGTACTCAGCGTTTTCCGAAAGCGACCGGGTAAAAAATAGTATTGAATGGCGACAGTGAAGATTATTATGCTGCCAATCATCGGCACAGTGGCATTAACCATATTTTGAATATTACGCCTTTTCCTTGCACGCGTGATGACTAATCAATTTACTGATCTTTCTCGTAGTAATAAACTGAAGGAACAAATGTTGCATCCCGCACAGAGAACAGCCACTTGCGCGCATGCAGATACGTAAGTAATACCAACAAAATATTCTCACCTCGGCATATTACTATTTCTCGGGCTTTATTACTCACCTCGGGCGTTACTACTGGCGTGGACAAATTGCACGTTCGAAAAAAATGTGTTTGAGGATAAAAATTTGCAATAAAAATACAGCAAATTGAGGTGCTCTGCATTTTACAAAAGCGAGCAGGGAAAGAATAGTATTGAACGGCAAAAGTAAAACTTATGCTGATAAAAATCTTGGACAGAGTATCGTGAAGCCGCATTTTGATTTTATGTGGTAGAATCCATTACACTGAAACAGTTGACGTACGTCGGAAAGCGTGATGTTTAACGTGACGTGAATAAAACGCACCTTAAATTGTTTTTCTCCTCGTAAACCCAAAACTCCAGATCTCTGTGTAGAAGTGACACTATTAGATCTCTCTGCAAAACGGAAAAAAAGGATATGTCGTCCAAGTCTAAGAGGTGTGACGATCGCCTCTGGCACAGGGCGCTGCTTTCCGCTGCGGTGACAAACGGGTCCTGATAGCAGTACTCGACTTCCACAATGCCTTGGTCTAGTGTTACTGTAAGAATAAAAACATAACAGGGCATCAGTTTCAGTCGGGAGATCACGCTAGGAGCAATGCGCTCTATAATAACACCCAGTTCTTCATAAGAATTTCCTCAATCTACAGAGAAATTCAGCCATCACTATCCATCACCAGCCTATCTACGCCCATTGCAGGGAAACTGCATCATCCATTATTCTCCAATTATGCCGGTTCTGTGCTAACTGGGACTTTCTGCCACCCCCTGCCACGCTTGCCTTCTCTAGGGATCCACTCTGTTACCGTTAATAACCAACGGTTAGTTTGCCTTCGCATTACATGCCCTGCCCACGTCCATTTCTTCTTCTGAATTTGTACTTATATATCCCTAACACGTGTTTGTTCCCTGACCCACACCACTCTCTTCTTGTAGATTAATACTACATTTATCATCTTCCGTTTGACTGCTCGCTGAGTAGTCCCTAATTTAAGATGAATCCTCTTATGAGCCTCCGAGTTTCTGCCCCGTAGTTCCTGCCACGTAGTAGATGATTTGTCTCTCTTACCTGTACTCACCTACGGAGCGGAGGCAAATCATCTAATACTTGTTATGCTCAGACAGATAGGGAAGCACGGAGTGCTTTGATCGATGTCAGCCAATGTTCGTAGTTGTCAATTGAGCACTGAGTTTTGTGGGCTTGCTCTCATCGGACGCCGCCTGAGTGGCTCCTGTTTGCTATTGGAGGCTTACTCAGTTTATCCTTTCTTATTCATTCGGGAGCCCTTCGTATTGTAAACACCACTGAACTTCCTACCGCCTCTCTTTTCCACACTTACCTTGCCTCTATTCGATGGTGTTTCTGTATCCAGATCCAATGATTTCAATGCGTGGTCATCAGCGTAACAGCCTATCCATTTGCTGCCACTATTTTGAAGGTACGTTGCGCTTGCTGTGAACACAAAGACTTGCACAGGAAAAAAAACGTTGACTTTCACGAGAGGACGGCGCACTAACAACGGATTTATTCGGAACCAAACAAAAACATACATAGGAAACAGAGAAAATATATTGATAAAAAGAGATAAAAAGATAGCTGTGGTCGAAGCGGGTGCACGTGCAATCATTAGAAAGATGATACTAAAGACTTAATCTCACGCTGGGTGAGCGCAATCGAAGGGGTGCTCACGCATTCATACTCACGCCCTGAAATCATAGAAAACGCTTCCTAAATCGCCCGGGATATTTTATCTTTAGCGCGGTAACAAAATGGTGGTTTCGTCAAACGCGACCTCACACTTGCACCTCGCACGGTGTGCCGCAAGATTTGCCACTGTGCTGACTTGTTGGCCGGCATATCTATGCTCACGCTGTCTTTCGTTGATACATCTGCCTGTTTGTCCGATGTAGAAACGACCGCAGGCCAAAGGTATCCTATATACAACACCCTGCGCGCAATTCACAAATGTTCGCACGTGCCGAACCTTGCATGTTGCCTTGGATGCTCCCTTTTTTTTTAACTGCAAAGCCTTACAAAGGCCACCGAGCTTTAAAGGTGCAGTGAAAACAACTGGAACCTTATGCTTTCCCCCGGCTTTCTTTAACCTGTGGGAAACGCCGTGAACGTATTGCAAGACGGCAGGTGGAATGCGTTCTTTCACACCTTCTTCTTCTGCACCTTTTCCTTTGACTACTGTTCTCAGGACTTTTTCTGCAACAGAAACTAGCAACGCATCTCGATAACCACTTTTCTTTAGCCGGTTAACTTGGAAGCTAAGGCTTTCCGTGATACGGTGGTGGAAGGATTTTTTGACCCCGTTCGAAAGACACGAAAACGCGATTCCACGCTTGATTAGTTTTGTATGGGCAGAGTCGAAAGAGATTAAGTCCTTTTCTGACCTGGTTCGATGGGACCAGCAGGTGTGTTCCGAACATTTTTTAAGGCTAAGATCTAGAAATTGCAAGCAGGCGTTGACAGGAAGTTCATATGTGAACTGAAGACCATAGTGGGCATCCTTAAACATCAAAATACGTATAGAAGTGTTATGAACGTTGCTACTGGATGGTATGCACACTAGAAAATCGCCAACATAACGAAAACACTTATACACCTGGAATGCCTTCAAAGAATCCTGCAACTCTCTGTCACCACGCGCAAGGTATATGTCACAAAGCACTGGCGTGATGCAAGAGCCAATGGGCACCCCATTCTTTTGCGAGAACACAGACCCTTGGTGACAAATGTACAACGAGTTTTAATACAATTTCAGTAGACACAAGAAAGTAGTAATATAATTTCAGTAGACACAAGTGGGTCTTTCCTGGAAGAAAGACCCACTTCATTTTGGAATCGCACATTCCCATAAACATATACATTGCTCCACAGCTAACAAAACATTGTCTTGGGTTACGCTGCAGAATAGGTCTTGCACGTCAACTGAAAACCAGTTCATACCGGAGCTGTCCTTTAGGTAGTCCACAACTTCATCAGAGCTTCTTATCAAGAAGGGATCATCAATTGGTAACTTCTTTAAGTGCCTGTGAAGAAAAGTGGCAACATTCCTCTGCCAAGTAGCTTTGTCCTTTACTATTGTCCTAATAGGTTTACCCTCTTTGTGAGTCTTCAGCGTGAAAAAAGGGCGTAGACTGACCTGCGTGCTGCTCTTGATTGCTTTAGCCAGATGGTCTAGACCCAACTCGTTGCACAACTTTTCGACAGACGTTCGCATCTTTTTCAGGTGCTTTTCCTTAACTCCCTCCTCTCGCTGGAAGTTCTTGGTGATGGCTGCTTCTGCCTTCTCTTAAAACTGCGATTCATCAAGGACGGCGAATTCTCCGGTTTTGTCGGACTTCAGAAGCACTACTCCACTGTCATGAAGGCATTCGACAGTTTCTTTAAAAGTCCAGCCTAAACCCTTTGCAAATTTCTTGCAGCCAGTTAAGCAATCAACCCCCTGTGTAACGCTAGCGTCTTTCCCGCCTTGTGGAGCACAGTGCAAACTTCGGGCCTTTGGCCAAGAAGTCGTACGTGCACCTTTTCTGGCAACTGGACTCGTGACAGGTTGTGCACAGTTTGTGTTTCCCTTGCGTGGTCGTTTCGCTTTCTCGGAAGAAGTCGGAACAAGGTGGCAAACTTTTGTTCCCCTTTCCTCTCGGCCACGTATCGAAAGAAAGTGCACATCATCTTGCTTGGACCGGGTGCCAAAATGCCTTGGCAGGTGATTCTGATGTGGTCCTGGAACAGCCTTACTTGTATCCAAGTTTCTTTCCGCAGCATCTGGCACAGGCGGCGAGTGGTGGCTTCCGTTGGCGCAAGGCTCCCGAACAGCACGGAAAATATCGGTGCACTTAACCCATGCGTGATAGCGTAGGTCAGCGTCCGAGTACGGCATCTGCCGTCGTTTCTACATCGGACAAATAGGCCGATGTATCAACGAAAGACTGCGTTAGCATAGATGTGCCTGCCAAACAAGTCAGCACAGTGGGAAATCTTGCGGCACACCATGCGAGGTGCAAGTGTGAGGTCGCGTTTGCCGAAACCACCATTTTGTTACCGTGCTAAAGATAAAATGTCCCGGGAGATTTACAAAGCGTTTTCTATGATTTCAGGACGTAAGGATGAATGCGTGAGCACCCCTTCGATTGCGCTCGCCCAGCGTGAGATTAAGTTTTTAGAATGATCTTTCTAATGATTCAACATGGACCCACTTCAACCACCATTATCTTTTTATCTCTTTTTATCAATATATTTCACCCGTATGACTCCTGCTCCCTATCTATCTGGAATTTGTTGTTGCATTCTCTCTTTCCTATATATGTTTTTGTTTAGTTCCGAATAAACCAGTTGTTAGAGCGCCGTCCTCTCGTGGAAGTCAACTTTTTTTCCCGTGGAAGTCTTTGTGTTCACAGCAAGCGCAACGTACAGTCGGGTCCACTGTTAAAGGGAAACGGCGAGCGCGTGGCCACTGCGCTCCGCGAAGCGCCGGCGCCGAGAAGTGGCGAGAATCGGAGACAGCCGGCACATGCGCACTGACCGCACGAGGCGGCAGAAGCCGCTCTGTCGTCTGCTACGGCGCTTCGCCCGGCCGTTCACATCCTTCGAGTGCGAAATCCCTCAGCTTGAGCGGCGCAGCGGAGCGCCGTAGCAGACGACCGAGCGGCTTCTGCCGCTTCGTGCGGTCAGTGCGCATGTGCCGGCTGTCTCCGATTCTCGCCACTTCTCGGCGCCGGCGCTTCGCGGAGCGCAGTGGCCACGCGCTCGCCGTTTCCCTTTAACAGTGGACCCCACTGTACCTACAAAATCATGTTACACCAACTAGCGCGACATCAAGCTTTGCTGCCATTATTCAAACAGAAATAGTTTCGCTAGTCTGATGATACTGCAAAAGCCTCATAAAGGGTTAGGAGCGCACAAACACGACGACACAAAAGGAAGAGAAGACAGGACAAGCGCTGAACTACAACTGATTCTTTGATTCGCCATGACAGACATATAAACCAAAACACATCCAATCGCAAGGCCCAAAAAATATGACAAACGCTTATCTCGCGCCCCGCCTTTTACGCTCGTTGCTCCAGATACTGTTTTTCTTTTTCTGAGAGTGCAACAGATGGTCTGCTGACGCAGTATTTATGAAGACGTTCAATCTAGAATGCCTCGATAACCTCCCGTGTATGTCTGTCCTTCCCTCTCGCAATGAATGAGCAGTCCCCGAACAGCGGCACGCAGGAGCAATCTTTGCAATGCGCAGCTAGGTGGCCCGAAACAGCAGTCTTTCCTACGAGGTTTTTATGTTCCCTCAACCTATCATTAAGGCATCTGCCCATCTGGCCGACATAGGTTTTTCCACAATCCAACGGGAGAGAATAAATAACGGCGTCATCACATTCAACAAATTGTTCCCGGTTTTTCTCCATCAGCCGCAACCCTTTGCGGCTGATGGCGCGCGATTTGAAACAACATTTGCATATGATCAAACTGAAAGGCTCTCCAAGGAAAACAAATACCAGGGCCAGAGTTTTTGTCGCCGCTCGGCTGCCTGTCTTGAGACGGTTGTGTGGGCTGTTTATTGCCGTATCCAAGCGCAATTATTGGGGTAATTACCATCTGATGTTCGCGTGATGCTACGGTAAAAAGAAACATGTGGTGTCGTTCCCATCAAAATTTTTCTTTCCTTTGCCTTATCTCCGTGCAGTACTGGTCACCACATTTTAACTCTCTTAGTAAGTCACGAGCCACTGCGGTCAGCTAATGTTGCGGGTACCCAGCAGACAACAGGCGGTTGATTTGAGCCATGAAGCTTTTTTTCTGCTGAATGTGCACATGACTTCGAAAACGAATTTTTTAGACAAGACTTAACAATGTCTCGTTTTACCAGTTTTGTGTTATTGGAGGAAAAAGGAAGTAGCGGCTTTGACGCAAGGGGCTAGTACATCCAACACACATGTTCTTGAGTAAAATTAAACATCATATCAAGAAACTTGAGAGAACCTTCCAGTGAAACCTCATGCGTCAAATCCAAAGGCGCAAAAGAGTCATTGAAAATCACCAGAACACGGGATACCGATTCATCAAACATAACCGTTTTACAGTTTAAAACTACGAGGTAGTCACCGGCATACCTAAAAACTCGTTTCACATTCGACACAGATAAATGCTCACTTAAAAAACGATCGTGATAAGCTAAAAAATCCCCGCCAATCCACCCCGTGAATGAGGTTGGAAAGCAAAGCTGTAAACAGGCACCCATAGCGATTACCCATGCGACGTCACTTAAATTCACTCACACCACTCTACAAATAGTATAACCAGAGAGACGTGAAATCACTTAACCACACCATTTATTACTTCAAAGAGATATTCTTGGTAAGGTTAAATCAATGCATGACTCATGAACGGTGTTTGGTTGAGTTGTATTGGTGTAGCACAGAATGGAAATTTGTTTTATAAAATAAAGTAAGCTCCAACCCGGTGTTAGACGATCTGACTTCTCTGGCTCAGCGCCGCCGACGGAGGCGACGAGATTTGCGGCAGGGGAGGAGCAGGCGGAGGAAGATATAATTCTGTTCAGATTTCTGAACGGCCCAGAGTGCAGCCCTGGGGAGTGATTCCTTCTTCTGTGGGGCCCGTATGCAGTCCGCTCGGCCTGTGTTCTGTCCACCCGCTGAAGCTGGGTAGGTAGAGAGGACCTGGGCAGCAGCATCTCCCATTGCTCTTGTTGGGTAGTTGACGGAAAGAGAGCAGGGTGCGCAGGGCTAAAGTCGCACACCCCGAATACGGGGCGGAGTGTTCCTTCTTCTGAGCAAACTTTACATTCAGCGTCGTAGCGATTCACCTAATGTATCCACATAAGGTGAAGACGCGTAGGCTGTGGGAAGGAGCCCGGATTGTATGAGCCGTACGCTAATTTGTTTTTCTCTGGAAAGGTCAGGGTAAGGCGAAGGTACGGTCTGTTTTAAAATGAGATAATGCTGGGTGATCTCCCTGAACGTGACAAGCGGGTGACTGTCCTCGTGCAGCTCCATAGCATGGGAGGTAAAAGCGCAGGCTTGTTGGGTGGGCGTATTTGTTGCCCTCCTTTGAAGGGTGAGGGGGTGTCCAGATGAGCTGAATGGAACCGTTTGGGGAGTGGTTTTTTAGCACGCGCAGTGCAGGTCGGGGCAGCCAACCCGACTGGTACTGCCAGTAGGCTTGCTGGGAATCGGTGGCTACCCTCCGAACCCCTGGTTGAGTGAGAGCCAAGGTGATGGCTGCCTCTTCTGGTGCCGTCATTTCTTGGGCCATAAGCGCGGTACTCGCAAGGAGGTTGGTTCTTGAGGTAACTGCGATGATGGCGTATTGCTGCCCTCGATATTTGGAGGCGTCTGTGTAGGAGGCGTCTGTGGAGGCGTCTGTGCATGATCCCCACCAAGGGTGGTGTTTATCGCTTGAGCCCGTGCTTTTCGGTGACCCTCGTCATGTGAGGGGTTCATATTTCTAAGTAAAGGGAGCATCTTTAGTGTTAGTCGCCAAGAGCCTGGGAGTACGTCAAGCGGATTGACATTCTGGGCTGCCCAGCCAATCTGGTGAAGCATGCGGTTACCCACCACAGTTCTGAGTCGGACCATCTGGTTAGAAAGATGGCCTTCTATCAGCTCTTCCACCGTGCTGTGGAGCCCCGTGATAAGCAGCCTCTGTGTGGACGCACTCATGAGAAGACCAATGGCCTGCTCGACCGCCTTTATAATCATTATATAAGGCATCTCTATGTCTTCCTTGTCGAGAAGACATAGAGACTCTCGAGAGGACAAAACCTTCAATTAATCGAAAGGTACCGGATTCCTTTAGGCCTCGCTTCTTGGTGGCAACTCGCCTGATCATGTGTATGATTTGATTAAGGCTGTTTTTGAGGCGCTGCAAGGAGACACCACTCTTCATGTTAGCCTCGAGATGTAGGCCCAGGATCTTAATGCTGGGGCTTAGAGTGATGGCCTGGCCATCAAGGAGTATTTGAATGTATTCCTTGGGTTGGTGTGAGGGCGGACGACAAGGAGCTGTAATTGTTTACGTGAACACTGGAGGCCACAGGCTTTATCACATTGGCGTACTAGAAGTGAGATGCTATGCATTGGTGTGAGCTTCCTTTAATTTTTGTAACTCTTAGCACATGAGCAAGGTGCGCACACGGCCGCTAGACGGGCGTGAGTGGTCGCGTGACGCTTCCACATGGAATTCAGCGAGAACGCAGGGGGTAAACCCGTAGATGTGCTTGGTGAGTACACCACCTGTCTTCTCCGTCTTCGCGTGTGGTCGTAGCTAAATCGGTTGGATAACGGGCTCTCGGTTTGTTAGTCTATTAGTTCCAGATTCGATTCCCGGTGGTGCCGGGAAGTTCTTTTATTTGTTCGCCGGAGTTTTCTGGTGACACCAACGGTCGCAAAAGAACCCTTGGGGGGTAGAGGTAAAAAGCTTTGCTTTAAAATAAGTCACTTAAAATAGGCGCGATGCATTACCCAATGCAGATCCCTTTTTTTTTAATGAACGTGCCCCCTTCCCATGAGATGAACTTTGAAGTAAGGTGAACTTTGAAGTAAGGTAAAAGTGTAAAAGCTCTATAAAGGCAGCGTCCGTCAGACCAGCTCGGTTTTAGTTCAGCGCTTGTCCTGTCTTCTCTTCCTTGTGTGTCGTCGTGTTTGTGCTCTGTTAACCCTTTATGATGCTACACCAACTAGCCCACCAAGCCATCCTCGTAAAAAAGCTTGGAGCTACAGGATGCATAAGTGGTATTCATTGCAGACAGGATCACCGTAGATTAGGTGATTCGCCCCTCGGCGTAATACAGTAAAAGCTCCTCAATGCGAACTCGAAGGGGACCGTAAAATTGTTCGAATTAAACGGAGTTGGAATTAGCGGGCGGGCACGAGAATGAATGGAAATCGCGTCACACTGCGCGGGCAAGACACAAAGAAGCCACCTCTGGAATTGGTATTGCGAATTAGGCGCTACTACATGTGTGTGGCAGGGGATTTCATAAATTATGTTTCGTAAATAATAATGGCATGCGCCGGAGCACTTGCGGCGCTGGCGCGGCCCTCTCCGTAGATGCGAAATAAGCCGTTGAAAGAGCGTAGAGCGCCCCCATGCTGTTGCCTTTATGTTTTCTTGTGCTGCTTCCCAAGTAAACTTGGTTCGGTTCGGGTTCGGGATCATTGTTAGAATTAACCGTTCTGGATACCAACTCGCTCGAATTTTCCGGAGATTTCCCCCATTCAAATATATAGAGTTTGCTGAGACCAAGGTGTGAGTTCGAGTTAACCGAGCTCGAATTTACGAGCTTTTACTGTATAACCACAGCTGCCTTGCGTATGCCTGTCTTGATTATGCGAACCCAGCACTTTTGGCGAAATCAGTAGGTAAATTTTCCAGTTGAAATTTAAGAATATGTTCCCAATACCGGACTATGTGTATACGTTTGATTTACAGAATTAAAGAAAGTCTTGTTGGTAGTAATAAAGCTTCGAAGCAGTGGTTCAAAACCTCACGTTTTGCGAGAACGACTGGTGTGCTTAGAGAAGTTACACACATGACATATAAAATAGGGTACAATAATGACAAACTATTGCATGTGGGTCAAAATTCGACCTTACGTCCGATAACGCGAACGCGATTCTTCGCTGAGTTTTCGCGGCGGCCGCTTTTCTGATAGAGGCGAAAAGCAAAAAACATGCCACTGTGTCGAGATTCGGGCGCATGTAAAGATCTCCGGGTGGTCAAAGATAGTTCGGAGCCCTCCACTACGGAGCGCCTCATCCCCCCTGTAGATTCGGCGTGGTAAACCCTACAATAAATATTTTACTGTGTTTCCGAAATCATGGGCCCTGCGCCGTCGACAATCTGGCGGTCTCCAAACCCCTCTCTGGAATGCACGCGGTGTCAAGAATCAAAGCTACCACCCGCGTTAACCAGTCTTTTTCAAATACTCTAGGAACATCCAGTCCTTATTAGCCTCTACAGCTTTGATTACTAGTCCTCCATAAAAAATAAAAACAAAAAATGCCCTGTGAATCAGCCACGACGTCTTCCATTGCGCGTTTATAAGAGCTAGGACAAGACATATCTCCTCACTCGTGTTGTCGCTACGACCTCACCGGTGTTGTGCAAAATGCAGACACCCTTTAGCTTTACTTAAGAGAGCGAGTATACCAGTCTAGTTTTCGGGCAGTCTTACAAGGAACTGTTATCATTTGTATATATCCGTGTAGTTGCTATATTTTTATCTCACCGAATTCGATATCTCCTCTAACTCGATAAGTTTCCAGAAATAATATTAGCCCACATCGAGGCTTAAAGCCCTTAGGCTTGCCACTAGAAAGTGGTACTGTCCTTCGTTTCTCGACAGGTAAATTTAGCTGTTATCATCAGCCCGTTTCAGTTTTTGCAGACGCTATCTTGGTATGGCTGTCATAGACTGCTTGAATAAACCCCTAATAACATTGCATAACTTGGAGTCATGCTTGTTTCACATTCTGAGGTACACAGGGCAAGCAATAGAAGATCACAATTTCCATCCCCTGCGTAAACAGGTATTCTCTATTTATTTTGTGAAAAGCGCCAATTTTTCGCACGACGATGCTCTCGTAAGCCTAAAAAATTAAGGGACAGAATACTACAAGCACCTGGTTTTGTTTACGAATGAATAAGTAAATTTATTTTCATAGTTTGCAGAATTGCATGGAGTATGTTGCCTGCAAGGATTATGATTCTAACCTTCAATAAACTGTTACGACCCGAAGTCTGTAAATTAAAAATCCTTCGATCGTTGGTACCTTTTAGAGCAATATTCAGTGCTAGGGCGCATTGTACCCTCGATTGGTCGCAATGTTTTGAAGGGATTGTCAGGCAAGGGGTGGCCTATTGCGATGGGGCACTCTGGGCTTTTCGGTAGAGGCAAAGGCTACAAAAAGAAAATATAATAGAAAGCGAGGTAATGCATACTCGGTAGGTATCAGGAAGGAGAAACGTGCACAGCAAAATGAAGTGTGCCTTTTCTTCATTGGAACATTTTATATCACGTTTCGAAGTTGTCTTAACCTAAATTCTACCCTTCATACTACTGGACCAAATTGGGTTTAAAACATTATTGCCAAGCCTTATATGCCTGGACAATTTAAAATCCATTTTACCATACCAAACACTTAAACCATTTCGAGTAAGAGTGAGCGTCAAAGGAAGCGCTCGCCGCGTACACATTACTGACGCACATTACGTCACGATGTAGCTCTTACCTGAAAAGAACTGCCTAGCGCAAGCCCATGAACTGCATTGGTTACTCAGTTTGCCATTTTTTTGAGAATACATCACCGTTAGAACAGAATAGAATTGCTACTTGCGAACTTTCGTAGAAGCAGAGAACTAGCGGGAAGCACAACTTGAAAGCGCATGTGAACGGGTCATGTTCATGCAGAACCTGCTGTCTTTTAATTATTCTAGTCCAGGGGTGGGCAGCCAGGTAGAAAGCTGGTAGATGGGATTTTTTATTTTTTTATATTCAATTTACAAGGTGCCTACAAAGGGTATCGACGACTAAAGGGACTAATTCGTCTGCCAGAAAGCTTGCTGGTTTTGGTTAGCGTAATATTCAATGCAGCTGGCTACAGCATCCAAGTAGTTGTAAAATAGGCTGCGGGGCTGACAGAGAAGATTGTGTCAGATTCGCTTGGTTTTGTTCTAGCACTTACCGCATTCGACTTTGTTACGGTGGTAGTATCCGGCTGGAACGAGAAACAACAACACTTTAGTATCTCGCATGCAGTGTTGCGGAGTTACCAGTCCGGAATTGGAATGAATCCGGAATCATTCCACATTTTCGCGACCCCGGAATGGAATGGGAATGGAATGGCGACAACACTTGAAGGAATGGAATGGGAATGGAATTAAGCGCCTTTTTCCCGGAATGGAATGGGAATGGAATTACATGTATTTTTCCCGAAACAAAGCGCACTTTTCCTTCTACGTGATGTTTTTTGTCAAAATATGCAAAAATACGCAAAAGATCCCACCAGCCCAAGTTCAAACATTAGTAAGCCGGAGCCTTGAATTTAACAATAACTCAGTACTGTTAAAATCGATTGGCTGATTACAAGCACGGTATTTATAAGCAGCGATTCTACTACAATTATGTCCTTAAATACAGCGCTGCTACGAAGTTCGTCGCGATTTTCCGCCTAATAAACGCGGCTCTAAGCAATTGGTATCCGTCGTGGGGAACTACCGCGGTGGCATCCCCCCACCCCCTATCTCTCCCACCAACTTCGCCTTGTGATTTTTTACCTTGGCGGTGCCTTCACCCCGGCTGCGAGCTGTCTCCCCATGCTTCACTTTTTTTTTGCGTCCGGAACCGTAGGTGATCGCATCCCACCTCGCCGTCATCGGGACGCTGGCGCGGTGCTTGTGTCCACTGCGAAATTTCGCATATCAGCTTACGCCCCATCTCCCTTCACGCTCCCCCCTCCTCCCCCAGGACGTTTTGCAATACCGGCCCTCCTGTCTAGACACTCGGACGCCTTTGCCCGAAGCAGCATCTACGAAGGCCTAAAATATTGGTTCGAGTATCCACCCGAAACAGGAGAGCCCATGTGATAGGAACAGCGGTCACGCCTGCGCCTGCAAGCTGCACGCTGGAAGCTTTGTTCCTAAACGGTTCCGACCTAACGGAAAGCGAAGGCTAGCTACTTTCCTTGCTTTCCCGACTCGCAAGGGCAGTTTTGGTTGTAAATGTTACGTCAGCTGACGTTGAACGCGTGTTTTCCACGGCATCTTTTTTAGTGACAGACAGCGAAGCGAAACCGGCTCTCAAACACCTCTTTTAAGCAGCTCGTTTGTCAAGCGCAACACACAGGCAGAAGGCAACTGTATTAGTTCACTTTTTTTTTGTTTTTAGAACTGGTCGTTGAAGCAGCCGTCATTTACACTTCGTGTTTTCAGAACTGAACGGCGAAGCGCCCATTTGGCTCACACCATTTTGTTACGTAATTTTGATGATTGAAACCAAAATAAACATTTTTCGACCTTTCACGGCAGCTTGACACCTTTGCAGCATATAAAATTCACGAGGAGACCTAATAGCGCTGCTGAGCACGAGGTCGCGGTTCAATTCCCGGCCGCGGCTGCCGCTTTCCTGATGGAGGCGAAAAGCAAAAACGCCCGTGTGTACGACATTTCGGCCTAAGGTGGTCAAAATTAATTTGGAGCCCTCCACTACGGCGCGCCTCATTGCCTGCGTTGTGTTGGCGCGTTAAACCCTAAAATATATCAACGAGTACACCTACGCACTTTTTTCTGGCGTAGAGATTTCCACAACACTAGACTGACCGGCTGCCGAACGTGTCCTATTATTATTGTTATCATTTTTATTTACATCTTTTCTTTCGGTTGATCGCCCAGACCAGAGGACACTTCGGGGAACCTTCATTGCTACTGCACTGCATGCAACTCCTCAAATTAGTTATACAGGCCTCAGTTATACAATTAGTTACGCAGGCCTTGGACTCTGCAGTTTTGCCGAGTCCAAGGCCGAAACGCATTCTCTAAGTCCTTCTTCAGTTAGCTGGAGCCAAAGGTTGCGTGGTGCTAAAGTGTGAACAATCTCCCAATTTCTAAAAAGAAAAAAAAAAACAAGACGCAGATTAGTATACGAACCAATGCACTATCCCAGTATGCACTAACGAGAGAAACAAGAATTCTCCCTGCGCATTGGTTCTCATCGAGACACCCATACCAAGGTCGCGCATACTCTAAGCACAGCCTGAACTTTCGCTCGTGCGCAGTGGATGGTACCTGCCGCACGTAACTACGTTTTTCGGCAAGGGCGACATTGCATACCTGCGCACACGCAAACACAGGAAGTTCTGAACTTATCCGTGCTTTCAAGGCGCGCTTGACATGCGTGAGTGCTGACGACCTGTGCGGCCCGTGATCCGTATTTGGTGCAAAGGTAGGACAAGGTGCTCGAGCGGTAATTCTTCCAACTGATACCACCAGATCCGGAGGTTCTGTTCCTCCTTAACAAAATTGTAGTTCTAACCTTGCTCACGACCGCTCCATACGCCTGTTCACTGCTTAAGGAATATTATGTCTTCTTCTACCATACTTTTGTCAGCACAAAAATAGAACATGTCGTCACGTTAGCATTAACACATTCACACTTAAACAATATTAAAGCATCACAACTCGTAAAGACGTGCTGACCATGCAAATACTATAATAACTACCCGGAGAACTGCCCCTGTGGGAATTAGTAGGTTGATTGCACTGAACGAGATATAAATCAAAGCCACTATCCCTCGACCATACGTGTTTTCCGTATTTTAGCAGTTCTTAACGCGTGTAATAACATCAACTTAATGGTGTGTTGTTCATTGGTAACTTGATAATCACCCGATAAAACGTTGAGGAATTAGAGGAATGGAATTGAACTGCCTGGCAATTCCCGGAGTTGGAATGGGCGATGTTTCGGCATTCCGAGGAATTGAAAGGAATGGAATTTAGGTAACTTGTAATTCCCCGGAATGGAATTGGAATGGAATGGGGACGCCCATTCCGCAACACTGCTCGCATGTAACAGAGCATTGTAAATTAGCGGAAAAGGACTACAAACGTAGCACTAAAATAACTAAATAAGATAACGAATACACAGCGTCACAGTTTCCTTGCTCTACCCTGGAGTAAAGTGTAAGGGAATTCAGAGGAGAGATTGATTCGCGGTGGATTTACTAGGAAAGATTCTCATCGAGTGGACCAACGAATCATTTCGTGCTTCAAGTTATTTTTTAAAAAATCCCGAAACTTAACAAATTGACCATTATAGTCTAACATCTCTGTACCTCGTTCCTTTCACAATACGTTGTACTTGGTTGCACTAGTCTCAGGTGGCTGTTTTTAAAGGGGCACTCCTTCAGCCTACCTTCACAGAGGAACGACCGGTCACACGTGTCACACTTCGGAGGCGGTTGAGTTGCATTTGGGCCTTGGTTGCTGACTTGACACTGGTGCCAGGTTGGCACCTGTAAATGGAGGGACCTGTGGAAAGGGGAAAATAAACGTGATCAGGGGCGCTATTATAGAACATGGAGTTTCTCAGTAAGTATACTAGACAGGAAAGTGCACCTGGGAGTCCATGTCGTCGTGGGGGATTATGGGAAGAGCCCCGCTTCTGACTTAGGGCTGGCATGACATTTAAATTCCTCAGCGGTTTCTTGGAGTTGCTTTCGTTACTTTCTATTGACACGTCTGCGAGTTACGAGGTAGCCGAAATATTCCCTGTTCTGTGATAGCCATGAGTCGTGGCAACTGAGCGCTTGGTGAAAGAGCAGGCCGTGGGTGATCGTACCTGACGTTGGTCACGCCGGAGTCGAAGGAACGTATGACTGAGCGGGTAATATGCCGCAGCGAAAACTAGCTGACAATAAAAGGACACCAAATGTACTTCGACGATTACAAAATACGCGAGATACGGGGGCCTGCGGGCGTACATATCGTGTCTCTGCTTACGACTGTTTAACGCCACGTTTTCCTTTTTCTCCGTGTACGAACTTAGTCAGGAAGAAGTTTTGTTAAAATGTAGCTGCCGGTCGGTGCACCGGTTCACAACGAAGGCGAAGTTTTTATTAGCACACTGAAGAACATTTCCAAACATTCTAAACAACTGAGTATTCAAAATATTGGTCAAATTTGCAATAGCAAGTATTTGAAATATTAGTGAATCGTCTGATCGGAAAGTAGTTTCGAAGGAGACGTTGCTTGACCGTGCGTTTCGTTTATCGTCAGCTAGGCAAGCAGTTTACCTTGAGGCGTCACGTGATGCCCGTTTCTTGTGAAAACGTTCTCGTCAGGATAGCTTATACGCATGTACAGCCGTGAGATGAAGTATACGGACCACGTGAGCGGTGGCGAGAACTAATCGCTGCACAGTCTGGTTGCGCGGCGCCTGCTTTTGAGACTGCGCACAGTGCCGACGCGGCCAACCAGCATTGGTTGTATGCCACTATCACTTGCTCCTCCGCGACTGCTGCTTGCTTCGATAAATCAGTGCCAGGCTACAAACGTCGCATAATTAGGGGAACACTGCCGGCCACCGCCCTATCATTGAAAACGGTGCGACTGACCTGATAGGCGGCTATGGTACTACGCTTTCATACATAGCGTATTGTGGCTGCCTTGGGCGCATAGCCTTTTTGATTCGTCGCTAGCACAAGGTCACAGCGGGAAAGCATTGAAGTAAATACATCTGAACAAAAGGGTCAACCAACGTGAGTGCTTTCTCTTAGCTCACGATGGTGTACGGACTATTTCGAATGTTTTGATATATTTGCACCGGCTGCAGGTAAAACGTCTCCATAACGAAACAGGCTTCCCATTACATTGCAATAAATCCTATCTTATTCAACTGCCACAATCTCTCACGCCCCGTCAGGAAATGCCGCAATTGTTCACATCACGACAACCACGCCCCGAATCGATTATAGCAGCCTATTCGTGATCAAAGTATCTCTGTGTGTGCGTGCTTGGTGCAGTTGATATATTTCCCATAAAATGAACAGCTGAAACATAAATACCCCACGGGTGATTTTTCAGGTAAAACACAGTATATATCGCTTTTGGAGCATTGATTAACTGCTTTCAAATCATCAAAACCAAAAGCAAAAAAATGGTGGCCCACTAATTATCTGGTAACATGAAGGCATCAGGCGAAGCTGACGTGCCCACGTTGCTTTATTTCTTAGTTTACTAAAGTTAGATGTATGATATATACAAATGTGGCTTAGATATTGTTGCTGTTTTTACAAAGGTATCACCCAAATTAGATCAATAAACTAAACGCAATCGTTTCTACTCAGCAATAACATACATTTGTGTGATTTATGAGACTGCGAATTATTACATAGATATCCAGTAGGCAGAAATTTGTATGCTGTGAGGCAATTCCCACAGTGGTTTCGGCGAACATGGTGAGGCCGCTCGAACGAGTTCAGAAGCAGTACCTTTTTTTAAGTTGGCGGCAGAGTACTGCAAAAAAAAAATAATTGGGAGTTTCGCGGAGGGACCCTCGGAGTCCGAACTGTCTTCAGGAAACCCTTTTGTCCGCTGGCCCTCCTCTGAGAACGATGGCCCAGTGAAATGTTTCGCAAATATTACCTGTAACTAGACGGGGCTTTTTTGAAGGATAATTGATTGATTGTAGGGTTTAACACGCCGATGCACCGCAGGCGATGAGGCGGGCAGTAGTCGGGGGCTCTGAATTTTTTGTGACCACCTGGGGATATTTAACGTGCTCCGAAATCTCGTAATACGGGCGTTTTTGTTTTTTGCCTCCATCAGAAAAGCGGCTGCCGCGGCCGGGAATCGAAACCGCGACTTCGTGCTCAGCAGCACAACGCCTTAGCCACTGAGCCACTGCAGGGGGAGTTTTTTTGAAGTGTACCTTCCTTTCTTTGCCACATGGCGTCGACCATAAGCTATTATTCTTTTTATCTTCAATCATCGACTGGCCGATCTCCACTTGGATGAAATCATTCAATTTTAACTCCTGTCACAGAAGTGAGCGAGAGCTGTCAGTACTGTTTTCAAGTGCAAATAAATCTGATTGAAGAAGGTAGATTGCATGCGTTTCGACATTCGCTGGGCATTCAAGCGGCGGTTGAATAATATCTCATCGCAAGGGAGTTTTTGAGCACTAAATGCATGTATGGGTGCCTTAAACTTGACAAAATTGCAAAGATGGCACATATGCCACTTACTGCAAACGACGTTTCCGAAAAGAATGCAGTACATACCTAAACAGTAGTATTTGTAAAAATTTCAGCATGGAAGGTTAGCATGAATACTTTTTCAATTTCGCTTACATTCTCAGGGCTCTATAATTGTGCGACTATACTTAAACCCGGCAAACATGGTGTTTTTTCTTATTTTATTCGACTGCACAGTGATTGTTTTCTGCTTTTTTATGTGACGCGGGGAAGGAGCGATAAAAAACTTCAACCACGAAAAAATCGCCAGAGCGCACACTCTGCCAGCGGAGCAGCGTTGCCGCCGATTGCGTGAGCATGCCGTTTCCGCAGTATGTGCCTCGACCAGCAGATAGAAAAAGGGCAGCGATTTTACTCTGGCGCGCATTCATCGGACCGTCAGCAAATCACGAAGAAGCGAGCGATAGCGGCATGTGTGGTGTACTGCTAGTCCGCGACAGCGCTGTGCGCAGTCTCTACAGCAGGCGCCCCACAACCAGACGGGGCAGCAATTAGTTTTGGCCACCGCTCCCATTGTCCGTATATTTTAGCTCACGGCTGTACCTATACATTCAACTCCGCGTGTCTATTCTCACAGGCGATTTCTACACATTCCAATGAGTTTTGTTCAGCGTCACCGTCTTATGGCTAGAAGCAGAGCATGAAAAGCGAGTAAAGGCGAGACTTGGGAATAAAGTCACCGTATGACGCCTGACACACCGTAAGCGGGAGTTGGGAGGGTGCGACCAAAGAGAGGGTGTTAAGGGATCGGACTCAACGAAAGAAAAAAAATTCCGCAACCTTCCCACGAGGGGAACCCGGGGTGATGCAAGGCATCTCACGGGGTTCAATTCGCGTTTCTTTTATGTTGGTTACCCAAATGTGGTTGAAGTGTAGTGAACCTTAAATGATGCTCATTCACACGTAGAGTTCCAAGTACGTAAAGACCGCCTTCATCGGAATATTCAACGGAGTCGTCGTCGTCAAGTGAAGCACGAGCAAAGTCAAGCGGAGTCGAGCAACTGTGTCAAGCGAAAGCGTGCGCTTAACTGAATGGGTGCCGAGCCAGCCGAGCGCTCACCGCCTTATATGCGCGCTTGAAGGAGAGGAGACATCGGAGGAAAGTTGCGCATGCGCACACATGCGCGCACAAGCACGTGGAGCACATGCGAACGTAGGCGAAGCGCGCCAGCTATTGTTATGATAATCAGCCGGAGTAAGCGCATAACGCAAAGCTGTCGGAGAGCAAAACGGAGGAGAGTTTGCGCATGCGTAATGACGAGTGCGGACTACGCCGGCCAACGCGGGACAGGCCGAGTGTAAGAGATGCCGTCTTGCATCGAAAAATTAGTCATCTCCACGAAGTTAATCATGACGAGTGGGCGAAGCACTGGGGATCGTTCTTACAGTGAATAACCCGTGAGAATCCTTACTGTTGCTAGAACGATTTTTAATCCTATCTAATCCAATCCAATCCAATTCAATTTAATCTAATTCAATCCACTTCAATCGAATCCAATTCAATCCAAACCCAAAAGTAATTCAATACAATCCAATTCAATGCACCTCGGGCATGCGCAGCACGGCTCTTTAGGAGCACACGCTCTCTCACTCACTCTCTCGATTTCTCCTTGTTTCTCTCTCTCTCTCTAACCCTTTGTGAACATTTTATTTTATTCTTGTGAACCATTTGTTCACAGATGTTTTGATTTACACGGTGCTGTACCATGAGCACGGACGCCGGATGCTGGACTCCGGATGGACAAGCCTTGCCTTAAGGTGCTTCGACCCTTGAAACGAATATGGAGAGCTTCGTCGAACGTGAACGGTGAAGTTTAAAAGGAAATAAAGCAAACGAATATGAAAAGATGTGTTGTTGCAATACCTTCCTTCGCAACACGTGGCCACTTGTGTGAGTGGCCCGCAAATAGGGGTATTAAGAAGATAATGTGCGCGGATCGCAAAACTCATAACACTGAATTTGAAAAGTAATAGTCGTAGAATTGTGAGTGCCGCGTCACGCCTGAACGTGATGTTCCTGAGTAGGGCAGGTGCGCACCACTTTTGCAAAACCCCGATTCCAGGGAGGCTGCGGCGTGTTCTTACCTACTTGGGTACGTAATTCACACAATGAAGCAACAAATGAAACAGTAGCAAGTGATTTAAACAGGTTAGAACAGAAAAGAAGCCAGCCAAAGTAATCAGCGCCAAAAGAAAAAAAATGGAGGTATAAGGCACAAGTACAATGTATCGGGAACACATGTTCCTCGTACGTATCACCAGCGTTTCGCGTGAAAAAGGACGTACGCAGACTTGAGTGCCCTGATGAAATTTTGCGTAAAAAAGCGGAGTGTTTCGGTAACATTGATTGATTGTGTGGTTTAACGCGCCGACGCAACGCAGGCGATGAGGCGCGCCGTAGTGGAGGGCTCCGGATTAATTTCGACCACCTGGGGATCTTTATCGTGCGCCGAAATCTCGTACACACGGGCGTTTTTGCTTTTCGCCTCCATCAGAAAAGTGGCCGCCGCGGCCGGGAATCGAACCCGCGACCTCGTGCTCAGCAGCGCAACGCCTTAGCCACTGAGCCACCGCGGCGGGTGTGTTTCGGTAACGTATAACAAGCAGAAAGTTTTGAATCTTGCGCCCTTCTATCACTCGCTTTAGCTTCTTGCCAGTCGGCTATAGTCACGTGATGGCATTTTTTGCCACCGACGGCAAAAATTGCTCCTTAGGACGAATAATGTGAAACAAAAAGCATACGAACGCCTGGAATAGAAATGAATGACTTTTATAGTAAAAACAAATAAATAAAAACTAGTACAATAAAATAAGGGTTTTCGATTTGCTTGCCCACAGTACCCACTGGTGCAATCGTGGAACGAGAGAACGCACTGAAATATGCGTCACACCCTCGTCACGCGTCCTTGCGGTGCGCTGCGCTGTACCGGTTACGTCCCGTCAATAATCAGCAAATAGCATGAATCGTATTTTTAAAGCACTTTAACTCCGCCTGGAAATATTATCATGAGCCTATTTTTAAAACCACAGCTCTGCCTAACCCGATTTTGGTTCAAACTCGGACCTCTTGTAATAGCACCCCCCGTTAAGTTGCACCCGGGAGGCAAATAGCGGAGTACATATTTGGCCGAAAAGAAGAGAGCCCACGATGCGCAAACGTTATCCATACACTTTGCACCATACTAATCTGCAACTGTCACTCACTAGCACAAGGGTGAGGACATTTAATTGGCTTGCGGAAGCATCGCTTTGTTTCCATCCAATGTTGTTGGAGATAAAGGAGACGATCCGGATGTATAAGGGGGGGGGGGGGTACTAATTTTCTAAAAGCCACTCATGGATAATAACCGGTGTTGAAGACAGATCGTAGACGACGCATGTCAATGTACCTCCTCAAATTGCCGAAACACCTGTCGAGGTGGCTGAGTGGACAAAAGCTCTGCTGCCTCCAAGAACGATGGTTTGATTTCAGCACCGGTGGCTCTTTTTCTGGCGAGGGCGAGAAACAACAACGCCCGCGTGGCCAGCTTTGTGCGCACATTGCGGATCCTTGCGAATCCGAACCACTCCGCTATGGTGCTGGTCACGGCCCAGGTGTAGCTTTGGCTCGTAGAAGCTTACCTAGCGTGATGTTTTGATTGTTTAAATTGTTGAGGACCTCTCCCAAAGTATCATTAACAAAAATCGCGTAGTGACTGGCTGGTTGTGTTGGCTCATCGGGACACTTAACGGAAGTTGGAAGTTGACATGGTCGGACACAATAGTTATACGGTGTCCCACATTCCCATCATTAACATCCTGCATAAATATGTCCCACCGCACTGCTAAGAGAAGTTTTCAAAAGATGACTACTAAAAGCCTCCATCGCATTTGGGGCCATATTATGTAACACCAACATGTTCCACAGTTCTGGTGCAGTACTTACGGCTCGGCCACTGAGAGGCTCTGCTCGTTTATTCCAAAGACTGTCATCAGGGCACACAGGCGGTCTCTGGGTGTGCTGTTCAGGTGGAGGAGAGTCATCGAGAACAACTTGCACACTGTGGCCGCGTTCCGGACTTTGTCTGAGCCAGTAACTTCGATGTAGCAGTAGGTGCGTACAGGCGCTGCCCCAAAGAAACCTACGCGAGTACAGCGACCTGAGATTGGTGCCAACATACAATGTCTGCCCTGAATTTCTCCAAATTCCTGCTGAGTTGAAGCAGGTGGGCCTCAAATACCTGACATGTCCAAGAACGGGCACGCGTTTTACGGTAGATAACAGCCGATGTTTGTCACCAGTATTTTCTCATATCCACGCCCGTGAGGACTCCGCGGGTACTGCATCATGCCGCTGAGCCTAAGGACGCGGGTTCAAATACCGGCCGCTCTGGGCGCTTTTCAGGTGGAGGCGAGAAGGGAAAACGAGCGGGCATAGAGATTTCGTCACGCGTTAAAGATACCCAGGAGGTCAAGGTAACTCGGAGCGCTCCACTACGGCGCGCCTCGTACCGAAGGTGTAGATTAGGTGCACTGAACAGCGAAAATGGGAAAACAAACATGATTGGTCATACCAAACTACAAGTTTACCAACAATAGCAAAAACAGCACAAAAGGTGGTACAAGCATGAAAAACCTTTCGAAGCGCTAACTACCAAATGCTTTATTTCCGTGAACGCTTTATGAAGCCATGAAGAAACGGTGGAGGTCGGATCACAAACAAACAAAATCTCGCAAACTTTACTGCGGGAACGGATCAGACAAACATCATATTTATTTTACTAGTTAGGCCAATGTGCCGTGACACGCGCGTTAATGCGGTGCACCTCGAAAATTCCGCGAATACGTTGGTGCTTCAATTTTTTGATGATTGGACACTTCTTGAACCGAGATATGCATCAACATTTTTTTACAGTGAGCGGAAGGATAACTGTTAGGAACGCCTTTTGGTGTGTTCGCATGTTCACGCAGGAGATCATCGCCGGGTTTGTCCTACATACCATCGCTTACCAACCTCTGTTCGAAGGCGGATGCAGAATGCGAATGCAAACCTCTGTTAAAGAAGTGTCAAATCTTCAAAATATACTGGGACCAACCTACTCGCGAAATTCGCGAGGCGCACCGAATTTACGAACGGGGGACATGTTTGTGAGCGTTACGTCATTGACCCTCCTATAAAAAGAAGATATTTGTCTCAACCCTTCGCCTTGAAATGTATGCAAGCTTTTGGTTTTTTTTTGTTCCCACTTCTCCCCTTTCTTCAAGCCTTTATAAACCGTTCACGGAAATAAAGCTATTGGTCGTGAGTCAGCGCTTCGTCATTTTTTTCTGCCCTTTCGCGTCCTTTGCGCTGTTTTTGCTATTCTTGAAGTTTTACCAATCAGACCATATTTTTAGCTTGCAGGATTTTAACCAGATAGTGCTTGCGCTATTTGTGTCCTAGGAGCTAAATACTAGACGTCGAAGAGAGCATTCTAAACCGCTATTCGGAATATTACGCGATCTTCCAAAAAATTTCATGGTCTGGGATGTGCTTGCTACGACAGTGAGACAAATATGCCGGAATAGTGTAAATGGTGCCGCTTAATATTTCTCTTGTTACGTTCTACCTTCTACGTTCTGCCACGTTTCAGTTCACGAGTACCGGTGGTATCCTGACATCACCAACGGTGAGGCCGTAATAGTAGAACAATTATCTGTTAGCGTATCCTCAATGCAAACAAAAGAACTATTTTGGCAAGCACCATTCAAATTTGTCTCCAAGTGTGCCAACTACCGGCCATCAGGGGGTTTGAGATATATTTGGCGAAATTAGGTTTCTTCACTTACCCTGTCCTTTATTTCTGCAATTTCCTCTCCATCCACCCCGCCTCTTTGTTGGAATAAAAGAAAACCTTTCCCGATGACTTCCTGATCTCCCGCCTTCTCCCCTCTCTTTTCGCGCGCAATTTCTGCCATTTCCGACACCTACTTCTCCTTCAAAGTCAAACGAGTAGTCCTGTCGTAGAAACACAATTAGACAGACTTCGACCGACCATACTGGTTAGCAAGACATCACCAGGCCAAACCATTAAACCGACTACGGCAAACAAAACACTGGCTAAAAGAAATTAGAGGAATAAATAAATAAACGACTTATAAATCAAAGCGCAAGTACCTAAGTGAAGCCTATCACGGAATACAAGTGCAAGGTCACGGCAGATACGTAGATTGCATGTATTTTTCTTTTGTTTTTATCTTATACTGTCAATTATTTGGTACGCAGGTATCCATTTAATACTCAGAGTATAGCGTGGGTATTAAAAGAATTTTGCCTCGAGGCGGGAAACCTGTCTGCATATTGGCGAAAGGAGGGAATTATAGGGGCAAGGGTTTGTACAGGTTCGATGGGGTTGGAGGATGCCACATATTCAACCCCATGCTGAGGCCCTTGTAGTGTAGCTGTTGCCGATGTGCAATACTCGAATTGGGCGTGAATCTACCTCGAGTAAGAATAGTTTCGCCAGAAAACAGTAGACCACCCTAGAGGTATCATAAAATATCCATTCAAAATGGCCATGAAATACCATGGGTAGAGAATGCTAGCTACTAAACAAATGGTAATACCACCAAATATTATCACAGTGTACACAGATTGTAGGCTTTACTTGCAATGATAATGTGAACAATTTACAGACGACTCAAAAAGAAACCCTGAGGTAAGGTCCTCAAATTTTCCATTGCGAACCCTTCTCGGATACTTTATTGATATTCTTATATTGCGTGCTTTCCTTCGTCACCTCAAACAAAAAATAAAACCCAGTATCACCCAGTGTGAAAGCTTCTGAAACAGCGGAGTAGTGGTCCTTTGGTCTCGGCTATCATTAGACAACGGCGCTGATTAGAGAAATGCAGCTCCGTCACCACGCAAGCTCTACGGTTCGCCCAATGAATCTGCAGCTAAGTATCAGCACCGGTGGCCTCTAACCAATCGTTTACTTGACGGGATCGACAGGAGGCCGCATATGGGAAAATATTCCGCCCTCTATGGATGGGTCTGTTAACCGGTTTCTGCGAGGCTGCGGCGGCGAGACCATTGCGGCCTCTATCGGTTTGCCTGGTAATGTGCTCCTGCCCCTGCGTGATGCACGACATACAACAGGCTTTCTAAAAGGGAGGACCTACAACAGCTCAGCTATTAAAAACCCGCAGAGAACGTCGACACATCTGCGTCTTAGGACGCGAAATTACGCGACTATTCTGATAGAGAATGCCATAGTTTTATTGTTTTGAGTGCTATATATATATATTTATATATATATATATATATATATATATATATATATATATATATATATATATATATATATATATATATATATATATATATATATATATATATAGACAAAAAATAAGGTCGGCAGTCAAGAAAACCTCGGAAAGCAAAAGGGAGGTTGTGGTGAGTCATAGAAAGAGGTTTTCTTGACTGCCAACCCTTTTTTTATATATATATATACATATATAGAAGTATATATATATATATATATATATACATATATATATATATTGTCACGCATGTATTAACACCTCTACCAAGAGGGGATGCTAACAAAATGGCTCAGTACGTTAACGTCTTGCGCGGTACACGGCGGTTCAAATTGGACAAGGAAGAAGCATTGCGCGAATTCCGGGTTCATCACCACTGCGGAAGCTGGCGGTCGCTGTTCGAACATTCTCCTAGAGCTATCCCCCCTAGGCGTCAGCTCCCCTTTTCATGCAACCGCTTTCAAGAAACACAGAATCCAAACAGCGCGTTTTTATTACGCGACAATACATGTTGATTATAGTGACGCGCCGTCCCGTGTAAACCTGGTGCTATACATGGCTTGGCAGACAGAGACTGAGTCGGTTAAAACTTTACATGTAAATTTTTGTACTCAGACACATCTAAGCGGCTATAATTTAATAGACACCATCTAGTTCATTTTTGTTCAGAGTCTAGTTTTTTTATCACTTTTTAAGGCATAGTGGTAACTTTTTGCGAACGTTTTTTAATAGATTTCACAACTTTGGCATCAGTGTCAGCATTCTTGTGGGAGGGGTGGGGGACTTCGTCGTAGTAGCACACTTTGCTGGAATTATGTAACCTCATTTTCCCCTTATAGCATCATTTATCATTGCCAGCAAGCACGGCGGATCGATTCTGCATATGAATACTCTAGTTGTTGATGCGCGCGAATTGTGGATTCAGGCTGGCGGACGCTTCTATACAGATGCCGATACCGACGTTTCTGGCCTATGGGTACGGTGCTTTTGCCTGTCACGTTTATTTGTATGGCGGACAAAGACGCCAGCAGGGGTGACTACGAGTCACATAAGATTACTTATTGGGCCTCTTTATACTAGAATTACTAACTAGTGAGGATTCTTTCAGCCCCTGGAACATGCTTAGAAAGAGCAATATACCTTACAGAAACAAAAAAATGGTTTATTTCTCTTACAAAGAGAAATAAACTTACTCCAACTGGGGGATTTCTCGTAAATCTGTTCGACTCTGATAAATGAATACCGATCGTGAGAGCACTGGTACAAGTTTTGCACTGGACTTCAAGATAATTTAAAAGTTTTCGGAATGGTTTCAGAGAAATACCGAATAAACAGAAGTACACTGATTGCAGCGAGAAAGGGAAACCTTTTAGAATCGACAGCCGTGTAATTGCATTTTTGCATAAGGCTGCTTCTTAACGGGAGGAACCTGACTGAAAACGCCGATGTTTTAGGCATCTGTAATAACATTTTTGTTTTTCAAAATCTATTTCTGTGCCAGTAAGGTGAGATTACACTTATGGTTGTTCAATCTGCTTGTATGCTGGTAGGATACGGCCCTTTACAACCTCAAAGCGATATCGCGTTTGAACGTATTATAGCCATTTGAAAATAGAAGTAATTCTTCGTCTCATTTTTTCTACACCTAAGCCACAGAAGACAACTGAAAAATGCTACCAAAGCGTAATATGGAACTAAACAGATTTTTCAAATTGTTCTTCGAACTAATGGCAGCTTTACTGGTAACATATTTGCAATAATTGAGGATAGCAGAACTGGTTTACTTACGGCACTTCAAGGAACTTGTGATTATGTAGGAAGGATAAAAACTATTTCGAAGCTGTCGAGGCAGTAGGCCATGTTGAGCTGAAATTAAGGCGACAAATTTATCAGAGGGGAACCCAGCAAGCCGAAGTAGGCAGACTTTGAGTAGCTTGTCATGACGGCAGAAAAAAGTAGCATCGACAGCGCTAGGAACAACGACATGCAAAGAACAGCTGTGCATAGAAATTTATTGTAAATTGAACAGTTACCAAATATGCAGGCAATGAATAAGACACAAATAAAGTGAAAGCAATTTGTGGACATTTAGAGATGGACTTGCTTGTAAGATATATATATATATATATATATATATATATATATATATATATATATATATATATATATATATATATTGTAATGGAGATTGCTTGAAGTGCTCTCGCCGTCCAATCCCTCTTCACCCACCGGTCAATCCCCGAATGAGCATGTACCACGGATCAACGGCTGTCATCACCGGTGCCTGATCGCGCGGCTCGAGTCGAATCCTCTGGCTGGTTCACCTTGGACGGTTTTGCCTCTTGATCCCTGTCTAGCGGACTCTGTCTTCCTTCCAATAAACCCCTTTGCAATTGGTGGAGGAGCCGGGGTTTGAGGTAAACCGTCGTACAGCCTGGAACTCCGCAGCCGGAAGCTACCAATGCCCGTTACACCCATGGCCGCTGCCGACCAACCGCCTCCACAGGTGCCATCGGTCATCTGCGCTGGGGCGCTCCGTCAGCGCGACCCGCCGTTTTTCAGCGGTAAAGGTGACTATGACGTTGAAGATTGGTTGTCTTCTTACGAGCGAGTTTGCGCTTACAACAAATGGGACGACGCTACCAAGCTGCACAACGTCCCATTTTCCCTCGAAAAACCCGCGATCTTGTGGTATAACAACAACGCAGCGACCATGAAGACCTGGGCTGACTTCAAGAACAACTTAACTCGTGACTTTGATCGACCTGCCGTACGGAAACTGCACGCTGAACAACGCCTGCGTACACGGGCGCAACTGCCGGGTGAGAACTTCACCAGTTACATTGAAGACGTTGTGGATCTTTGTCGGCGCGTCAACTCGTCCATGTCCGATGATGACAAAATCAAACACATCATGAAAGGAGTGGACGACGACACGTTCCACATGCTTGTGTCCAAGAACCCTCGATCCGTGACTGAAGTGATTGGCCTGTGCCAAAGTTTTGAGGAACTGCGCCGGCAAAGGGCCTTGGTTCGCCATTCATTGCCGACCACGGAATCTCTCTCGAGCCTCACGTTCTCTTCGAACCAATTGCAGCTCGAGGCGAAAATCAAAGAATTTGTCCGCGAGGAAGTAGCACGTCAGCTATCGCTGGTGCCGTTTACTGAGCAGGCTTCGTCCAGCCTGCCTTCTGCTCTGCAGGCAACCATTCGCGAACAAGTTGCCGAGGCACTCCCGCCTGCTAACGTCGCTACCGCAGCGGTCGCACCCCTGGCCGTTCCGCAGGTGGCAGCTACAGTCGCGGCGCCGCTCACAGCTACAGTCGCTGCAGCTCCAGCAGTCATGCCAATGACGTACGCCGACTGTCTCGCGCAGCCAGTGCACCCATCTTTCCGGTCGTTTCGGCCAGCGATACCAGCAGTGGCACCTCCCCCTTTGCAGCCCGCTCCCCAGTTTCCACCGACCAGACCACCAGCTGTGCCGTACGGTAGTCCCTGGCGCACTCCCGACAACCGGCCTATATGTTTTTCTTCCTGCTGCCCCGGTCACGTTGCCCGTTACTGCAGCCGTGTCGCTTCATCTCCTCGGGTGCCCCAGACGTCCGCCTACGCCGCACGACCACCACATCATAACGTGTCCTCAGGACCACCTCCAACCTCGTTTTCCGCCGACCGTCAGATCTTCGAAGGCCGCCGACCGCCGTCACCCCGTCGCCGCTCCCTATCCCCCATGCGCCGTCACTCCGCCCCCACTCCAGAGGGAAACTGATTCGCGCAGTTCCTGAGGCACGAACTGCGTACCCGTCGAAATACCGAAGCCCTCACCTACCTCCGCAAAATGTAATTGACGTGTTAATAGATGGAGTACCTGCGCTGGCGCTTGTTGATACCGGAGCAGCCGTGTCGGTCATAAGTGCTAAACTGTGTCGGTCGCTGAAGAAAGTTACGACGCCACTTCTGGGACTTTCTCTCCAAACTGCAAGCTCAGAACATGTTGCACCTTTGGCTGCGTGTACTGCTCGGGTCGCCATTCAAAATAATCTCTACACGATACGATTGAGTTCGCCGTCTTGCCCATGTGCTCACACGACGTTATTCTTGGGTGGGACTTTTTGTCGAACCAGAACGCCGTAATTGACTGCGCCCGCGCCGAAGTGGAATTCTGTTCGCAAAATGACGCTCCGACCCCGAACGATTCCTCTACTAACGGAGAAAAGCTGGCCGTAGACGAAGACGTGGATATCCCGCCGCAAAGCTCAGTTCTCGTCGCCCTTTCCGGCAGTACTCTGGCGGATGGACCTGTTTTATTTACGCCATCAAACGTTTTCGTTGCTCGCAAGGGTTTGCCGCTTCCGTTTGCTGTGCTGACACTCCTATCTGGCCGCACAGCGATGTTTGTTTGCAACCAGACGACCCGCCCCTTCAGCTTGCTTCGTGGGGAAACTGTCGGCAATATTGAACCTGTCGAATCCGTCTTCAGCCTCGACGTTTCCGACAACGCACCTTCACAGCAGCTACATTCGCTGAACGCGATTGGTCCCACCGATACGCCCACCTCTGACGACATCTTCCAGAAGTCCATCGCTTCCGATTTAGACCCCCCGCAACGCAAAGACCTTCTGGCTCTTCTTAGGAAGTTTCAGTCTTCCTTTGACTGCAAGCAAGCTCCTTTGGGCAGAATATCCACGGTCGCCCATCAGATTGACACAGGTACCCACATGCCGTTGCGACAGCGACCATATAGGGTGTCGGCATCGGAACGTGGCGTGATTAGTGAGCATGTTGATGATATGCTCTGACGTGGCGTCATCCGACCTTCTAAAAGCCCCTGGTCGTCGCCTGTGGTCCTAGTAACGAAAAAAGATGGGTCCCTCCGATTCTGTGTTGACTATCGCCGCCTTAACAAGATCACCCGGAAAGACGTTTATCCCCTGCCTCGAATAGATGATGCCCTTGATTGTTTGCACGGTGCTGAATACTTCTCCAGCCTTGATTTGCGCTCCGGTTATTGGCAGGTCCCGGTTGCTGAGTCTGATCGACCAAAAACAGCTTTTGTGACGCCAGACGGCCTATATGAGTTTAATGTAATGCCGTTTGGCCTGTGCAACGCGCCCGCCACGTTCGAAAGAATGATGGACAACATCTTGCGTGGTCTCAAATGGCGGACATGTCTCTGTTACCTAGACGATGTCGTCGTGTTTTCTTCGGATTTCCAGACTCACCTGACCCGTCTGCACCAAATATTGACATGCCTAACTGCTGCAGGGCTCCAACTGAACCTTAAAAAGTGTCGCTTTGGTGCTCGCACATTGACTATTCTCAGCCATGTCGTGTCAAAGGATGGCATCCTACCAGATCCCGAAAAGCTCCGTGCTGTCGCCGACTTTCCCAAACCGACGTCAATGAAAGCCCTCCGCAGCTTCATTGGGCTGTGCTCGTACTTTCGGCGCTTTGTACGAAATTTTGCGTCTATCATTGCGCCACTGACCAAGCTCCTCGGTGGTGACAATGGCCTGTCCTCGTGGTCCAAGGAGTGCGATCAAGCGTTTACAACCTTGCGGCGTCTGTTGATTTCGCCACCCATACTGCGGCACTACGATCCGAACGCCCCTACTGAAGTCCATACTGATGCCAGCGGCGCAGGACTCGGTGCGGTGCTCGCTCAACGCAAGCCTAACTACGAAGAGTACGTCGTCGCGTACGCTAGCCGGACTCTTACAAAAGCTGAACAAAACTATTCGGTTACCGAGAAAGAATGCCTTGCCATCGTCTGGGCTCTTTCCAAATTTCGACCCTATCTCTACGGCCACCCTTTTGACGTGGTAACCGACCATCACTCGCTGTGCTGGCTGTCGTCCCTCAAAGACCCTATGGGACGTCTTGCTCGTTGGGCGCTCCACCTGCAGGAGTATGATATTCGAGTTGTTTATAGATCCGGCTGCAAGCACTCTGATGCGGATGCACTGTCTCGCTCTCCGCTGCCTGGTAACCCGGAACGTCTTGCGGGAACCGATACGCTCGTAGCGTCATTGACCTTCACCGACATAGCTTCCCGGCAGCGCAGTGATCCATGGATTGCGAAGATCATCGAGTTTCTCTCCACTACACCGACTCCTACGCGGCCCAGGGCTCTTCGACGCCAAGCCGCCCACTTCGCCATACGGGATGACCACCTTCTCTATCACCGCAATTATATGCCCGATGGTCGGAAGTGGCTTCTTGTGATTCCGCGCAGTTTACGTGCGGATGTATGCGCTGCTTACCATGCTGATCCCCAAACCGCTCACGCTGGCCTTCTTAAAACGTACACCCGCCTCCGCCAACGATACTATTGGCGTGGAATGTACAGCTTCGTGCGCAAATACATTCGTGCTTGCACTGACTGTCAGCGCCGCAAGACGCCTGCACCGCAACCAGCCGGCCCTCTGCAGCCTTTGTCATGTCCCCATCGTCCTTACGATCGTGTCGGCATCGAACTGTACGGCCCCTTGCCATGCACTCCTTCCCGCAACCGATGGATTATTGTTGCGGTCGACTACCTAACCCGCTACGCCGAAACCGCAGCGCTGCCAGCCGCTACGGCGCGTGATGTTGCTGGGTTCGTCTTGCGTTCCCTTGTCTTGCGGCATGGTGCCCCCCGCGAATTACTCAGCGACAGAGGGCGCGTATTCCTCTCTGAGGTTGTTGAATCCCTACTCGCTCAGTGCAGAATTGTTCACCGCACTACGTCCGCATACCACCCACAGACGAACGGCCTGACCGAGAGATTCAACCGCACACTCGGAGACATGCTCACCATGTACGCCGCTCGTGATCATTCAAATTGGGATGTGGTGCTACCTTTTGTAACGTTTGCTTACAACACCGCCGCACAGACCACTACTAGCTTTTCACCATTTTTTCTCCTCTATGGGCGCGAGCCGTCTTGCACAATGGATACAATACTACCGTACAGCCCCGATTCGTCTGAGTGCCACCCTATTTCGGACTTAACTCGACAAGCCGAAGAGTGCCGCCAGCTCGCCCGCTCACTGACAACAAATGACCAGGGTCGCCAGAAGCATCTTCACGACAACGACCACGCCTCATCTTCCTTTCGTGCTGGCGACCTTGTGTGGCTGTGGGTCCCCGCTACAACACCGGGTCTATCCTCCAAACTGCTTTCGAAATATCACGGCCCCTACCGTGTCCTCAAGTGTACTTCTCCCGTGATCTACACAGTAGAACCACTGACGCCCTCTACAGACCTTCGCTGTCGTGGCAGCGAAACCGTCCACGTCAGTCGCTTGAAGCCCTACTACGACCCCGCAGTCGTTTCATCGCCGTAAGTCGCCAGGATGGCTCCTGCTTCACCGGGGGCAATTGTAATGGAGATTGCTTGAAGTGCTCTCGCCGTCCAATCCCTCTTCACCCACCGGTCAATCCCCGAATGAGCATGTACCACGGATCAACGGCTGTCATCACCGGTGCCTGATCGCGCGGCTCGAGTCGAATCCTCTGGCTGGTTCACCTTGGACGGTTTTGCCTCTTGATCCCTGTCTAGCGGACTCTGTCTTCCTTCCAATAAACCCCTTTGCAATATATATATATATATATATACCCTCTCCAGCTCATCTACGCATAGGCCTATTCCTTAAGTACCCCGGTCGTGTGCTAACAGTGCCCAGTTTATCCCTGGAAACTTCTTGATCTCGACGGGCCATTTTACTTTCTGCCGCCCCCTGCTACGCTTGCCTTCTCTAGGAATCCACTCCGTTACCCTGACCAACGGTTATCTTGCCTTCGCGTTACATGCCCTGCCCACGTCCATTTCTTCTTAATCTCAACTAATATGTGCATAACACGCTCCACTCCGCTCTCCTTCTTGTCCCTTAACGTTACAACTATATTGTTCCATCTATATATATACTCTATATATATACTATATATATATATATATACGCTCATACTCTTTGTTACAATATATATATATATATATATATATATATATATATATATATATATATATATATATATATATATATAGGGAGCAATAAAAATTGGCTGCGTATATCTGCTCCTTTCGTTGCAAATATCGTCAAACGATATAAGCCTTTGTAGACATTTGCCAAGGAAATGCCCTCTGTAGGAACTTCTTCCTCTTCCTACATAACAGAAGACGCTGATCATCATCATCTTCACCAGCATGGACCGAGTGGTGGCACGCGCTCGCGCTCCACGCGGAGCAGTTCGATTAAAGCCATCATTATCACCAGACGTGCGCTCTCCGCTCTCTCTCGATGGCTTTGCAGCCGGAGGACCTCGAGGTTTATTACATGGTGCCGAAACCCCGGATCTGGCGACAAGGCCTACCTCATCGACGCCCGGAGCCGCGCAAGCCCTTTGAACCGGCGCGGTGCCGGCGACCTTGGCCCCGGAATCCCCGGCCGCCAGCTGACCGCCATGGAACGGCTACTCCGACGTCTCTAGAGCATCCGCTCTCAGCTGGACGGCGTAATTACCGAAGCGGAAGCAGCAATGCGAGGGCAGCCGGGACTTTCGGCGTCCGATGTGAGCGTTCTGCTTGAACGAATCGAAGCGCTCCAGTAGCAGATAAGGAAGCTCGACGACCGTATTTTCGACGAGACGCCAGACGACCTGCTGGATAATGAGACGTCGGACGCTGGGAGATACGGCGATAAGGTCGTGAACACGACAGCGACCCTGCGTTTTGAGCTGCAGAACGCCCTTGCATCCAGACTGCCCACACGACCGATGAGCTGCCCGACTCCGGCCACCAGCAAGTCTAAGCTACCTAAATGACTTAATCAAGTTTGACGGGAAGCGGACGAACTGGCAGCGTTTCTAGATGCAGTTTTCATCGGCTGTGCACAACAACTGCGAACTGAGCACTGCGGACAAATTGAACTATTTGAACACCCTCGTGACCGGAGCAGCTGCGTCAGCTATCTCTGGGCTTCAGGCGAGCGAGGTGTGCTACAAGGACGCAGTCGACATCCTGCAGAAGCGCTTCGGAGACGAAAGAATAATCGTCCAAGATTATCTAAGAAGTCTTCTGGACCTGAAACCGGTGTCATCGTCGAACAACACACAGCAACTTCGACGTCTCTACGATCAGATACAGGTGCATGTACGAAGTCTGAAGGCCCTTGGCACCAGTCCCGCTAATTACTGCTTGATGCTACGGGAGGTTCTCTTTAGAACGCTACCGCCCTGCATGGTCTTGAAGTACCACAAACTCTTCAAGTCACCGACGTGTACTTCAACTACAGCCAGCTCGACTCAAGCCGTAGTTGGCCAACAGAGCGAGACGGCACAACCCGAACAAGAGCTCGAGCAGCTTCTCGACTTTTTCGGCCATCAAGTTCGGTGTCAAGAAGCTGTGGAGCGTCAAACAGCTATGACAACGCCGGACATCGCCGTTTCACCACAAGAGCTACCTAGGCAACAGAGGCTCGGAAACTTACACACCGTATCGGCTCTGCAAAACTCGGCGAACAACCCTCGACGGTGCTTGTTCTGCCAGTCCGTGAAGCATCGTTCCGACGTTTGCGACAACGACGAATGGAGCCTAAAACGGAAGAAGCAGCTGCTCATCAAGGAAGGTCGATGCTTCCGGTGCCTCAAGAAATGGCACATGGCGAAAGACTGCCGAAGCCGACTGCAGTGCGACAAGTGCCCGGAAGGCATGGCACTACCATGTGCGCTCCAGACGCCTGGAGCAGAAACGAAGTGACCTCTACGCCCGTTAGCCTGGTTTCTCGTCAAGCTGGCCCCATGGTCCTGCTTCAGACTTTTACCGCGATAGTCAAAGGCTCTGCGTCATCGGGACGCTACCAGATCGTCTTTAACGGTGGAAGCCAACGCAGTTTTATTACAGCCGATGCGTCACAGAAACTAGGCTGCGAATTCCTGGAAGAGGAGACTAACTGTGGGTGTATTTGGAGGCCAGAAAACGACAAAAAGAATGAGAAAAGTACGTCTCCTCATCGTTTCCGAAACCACAGAAAGGCCCGTGCACATCGAGGCACTTAAAATAGATCCTACAAGCAACGAGCATATCCCCGTGCCAGATGACCAAGTCATCAAGACGATGGAAGCAATGGCTTTAGACACACGGGCACTGCGCACGAGGTTTCGAAGAAACCAAAATAACGATCCCGATTGGCTAGGACCACTACTGGGATCTGGTAACCGGCAACGTGAAGCCATTGACGACGAAGCTCAAGGCAGTGGAAACGTTGCTAGGCTGGACAGTTCAAGGCCCGCTGCCATTAGGAGCTAATGTCACACATTGTGCTAACGTTGTCGTGCTACGAGCGTCCGTGGAAGCCAACGAGGTCTCGGAAGTCCGTAACCGTTTCTGGGACTTTGAAAGCATCGGCGTCAAGTGCGAGGACGAACGACGTTCCGAAAACGATCTGGTCATTACCAAGTTGACTTGATACCAAGTCATAGCAAGGGTTGACTTGACGATAACCTTGCTGTAGCAGCGAAGCGCCTCCACATCCTAATGAAAAAACTAGGAAAAGATGCCAGTCTCATGGAGAGTATGACGCTACCATTCGAACGTACCTGGAAGAAGGATCCGCTGAAAGGGTACCACCGATGGAAAACGTCCCTCGCGGGCGGTTGTATTACATGCAAAACCGATCAGTGATACACGAAGACTGTTCTACGACGAAAGTGCGAATCGTATTTTACGCATCATAACATGAACATGGTGCGAAGTCGCCTTACGATAACTTGAAAGCTGTTCTGAACCTGAACCCCGATGTCGTGACACTTCTACTGCGTTTCCGGAGGTACAAGGTAGCAATGACCGCTGACGTCGAGAAAGCATTTCTCCAGATTCTCCTACGTGAAGAAGAAAGAGATGCTCTGAGATTTCTCTGGTTTAAGACATTGCCTCAACCGGGCCGACCGCTACCAAAGCAGGAAATCTGGAGAATGACTCGAGTTCCTTTCGGGGCCACTTCAAGTCCTTTTTTGTTGACAGCTACACTGAAGCACCATCTTCGGTGATGCGAAGAGAAATATCCTTCGACAGCCGTCTGCTTCAGGAATCCATGTACACGGATGACCTTCTCATTGGAGCTGGTAACAGTGCAGAAGCCATCAAAATGCATGAGGAGATCGCTGAAATTTTTTGTGCTGCGTCCATGAATATCCGGAAGTGAGTGAGGAACTATCCGCATGTTGCTGCTTCTTTTGAAGACAAAATAACTTCCCAGGAAAAGGTACTTTGTCCTCCGACAGGGACGACGAAAGTTCTAGAGATTTCATGGGACCCTGAAACTGAAACGTTCTCCTTCAAGAACTACAGACTTCTGCACTTCATACAGCAACACGAAGTGACAAAACGATTCGCTCTCCAAGCTATCGCAAGTGTGTATGACCCACTGGTTATTCTATCGCCCTTCCTTATAAAAGCCAAGATCCTGCTGCAAGACATCTGGCGAGAAAACTTTGACTGGGAAGACCCCCTACCATATCGACGGCGAAGCATAAGGCTCAAGTGGGCCGAAGACGTAGCCCTACTGCACGATGTAGTCATCCCAAGATGTTTAGGCGCCGGAAGGGATGGCCAGAACCGCACATCCAACCTTCACGTCTTTGTAGACGCAAGCGAGTCGGCTTATGGAGCCGTGGTCTACCTAACCATCCACTATGCCAGCGGCAGTGCTCGGACAGTCCTTCTATTTGCAAAGACGAGAGTTGCACCACTAAAAACGGTTACGCTAGCACGACGTGAAATAATGTCGGCGTTATTAGCGGCACGAATCTACAGCTACATTACGAAGAACTGCTAACTCGACATCGAAGAAGTTACGTTTTGGTCAGACTCGCAGATTGCCCTCTGCTGGATTAGAAAAGATCCGTCGACATGGAAAACATTCGTGCGGAACAGGGTGCAAGAGATCCGGAACCTGACGGATTACACACGTTGGCGCTTCTGTCCAGGAAGGGAAAACCCAGCCGACCTACTGACAAGAGGCATCACGGCTGACCTGCGAAAGCGATCGCACCTGTGGTGGAACGGTCCAGACTGGCTCAACTGACCCAGATCTGTGGCCGGAAATAATAATTCCAGAAGGTGCACAACTAGACGCACCCGAGCAGGTGGCAACGACCGGTGCTCACGCCGTGAATACGACTATTTTGGTGCCACAGGTGACCACTAGTAAAAAAGACTATCGGACGATGTTTCGTCTGTCAACGGCTGCAGTCCAAGCCCATAGTACAAGAGACACCTCCGCTGCCCAAAGAAAGAACAACCGGAACTTTTCCTTTCTCCGTAAGCGGGGTTGATTTTGCTGGGCCCTTGTACATCAAAAGCAGAGCTCAAGGACGGGCATATATTGTTCTGTTCACTTGTGCCGTAACAAGGGCTGTTCATCTAGAGCTCGTGAAGACCTAGCAAGAGAAAACTTCATCTGCGCCTTGCGGAGGTTCGTGTCCCGACGGGGGTTGTGTAAAACTTTCTACAGCGACAACGCACGAACTTTTGTGCGGGCTTCGAAAGAGCTTCCAAGGTTATGAAAACTATCAAACACCCCGATGTCCTTCCATTTTTTAAGACGTTTAGAATACACTGGAAATTTATCTGTCCAAGTTCTCCTTGGTGGGGTGGTTTCTACGAGAGACTGATCCAATCCATCAAGATGTGCTTAAAGAAAATGTTGGACAGGCGCCTAGTATGTTACACGGAGTTGGAGACACTTTTACCCAAAGTGGAGGCTGTATTCAACTCTCGGCCCCTGACCTACATATTTAACGACGTAAACGAACCGTGCCAACTATCTCCGTCAAGCTTCTTGTGGGGAGGACGTTTACGGCGTTGCCACCGTACGAAGCCATGAAGAATTCCAACAAATCGGCTGACCAGCTGTGAATCCTTTGGCGGAAGAGAGAAGATGACCTCAGAGCGTTTTGGACCCGCTGGTCTAAGGAAAATTTGAGTGAGCTCAAAAACTTTTCCGTCAACCAGGTCAAGGGTGTCGATTTATTGAAGGAAGGAAACGTGGTTCTCGTCAGCGAAAAGCAACGTGGTCTCTTGCAAGGATTCAAGAACTTCATCGCGAGCGTGATGGCACAGTCCGTTCCTGCTCCTTACAATTGCCTTGTGCAAAGAGAGGCGATCAGCCCGTTCAACTCTTATACCCCTTGGAACCCAACTAACGTAATCTGTCGGCGGGGGAGAATGTAGGAACTTCTTCCTCTCCCTACATAACAGACGACGCTGATCATCATCATCTTCACCGGCACGGACCGAGCGGTGGCACGCGCTCGCGCTCCACGCGGAGCAGCTCGATTAAAGCCCTCATTATCACCAGACGTGCGCTCTCCGCTCTATCTCGACGGCTTGGCAGCCGGAGGACCTCGACGTCCATTACACCCCCTTTTGCTTTCCCGCTCAACTCTCAGGCTGTTCCTTTACCGTCGCGCTCATCCCAATGTAAACACCCCAAGCATTTGCTTAAGGCGATTCGAATTTACCGTGTTCTACTCCTACAGGCGTGGTTCGTCGCTGGAGCGCTGAAGTACGGCAGTGATGCTCGTGAATCAAGCCTGCCGACTTCAAGGTTTCTAAAACCGTGTAGCCGTGCTCCACGTGCGTTTCAAGAAGAACGGGGAACATAGCTAGGGGAACAACCGATTTAGCCTGGCCAATCCCCCCTTGTGGGTGCGTGCCAAAATCTTTCAGAACATCACGATCATCATCTTTTTTTTCTGTTGTTGCGTGATTTTTCACATGCCGCCTAGAAGTGGCGCGCTCAACAGCAGGCGGCGGTTTTTTGCTGTAGATGTAGAATATCGTTTGCTCCCGAAAAACCAAGCATCCATGAAATTTTTAAATTAGAACACTGTAAATTTTCTTTGTGTACTAATTTCATGTCTTATATTTGCGTAATGTCTTGTTCTTGTTCAACAAACTTGACAAGTATGAGCATATAAACCGGGCTTAGATGTTTACGTTTGGCTGTGATTTGGCTGCCTGTAGGGGCGCCACTGAAATCCCCGTAGCGGCGCGTTTCGAAAGCAGCCGCGGGAGTCTCCGTCCCGCTCCCATTGTCGCCGTTACTTTTGCGGCACGTTCATGACTGTGATTACACGTTTGTTGGCGTTGAAAATCTATGTTTATGTGGAGCAGTCACTCTTTTCGAAAATGGGGTGTAGTTACGAAGTGTAAATAGTTCTCACACTATCTTAGTGAGGTACATTCGGCCTGCATAAGCGCCAGGTGTGTTTCACAGGCCAGCGTCGCGGAACCGGCGTATGCATGGATGCCCTGAAATTTATTAACAGTGTCTCCGTAACCGGCGTTTCCTCAGATGATCATGCTGTGGCTATACACTACGATGTAAATCGGCTTTGTGCGCTTACAGAATTAAGCGCAACACTCATACCTGACAGCACGCAAGATATGTTTTCCAATATTATACCTCACATATTGATCACCACCATTTAAAAGCCAGTGAGTCCTAATTTCGCGAAAATTCATAGCAAGTACGACGAATAATGTAGAATTACTATCGAGAATCAGCCCCCGACAAAGAGTCGTCTTGTCGTGAGGTGAGCGCCCGTAAACATTCATCTGCTACATATATCCTGCGCGAGCAGTGCGGAGATGGGCTTAGAGTATAATCCGCACCAACGACTAAACGCTTTTTCCAAATATCATCACATGGCACAGGGAGCCTGAACAATAAAGCACAAACTGAAATCAGAGGGCATTCAGATACCACACTCTTCTAACGCCACATTTCATCGCTTGTGAACTGCCGACTCTGTATACTTCCAAAAATGCGTCCACCGAACGATCAGCTGTTGTTTCAAGTTGAGAAACGCGAGATTGGTGTGTTATTACTAAAACGTTCATTGCTTGATTTCATTCCGCATTTGTCCCCCTCGCCCCAGCCTTTTTTTTTGTCCACAACATTTGTCCACACAGCGTCTCCGCTTCCCCTCCCCGCCCATGTATCTCGAAATATGCAGGGCATTTCACGTCTAGTTGGTCTGGTGAGACTCCGCGAACGTCTTTAGCATATAAGAAGCTGCACCGGGTTTTTTAATTCCCGTCAGAGCTATTCTGCTTCTTCCAGACTTGCACAGTGTTTATTTTTCCGTAGTTTCATTAACTTTCCTTGATTCTTGCTATAAGGCGTGAGTGGGTACATATTTAACGAATCGTCGCCCTGTAATATAATTAAGAATTTCGTATGGCTTATATTCTTATAAAAGGCCTATGTTTTTGTTCGGGATTGGGTAATCACATCAACGAAACATGTTTTTCTGCGACGCATATTCGAAACGAAACCGCATTTATTGTCCGCGCTGTAAAATGAAACCAACCTGTCACTGTGCCAGTATGTCTAAACGAGGCGACAGTAGAATTCACTTGTGCCTGACGTATTTGGAGGTGACAATGGTGATATGCTGCTGCCGTGCGAACGCCCGGGACAGCGGCGACGAAGCGCGCAGAAACGCGTCCTCGGGTACTTTTTGTTGGCGCTCGAGTGCTCCACGAAGACACAGCTGCTTTCTAAGAGACCTAAACGTACTCTTCACTTATAGACGTCACAATAACAAGTTTATTATGGCGCGAAAATGCGAAAACAAGCGAAACAGAACCAAAACACTGCACGGTCTCCTATCAGCCACGCAGCGCAAATCTCGTGAACGCCGCGGAGAAGCGGCGGCACGCGACGCAGCGATCGCAATTCTCGAGGCGTATATAAGACTATTGCGCAATATGTACTTTGCTTTGGACGGGAGGCTCAATCGAGTCACAGACAGACAGACAGAGAGACAGACAGACAGACAGACGGACAGACAGACAGACAGACAGACAGACAGACAGACAGACACAAATTTCTGGGTTTAAGTAGCCCAAGAAAGACTATCGTCTTTAAATCTTGAAGGATGGTAGACAGCACAAAAGAAAACTTCGAACAAGGTAGAAAACACGATTGTTGCCAACGCTACAGCAAAGAGATTTGCCCTGATGAAGGTGATTTTCGTTACTGAAACGTTCACGAATATCGTGGTGTCTACCTTGTTCGAAGTTTTCTTTTCTTATGAATATATATATATATATATATATATATATATATATATATATATATATATATATATATATATATATACGGGGATCAAAACCACTGCGAACCGGCGTTTTTTTTCTCAACTGAACCCGCACCCGAGCGGCAATTGTTTGAGCACGCTGCACCCGAACCGGAACTGAACCGAAATACGAAATAATGGTTACAGGTGCACGCTGAAACTGTTCTACGAGACGCTGTTGATAATGTGCGGTCAACGCCATTCGGGGCTTTTCGCTACCACGCACTCTCAACTTCATAACTTCTAACGCACTTTCCTTTTTATATAAGTCACAACACCACCAGTCTGTCCCCCTCGTTACAGGTGGTTGCAATGTTGCAATAGTGTGCTCACCCTTGCACTCTGCTCGCGCTAGTAGCGCGACCGGAATACAAGGGTGAGGATAGAAAATGTTACATTCTTGGCTTCCTGCACGCGATATGAAATATTGACTTTCCTCTTCCCTCAATGCGGCAGTTTCGAAACAATCAGGCCGCAGGATTGCTGCACTGTGCAACGGCGAAGGCCGTTATCCAAAAGGTGCATGCTTGTCGCATTGCAGAATTTGCACTAAAATGGTCCTACACATCTAAAGTGCAAATACCTGACAAGTGCAACCCTCAAGAGCTTCTTGTTTGCCGAGCGTTTCTCTGTTAACCACAAGGATGCGGGTTCGATCACCCCACTTGCCTGCCGTTTTTCTGACGTAGCCGAAAAACAAAAAAAATCCCCCCACCTCCCCGAAGGGGATCGCGCGGAAATGCGAATGCATTGGGTGCACCGAATTCTTCTTTGCGGTATCGCTGCCGCGAGGGATTCGACTTCACCGACTTCATCGCTATCAAGGCGTCAGTCGGCAAGCAGTCACGGAGAGAGGCGCGCGCTCCCTGCATTTATATGCGCAGCGAGCGGAGAGGGGTACGCGGAGAGGAGAGAGAGACCCGCGAAAGCCGCGCGCGAGGTCTCTCTCCGCCCCGAGCTCCGCGCTGCCAGCGCCCTCAAACGCCGACCGCGCTCCTCCTCTCCCCTTGCCCTCCGCTACTCCGCATCTGCTCCGGTTGCTAGGCGCGCGCCACAGCTGTTGCTAGGGGCACGCCGCTCAACGACGCAAGACAACCCGCGGCTAAGAAATGCATTCGCATTTAAAACTTCCAAGTGTCCGGATTTCAGAGCACGTTAAATATCCCAGGTAGTCTAAATTGCTCTGCCGGTCTGCAATACACAGTATGCCTCTTAGCACAGGACTAGCTTCGGAGCATTAAAATTCGCTCGAGTAATTTTTCATACGTGTGTTTTCACGGGAAAACAAGACAGGAAAGGCCCACCACGTGGTTTTAGGTTATTCCGCACCGGGTTCCCACACGAATTATTCCTGCTCTTTTTTACTGCCTTCAGCTATCGATAAAATAAGAGACCAGAATTTAAATTTTCCTCTACTATCCCGTCTCTTCTCTACCATTAAGCATATCCAAACGTTTCGTCATGGCGAAGGCAGCGAGGGCCTTTGTGCCTCATTTAATGGTCGTCTTTATAAGCGTTAGTCTTTCGTGGGATACTTAAACGTGAATGTTTAGTTCTGTGTGTGACTGTGACTATTTAGCCATCCGCTAAAAGTTAGCAGCATATACGAAAAAGATATAAACAAAAGATTTTTCAAAATACTAAATCTTGGATAAAGCTTCATACTTGCCAACATTATTCAACAAAAAAAATACTACGAATACTTGAGGGAGAACAATACATAACTCATATTTTAGTGTTCCTTTATTTTTGAAAAATACGTGGACGTAATTTTTCCTAAATGAAGCAAACAAGGTTTTAAAAAATAAAGTAAAGAAAAATAAAAAACTGCTGGCGCCGGTGGCGTGGGCTCGTGACTCGCAACATTAAGAAAATGTCTCAAGAGGTGGTCCAGCAGCAGTGGGAATACAGAAAATGTGAATAAAATTCATCAAAATGTAATTGTGCTTATCTCGAGAAGCGGCCGATGATTATCGTCTTCGAATGAAATTAGCAGCGAAGGGGCAGATAGGCCCTCCGAACGAACAAAACTGTACAGTTTTCTTCATTGCGTAGCTTTTAATTTTATGGCACTGTTTATTTATCCCTTGGCTGCCCTTTTGATTCTAATCAGAACTTTGTATTCGCAGCACATATGTTTACGGCAAGCAAGTCGGGTCGATGAAAATGCAAATAATAGAATAAAACACAAGAAACATACATCAAGGTCAAAACTCAACAAGAGCGCAATACTCTATTCGGTGAACTGTATAAAAGCAAAGAAAACTAACAAGCGGTGATTCCTTGGCAATCAACGGATAACCCCTTGTTTCACTGCCACAGTATACGAATATGCCGGATGTGCAGTATAGCGCCTTTTGAGGGTTATCCCGGGAGACCAAATAAGAGCATCAGCGACAAGGCCCAGAATCCTCTTTCGTGAAGAGACATCGTAATGAAACCACGCTTGTTTTATATTAAAACACACTGATGATCCTTCATCACAGGTGCATTTGCGCCATTGATTTCTTATATTATTTACATATAGCGGCTACCGCCAGATCGACGTCTGATTTTGTCAATATTCACCTGACTTTCAGATTTTGAAGGAAAAGAAGAACTTGCTTATACATGACTGTGCGATTCGTATAGAATTTCGTTGTGATAGGACCATTTCCGCAGACCCAATAGGGCTACGGCGCAGCGGCAGGGACGGCAGAATGTAAACTGCGGTGCGTACCTCCGCTTTGATCGTTGTCAGAGGCCACAGCTTGCATTCCTCCCGCGCTTCTCCCGACAGTGGCTTCCGACGCTGAGGGAAGTTCCGTCACCCACCAAAGGACGGCCAAGAGAAGCACGGCGCTTTGAAGGACGGCCAAGAAAAGCACGGCGCTTTGAAGTCTTGTGGGAGTTGAAGCGCCCGACGGTGTTTCATATAGTCCGCTCCAAAACTTCATCCTTAAATTAGAAGGGCAATGGGACGTCACTGTAGAAACAGCCGGTGGAGCAGATACACCTCTTCCTCCTTTTTTACGCTAGGAATCAGAACGAGTGGAATGATTGGCGGGTTTCGCGCAGGACACAGCTGAGGATTATGATGATGATGATGGTGATGATGATGTTTATTGGTGAATGGCACGTTCCCCAAACTTGGAAGGTTTTTTTATGATTTGTCTTCCTTTTCCGATGGTGAAAAGTGACGAAGATGATGACGATGACGGTGATGCCTTGGATGTAGATGGCGCGTGTCCAGAAATCTTTCAGGACGAATCATCCATTTTTCTAGGATTGAACTCTAAACAATTATTTTGAAAAAAGAAGATCGTCAAAAAAAGCTCAGTATGATTAAAATTAGAATCATGGTATAACCATACGTTTTTTAGCCACGAAAGTTACCTGCTCAAAAACATTAGCTTCAATACAAATTTACTTAAACATCTTTTTTTTTCGTCCCCAGCACAATATGTCATAGAATATTTACTAAATGAGATCGAAAAGGCCGCATACCCTGAATGGGCTCCTTCAAAAGCACCTGTCTAGCTGCTGAGAAGTTGCGGCGAAAACATATTCAGTTGTTGCCGCGAACTGGCACGCTACACACTGTTTCAACTATATATGAATAAATATAAAGTAATTCGAAAAAAATATAACTGAAACATCCTCTTCAGCTTAGCAAAGGAAACGCTAGAACAAGCGAAAGAATATAACTACTCCGTACAGATGGCTACTGCTGATAGCAACCACCTGAAAAAAATTCGGGGCAGAATAAAAATAGGCTAAGGAGCACTCGGGACGCACTCCCAAGTAAGGAAATATAAGCTACCTCGGTCACCTAAAAGAAAAATCTGTAAATTATGCATACTGCCATTTGCGACATACGGAGCTGAATATTTGGCGCGTTACTAGACAACTGAAAGCAAACATAGGCCGGCTGAACCGGCCATGGAACGAATAATGTTAAGGGTAACTCTCTAAATCAAGACACGAGCTAAATGGATCAGATAATACACTGGGGTAGAAGGTATTGTAGTTCGAACGAGGAGAAAGATATTCACTTGGGCTGCCCATGTAGTGAGACAAACCAGTAACCGATGGACATCAGGGTAAATGACATGACACTAATATACGTGTCTAGAACAACGGGGAAGACATTAGCCTAGAGGAAGGATGAAATAAGAAAAATTGTGGGTGAACAGCGGACTCGAGCAGCGCACTTCACGAGCGCTTGGCGGTCAATGGGAGATGCATTTGCTTCGTCCTGCAGTAAACATAAGTAGGATGATAATTTCAGGAGCGAAGCCGATGGATAACGCAGGTCTAAACGTTGAAATCACCAAACGCGTTTCTGCCGCATGCGCTTCCTCGGGTTCATCTTCTTCCCTGACACCTCTTATGAGCATATCCCCGTGTGTCGATTGGGCATAATCCCATATCGGATATGTTGGTGAGGCACATACCCCGATTTCTTGATGGCGTGTTGCGTCTATTGCATATGTTCATTACTGTCGCTACAACATATATATATATGTCACGTGAACGGATGGTGGGGTGGTCTTTACCAGCACGGAGCAATGGACACAGGGAAGCCGTTGACTTGTTCAACAACATACATTTAATGCACACACAAAAAACCCTCAGGCAAAGCACTCAATCTTTAAACTACACACAAACGATAAACACTCAAACCTCTACAATCCCAGAATACAACTCACTTACAAACCCCTAACTTAACAGCTCAATCAAAACTCAAAAGTCTCTACAATAACGTCCTGCACTAAGTACACTCTATATACACTCTTTAACCAAGTTCTAGTTAATTTCTCTAGTGCCACAACTCCCTAGTTGTGTCCTTTACAACTGCGTCCCTACTGGACTGGCCTACCCCGCTGACGTGTCGCACCCGTTGCGTGGCCGCGACTCGGTGGTAGTAGCCGTCCTCGCCTCGTTTCAATGCCGACGTTCGACGCGCGTGGTCATCCCTTCGGCGGTGGGCTTCCTCGGTGGCTACCCCCTGGTAGCCGCTGCCTCTGGAGGTCCCAGGTTGGCTTGGCACGAACGTCGCCTTTCGGGGCCGTCGAGACGAACGTCGACGGAGCGTGGACGATGGCCGCTGGTGCCCGACCGATGCCGCTGGGGCCACGAAGACGCAGGTTCGTGGTGCACCTAGGATGACGGTGCCGATGCGAAGTCGGCCCGCTCCCGTCCAGGCTCGGATGGCACGGTCAATGGCCTGGCCGTGTCCCCCTGGCTCGTTCGTTGAAGTGCACGTGCTCCTACCGCCCCCTGGTTTCTTCGGTTTCTTGCCTCCCCTTTCTCTTTGTGCGCCCCGCTTTTATACCCTCTGGGCTCTCACGTGGCGCACTCCCATTGGCTTCTCTCTTCTTCCCTGTCCTTATATGATCAATACGCAACTTGTCCCATTTGCGGCCTTTCCTGATTGGCCGAACAGTGCGCTGCCACCTTTGCCAATGATTCCTCGGTGCGTCGGCGCTTGCGCTTGCTGATGTGCGCGCTCCTGGCGCGTACTTCATAGGGCCGTTTCCTTGTTCTTTTTCCTCGTTTTCCGGAGTTTTCATGCATCCCCTCTCGGGGGGGGGGGGGGGTTCCTTGATACATGACAATTACCCCCCGCTGTAAGAGTTTTTTTTCTTAAAAAGCCGCTTCGTCTTGGCCACCGATGTCTACTTGTTTATCCGCCATCGCTCACTTCTCATGAGTCCACTGTTCAGAACCACTGATCACTTTCCACAACACACTTCACCTTGCCTTCACTTTTTCCACACCTGTCTGTAGTTCACTCATGTCTACCCAACACGCACAGTTGGTTCACACCACGTTGCCGTTCTATCACCAATACATCACTTTCTCAAACACCGACATACTCAAACTCTTTTCTAACACATCCCTACAATCAATTACTTCAATTATTTCTTACTCGACTACAAACTTTCGAAATCCACACCTAATAACGTCTTTTCCTCCTGCTACTCCTCAATCTGCACTTTGCAATGGGTTTTATATCTACACTTTTGTGCACTTACACCACTCTACTCATACAATCTGTTCGATCACATCACCAAATCCAACCCATCAATTTCTAATATTCAACATCCCTATTTTTCATTCGAAACTTTGTCACTCACTCATTCATATCTCCAACCTTGCCGTTTCACCATACTCACAACTTATTCGTCACCGTTATAGGTCCTATTACTGTCCCCGTCAACTCCATGATTTCACTCAGTTTTTTTTTACTTCATCTTCACTCTTCCGCAAACACACCACTCGGCAATATTGGCTTTACAATTGTTTAGTGGTTGAAGGCGCATTCTGTTTCCCTTTAGCCCACGCCAACTACCTGTGCACGATGTCACATTCTGGTGGTTGTTTAGGATAGGCTGCTTTTGCATCTCACCAGCAATGCTCCCCTTATCGAAGCCCCTCCGGCATGCTCCGCTTGATCTTACGTGTCTCCGGACGTCACTATGTAGACGCGGCCAAAAGAATTCTTCAGTAATTTTGGCAGCCGTCTGCCAGGTTCGTAGATGTCCATCTCTAGTGCTGACATGTTCACGCCTTAAAACCGAACCTCGGAGACCTTTTGGCACTACTACCTGATTTACTTGTCTACCCCCACCAAAGGTTCAATGGCGAACCAAAACTCCTTCCACTATCTGAAACTTGTATACCATGGAGTTGCACGTTCGCCTAGCCTCCTCCGCGACCTTTCGAAAGCACTCTTTCATTGAGGCATCATAATCGTCGCCTGCTATCGCGCTCCAGATAGCGACAGCTCGTTTACTTCCGAACTACAATCGTTGCTTCTTAAATTAACAGCTCAATTCGATTCCCACGTGCCAATCTGAGAGTAACCGGCGATTTCAATTTTCCCGATATCAATTGAAACAACTTAACTGTGCACTCCCGGCTTTCTAAAGATTTTCTCTACGTGATTCTTACACTCATCCTTAGCCAAACAGTCAACACACTAACTCGAGGCAACAATATCCTAGATCTTGTTCTTGTTTCCAATACCGAACTAACACAGTCCCCAACATGCCTACCAAGTCTGAGTGACCACTGTGTAGTATCGTTCAAGCTATGCATTCCCATTCCAACTGCCCAACCGTACCTCAAATGCATATGCGACTACAGCAAAGCTGACTATACCGCAATCAACTCCGAGTTCGAATCCTTCCTCCAGCTCTTCCAGCTGGATGCGTTTCTAAGGACAGTAGACGAAAACTGGATGCTCCTCAAGAATAAGCTCCTATCATTGGTCGACGCACACGTGCCCCTTGTCGAAATTCGTGGTGACGCTAACAACCCGTGGTTTACCAACTCTCTCAGGAAGGTGTTACAGAAAATGAAACACGTGTTTCGAGCAGCCAAACAATCCCAAGTACCTTCAAAATAGAAAAAAATATCTCGAGTGCTAACGCGAATACATTAATCAGTTAAACCAAGCGAAGAAGACGTTTAACCAATATGACCTACAAAAAATTATCGAAACCATCTCCCCAAAATTTTGGAAAATCATACAACCAAAAAGCAACTCTACCCATAACATTTCCATCTCCTACCCAGATGGAAAGCTTGTTCAACTTGAGCAGCGCTCCGACATCATGAACCAGTATTTTCCTTCTGGTTTTACGTGCGAACAGGACCTCGATAAATCCGCCTTTTCCGGCTAAAATTTCTCTTAAAAGCCTCCCGTCACCGTTACTTCCGAAGGCATAATGAAGGTAATCGATAGTTTAAAGCTGTCAAGTGCTCCAGGATGAAATAACATAACTAGCAAGATAATTAAAGCCACCAAAATACCCTCTAGCAAGATTTTGCACATAATATTTGCTCAATCGATAGTTACCAGTGCACTTCGGACTGACTGGACACTTAACAGAATAGTCCCGGTTTACAAACCAGGAAACCACTCCGATCCCTGCAACTTTCACCCTATTTCGCTAACATGCATCGCGTGTAAATTACTAAAACACATACTTATATATTACCAAATTGTGCGTAACCTCGACAGCAACAAATTCTTCTTTCCCAAACAACACGGATTCCGGCCCGGGGTTTCATGTGAAACCCAACTTTTTGAGTTCAGTACTGACCTTCCCCTTACCCTTGACTCTTCAGTTCAAACTGACGTCATTTAGCTGAATTTTCTAAAGCTTTCGATCGCGTTCCCCATCAGTGCCTACTAGTAAAACTTGACTCTTTAGTACTATCATGGATTCGCTCTTTCATTACTACCCGCTCCCAGTTCACTGTAATCGGATACCACCACTCAACCTCAACCAAAGTTATCTCCAGAGTTCCTCAAGGCTCGGTACTAGCTCCCCTACTCTTCCTAATTTACATAAACGACATTCATAACAGAATTTCATCGTCCATTTGCCTCTTCGCGGATAGCTGCGTTTTGTACCGCCGGATAGAATGCAGCACCGATGCAGAACTACTTCAACACGACCTTAATGAAATAGAAAGGTGGTGATCAAAAAATTTATTGAAGCCAAACATTGATAAGTGCAAACTCATGCAAATAACACGAAAACGTTCCAGTATAAGCAATGCATATACGTTAATCTCTCTCACCCTTTCTCCAACAAAATCATTTCGTTATCTGGGAGTTCGCATCACAAAAACTTTTCATGGTCCAAATACATCGAAAAACGTGCTGCTGATGCATCCAAATCCCTCGGCTACATCAGAAGATCTCTTGCCTTATGTCCTTCATCTACCAGGCAACTCGCCTGTGAAACGTTCGTCAGGAGCAAACTAGCATATGTATGATCTACCTGGAACCCTCACCAAGCGTGTTTAATCAACTCCCTCGAAGCTGTGCAGAACCGCGCCGCTGCCTTTATCGCTTCCAAATATAGCCCTCACCACAGCATCAGCAACATCAAAGCATCCCTTGGAATCCCGCACTGATACTCCGCCGCAAATTCACTCGACTTTGTCTCTTCCATTTGCCTTTTTTTAATTCCCCAGACCTCCACACCACCCTCCTGATACCCCCAACCCGTTCATCGCGGCGCCTTTTTAGCACCCACAGCCTTCAGCGCACATGGCACCACTAATTCCTTTAACAAGTCTTTCTTACCAGCTGCAATTGAGGCTTGGAATGCCCTACCCGATGCACTTGTAAATGAGCGCGATTCACAGACATTTCGGCAGCACCTAACCAATTTTTTCCGCACATAATCAGAGTTATTTTTATTTCTTTGGTGGGCAATCGGGTATAGAACCAACACTATGTACCTAATTCACTGCAATGCTTATCTTCAAACTTTCTTTTTATAGCCATTACAGCTTAAAGGAGCCATGAAGACAAAATACAAGTTGGGTTTATTAGAAAGACTGCTTAGTCCCGATAACAATGATACCAATATCATCGCAATCTTCGAACAAATAACGGAGATATTAAAGAAAACGTGTGAAGCAGTCGCGACCCCCTAGCCAATTTCCCGCAACTTTTCTATGACGTCACGGAACCTTGTTTGTGCGATTGGCGGCCGCCTAACTGATCTGTAGCGACGAAAAATGACTGGACGTCTGTAATGGGGCCTCTAGTTCCATTTGAGCGCATCACCTAAATGCTAACGTGCAGTTAACAAACCGAAAATTATGTTTTATTGTTGGCCCGTATGACGTCATTCTTGCTCATAACACGTCACTGTGGCGCAAAATTTGAAAGTTTTTAAATACTTGTTGCTTTTTTTTTCGTTAAAAAACATCTTTTGTGGCTGTAATGGAGCTGAGTGAGATACTGAATCCTAGTTCTTTCAAATTAAACGAACTTGTAGTTTCTCTTCATGGCTCCTTTAACAAGTGGAAATATGCCCTTTGTATGGTTATGTATCGATGCCGCCTAAAATGTAAAAACTGTGCCTTTTGTGGTTCTGTGTGTCAATCATGTGTGTTTTATGTCGAATAGCGCCTAAACTGTAAAACAATTGCCTTTTGTGCTTCTGTGTGTGAATTTTGTGTTTTATAACCATGTTTTATGAACTTCCTTACTGATCTGCCCGCCCCCCCCCTTATGTAATACCCCGAAAGGGGCGTTTAATGGAAAAACAAATGATGATGATATATATATATATATATATATATATATATATATATATATATATATATATATATAAATATATATATATATATATATATATATATACTTGAGAAAATGGTAGACGCACGATTAAAAACAAAAACAGTGGTTTACAGACGTTTCGACTGCGGGACCAGTCTTCATCTTGAGTAACATCTTGAGTCAGTAAACTACTGTTTTCTTTTACTGCCTATATATATATATATATATATATATATATATATACAGAAAGAAATGCCGGCAGTCTACAACGCCAAAGAATGCGTAGGGGAATGGTTAGACTATTTTTTTACAGTTAGTGACGTTGCATTAATTTTCTTATTTATTACGTGAGTAAGAAAGAAAGAAATCGAAAGGCGTGGGTTCGGTCCCCACTCTGGGCGCGTGTTTTTCTTTCTTTCTTTCTCACGTAATAAATAAGAAAACTAATGTAACGTCACTAACTGTAAAAAAAATAGTCTAAACATTCCCCTATGCATTCTTTGGCGTTGTAGACTGCCGGCATTTCTTTCTGTATTTCCGAACGAGCCCCTCATTTCCAAACCCTATTATCCTGCGAAAGCTTAGCGAGGGCCTCGGTTCTGGCAGCCTTGATGCCATGGTAGCTTAAGAGGGTTTCCCGCCAGTTACCCGCTTATGACAGGCAGTAGACGTTCGCGTCACGCCCCGGGGGTGTAAAAGAAGGTCCCCTTCTCCCCGTACAGTCTGGGTGACGCTGGCTACCACCCTCAAGCGTTAGATACAGTTGTAGTAAATATAAATACCCCAGAAAGTGAAGGTGAACAAAGTCGCCCAGATAGCCGAATTGGTAAGGCATTCGAGATCTTTTCGAAAGGCGTGGGTTCGGTCCCCACTCTGGGCGCGTGTTTTTCTGTCTTTCTTTCTCACGTAATAAATAAGAAAATTAATGTAACGTTACTAACTGTAAAAAAAATAGTCTAACCATTCCCCTATGCATTCTTTGGCGTTGTAGACTGCCGGCATCTCTTTCCGTATATCCGAACGAGCCCCTCATTTCCAAACCCGATATATATATATATATATATATATATATATATATATATATATATATATATATATATATATATAGATATAGATTTATATATATATATATATATATATATATATATATATATATATATATATATATATATATACATGTGTGTGTGTGTGTGTGTGTGTTTGTGCGTGTGTGTGTTGCTTTCCAGTAAACCTATATTGTTTTCTGCTCCCTTGTGAATCCTGCGTGCGCTGCTGGGAATCTCCGCCTGTATTCCCGGTAAACAGGCGGATGGTGGTGTGGCAGTCGGAACCCTGGCGGTGGGTAGACAATCAGGCTTCGCTACATCAAGGGTTCGCTACATTACAAGGTTTGTGACAGAGATGACCTGGGCGTGAGCGTAATCCACTGTCCCGTACCAGTTAAGTATAGCACATAACCTGCGGCTAGATTTCGGTTGAGGGCAGGGCTTCATAGCGACGAAATGGGGCCAAACCAGGTTGAGTCAGGATTTCTTCGCTTAAAGACTGTTTTCAACAGCCGGAGAGAGCTTTCTTATGGCTGCCTGCCTACAACGTCTCATACCACTGAGTGCGGTCCATCAGATAATTCCTGATATAGCGAAAAATAAATTGCCTACTCAACACTTACTTAATACTTAAGCCCTCGGTCGTAGCTGAAATGAAAACTGTATGAATTTGTTAAACCTTGGGGATCGGTCATTACAGACTATTTTTCGTATCATTCTTGAAGAAGAACCACAGTGAGCGTGGGCTCGTATGAGCCCCTATATTGAAGATCATTTTTTGCGTTTTCGGCGCGTTTTTTGCCTCTACAATTACTACGAACTGCGTTCTAAAGTCCCAACCTGGCGTTTCATAGAAGTCTCTCCAACATCAGACCGTCCAATAGCAGGGAATTGCCATCTGTAGACTGGGACTGCCCGCTCACAGGCCTTGCGTCACCACGATGGCTGGAGCCGCAGCTGGCGTCGTGGGACACCCTAAGCGCGATCGATTTCCACCGATGGCGGAGCCAAGACATCATGACACTTAAATGGACTACGACGAGCTGAGCGCACGAACAATCCACCATCCCGGACCATGGCAGAAAATCTTATCGAAACGACGCTATGTGAAGCAGCAGGCCTACTCACCGATCATGGAGCCGCATCAAGCAAGCCTTCTCGAGTTGCGTTGGCCCCGAGACTCCCATAATCAGAATTTAAATCATCTGTCGACCACGAGACCAGCTACGCCTGGCATCCTGTAGCGTCCGCCAAATCACGGCCGAGGTGCAGGTGGCAAGCAAAATACCAGAGAGAGCCTCTAACCAACAGGTAACCGTGCAGGTGCAAGCTATCGAAAACCTCGTTGTGATCGGTACCCACAACGAGCAGCACTTCTGCTGTAGAAGTACCTGTTTTGGGATGAAATATTGAAGCTAGAAAGTCAGAGGCTGAATAATCCAATTGATGACCCGCCTTAATAAACAAAAACCGACATTGTTCTTGCGTTAAGATATGGAGATTAAACCAGTAGCAGCAAGAAGAGCCAAACATAAAAAAAATCACGCCATATCCACGGAATGAATGATGATAAGTGGGGCGACGCTCGAGAGGGGGAGATCATCGGTAACCGTAACTCTCCCGTTAAAGTTCGCCCATTACATCATTGAGAAAGACGTAAGACTGTGTGCGTACATTGTACAAATCAACTTTTATTTTGTTCTTGTTCGTTTGTTGTTGTTGTTGTTGTAGGGTTCGTGAGGCTGCAAGCAAGTGCTCGTATCGGCACGCAAACCCCGATGCAGTGAGAGCTCGCGAGGCGGCTGCAAAACGCATCAAGCGAGCTCAGCCCGAAGCTGCCGACACGCGGTTTAAGCGCGACTTTAGACGAGATATTTAGGGTGAACTTGTGCCCGAACAAGACGAGAGGAAACGAGCAAAGGTCCTTGCGTCTCGTTCGATCTCCGAGAACGACTGCCTGCGTTCGTGGCGTGATCTCTTGCGTGATCTCCCCCTCGCAGTGCACGTGCGCTCGCGCCTCCGTTGGCGAACACAGACAAGCTCGCGCTCCCGGTGCCGAGTTTGCGCTGCCGGTTGCAGCCGGTTCTTGCGCGTGCAACGCGGCCCACTTTGCGACATCTCCGAAAGCATGCGGCGGTCACGTACCACGAGACACAAGGAATGGACAGACCCATGGCTTTAGGAGCTTCGCCCCTAAAATGAGGTGTCCAGCCCACCAGGAGTCAACGCCGGCACAGTGGCGGGAGCTTCCGGTCGAAACAGTAGTCCTTCTAGTCCGATCTGATAAGCGTGGCCACGACGACAAGTTCTTCTTATGGGAGCCTTCTTCCTGCATCGTAAACAATTTGTCGATGACAGATGACTCAACTTCAGGACTCCTTTTTTACTTCAAGTCTTTCATCAATCCTCAAACACGCTTTTGACTCGCTGTATTAGGACGTTCTGTGAAAAACGCCTGCTGTTCTCACTCACCCAAAGTGTAAACAAACGTCATTTTTAACAGTCGGGGGAAGGGCGCGTTCCCTTCTCTACAGAGAACTCCGTTGCTGATTTGCGCTTCAACAGATCTGCTCTGGGGATACTCTGAAGCCGCGTAGCAAACATAATTAGGTAGAAGCACAGAACACCACGAAAAACGGGTCCTCTTTAAGCACGCTCTACGCCCAGGGTGGAGTTGTGATAGAAGTATTGGAGTTATCTACTTTATGCTAGGAAGTGAATAATGCACCTCGGTTTCATCTGTCTATGCTTGGGGATGTTAGAACAAATCGTATTTCAAAGAAAGTGGCCCAAGTCGGGCCTACTAAAAATTCCAAGAGTCCTGCGCGCGATTGCGCGAGGGTTTGCTAGATGTGTATGGGATGCTCCGCTCTTTGTACTTGCTTTACCCAAGCAGCTGAAACTTGTGAGCAGGCTGATCTCGGACCTTTTGGAATAGCGCCCCTGCTTTGCTATTGGTTGGATTTTTTACAGTGAGTATTAGGCGCGTGCACCGCTACAACGGCAACCACATTTCGCATCCATTCGCAACGGAAAGCGGCCTCCCAGCCAATCCGAATTGCTGTGTCATTTTCCTGAATGTGTTTATGCCGCAGCTTCTTCGAACATGGTTGTCACCAATCCTCCTTAAAGAAAAGTTCTACAACTGGTAGTACAGTCCTTGAAATACGAAACTATCCTCGTCAATAAAGGGAGAAAAAATAAAACCGTTGGTTCCAGAGAACAAATCACCATCAGTAAATATTTGCCCTCGTTTTTGCAGCAACAGTGACGATACTTATGTATTTAAAACACTCGTTTGCGGAATGCCCACAAGCCTTTCTCGTATCAAATTATTTAAAAATAAACACGGCATCTAGTGAGAAAGCTAATGTACACGTTAACCACCTAATTGCAGCTTACGTAGGGTGTCTATTTGTCGTGGTGTTGCCATCAGAAAAAATCTCGGTTTATCTACAAAGCAAAGCTCGAGAATTGGCCAGGCGTTTGCTTGCTTCTGTGCAAATGGCCGCACAAAAAGACGCCTGGGAACACAGAGAACAAAACCCGCGCCACAGCACCACACGTACTTACATGTACCAGTTCCGTTGTTTGCGCATTTATTTTGTGTGTGTGCGATCTCTTTCTAACAAACACATGAATGGCATACACAGAGAGTGGCGGAGTGGAAGCAGTTCCTCGCAGATAAAGACACAATGCCGCCAGTTTGTCGCAGCTCGTAGACATAAGGAAGCAGACGTAAGGGGCCTGGCGAAATCTGAAGCCTCGGAAGAGACAGCTGTCGCTCCCTGTTCATCGACGGCCACGACCATGGGTCCCGAACAGGCAGTTCTTCGAAGGCACTCATCACTCGTGCAACGGGGCCCTGCATCGAAGCACCCCCTGAATGCCTCGCGTCGTCCTTTGGCTTGGTTAACGAGAACGAGGCCTTTTTTTGGCTCCGCGCCTTGCTCAAGCAGTTTCACACTCTCTCTCTGTCTCTCTCTCTCTCTCTCTCATTCATTTGTTGTCTGGTCATCTATCCGGCCGTTTTCGTTCGTCACGGTCGGTATTCCTTCGATGGGAACACTGGGGCTCTTCGCTCTTGTTTCGCCCCTTGTTTTATTTCTTCAACACTTCTGAGACATAGTGGCCTGGTGCTCAAAGCCCATATTAATGTGCCACCGCATCATTCCTTTCGACCCGACATTCCTATATACTCCCGATAATCTGCAACTGTTGAGTGTAATGAACTGCCTTCTTAAGCGATGGCACAAAATAAGGTGAACCGATCTCTATTTTCAAGTTGCTAGAGCTGCAGTTATTAATCTTACGGAACTAAGACATCTTGTCTAACTATAATGAACAGCCATTTTTAATGCCTACAAAGAAATTAGAGAAGAATCGCCGAGGTTATGTAGAATAAGTCCATTGTATCTTAATTTCTTTAATTGTTGCTTTAGTTTTTGTTTCTTTACTTGCTTTCATTTTCACATTGCCTCCTTATATTTTCCCGTGGAAAAAGAGGAGTCTGGTCCCTTTCACAATAAATCCTGCGTGCAGTGCAAGCACTTTATAAGGCACCCACCTTTTTTCCACAAGTCAAGAATGAATAGAAACAACCGTAGAAAAAATACACTATAGCCCTCACGCCTTCCAATTCCTAAAATCAAAATTTTCGGTAATGTTGTAACCCGATCCGCTGTTCACTAGTCTCGCCTTTCAAACAAAAAGAAATGCGGAAATGTTATGTCGAATGCTTCCTGATTGTTTATGCTTTTGTTGCATCTGCATATTTTTGGGAGGGCCCCACACACAGACAGACAGACAGACAGACAGACAGACAGACAGACAGACAGACAGACAGACTTGAAAAAATATGCGGGATGCTCATAACTATCAAAAGAAAGGAAAGGTAGAAGGCTCCCTTGATTTCCTCGTTATATGCAGTTGAATTTTCTGTTAAGCATTGTGGTTACGCCTGTTCTGAATTGACACTAGGCAGCACCCATGAAAGCTCAATTCACTGGTTTGCCGTGGTCATAGCCCCCCTATTCACCCCCTGTCTTTACTTGCGCCTCTCAAGGCAGCTTTCTATTGCACTTGCCGCAGCGGCCCAGCCTCCTCCTTAGGAGCTGCTGCTTACCTTTCCCGGTGCGCTCTCCGATTTTCTGTGCGCACCTACGCTAATGAAACGGACACAAATTATGTCATCATCATCATCATCATCATCATCATAATCATCATCATCATCATCACCACCATTACCAGCCTGTCTACGCCCACTACAGGGCAAAGGCGTCTCCCATAGCTCTCCACTCCAACTATCCCGGCCCTGTGCTAGCTGCGACGAATGTATCCCCGCCAACTTTTTAATCTCATATGCCCACCTAACTTTCTGCCGCCCCCTGCCAGGATTGCCTTCTCTAGGGATCCACTCTGTTACCCTAAATGTCCCACGGTTATATTGCCTTCGCATTACATGCCCTGCCCACGTTCATTTCTTATTCTAATTTCTACTAATATGTCCTTAGCGCGCGTTTGTTCCCTCAACCACTCAGATAATGATTGGCAACCTTCCTGTGTGCCTGAGGAGAAAGGTGTATAACAGCTGCATATTACCGGTACTCACCGACGGGGCAGATACTTGGAGGCTCAATAAAAGGGTTCAACTGAAACTGAAGACTACTCGGCGAGCAATGGAACGGAAAATGACAGGTGTAACGTTAAAGGACGAGAAGAGAGTCGAGTGGGTGAGGAAACAAATCAAGTAAAAAGCACCTAATAAAAGTTCGTCGGTACAGCCTCAGATACTGACTGCATAAGAGACAAATATTATGGGAGTATACATCTCCTTATAGCCCAAAAAGCTACCAATTCCAAAGTATAAAGTGTGTTACGGGGGCAAAATGCTAACAGATTACTTTCATAAATGAAGGAGTAAACAAAATACGTACGTCTGCTTGTTTGCCGTGATTTCCGCATTTAAATATTGCGACGTTCTGTAATTTTTCTGTTTCTTGAATGATAGAGGGGAAACAAAAACGCAGTAAAAAACGTCGTCTCATAAATAGGCCAAAGCAATCCGCAACATACAAAACATTGCTTGACAAAACATGCCCCAAGGGAAGCCACTGCTCGAGGACTTTTTCTCGCCTCCATTGATTGGCGGCCTCCATCGACCACTAATAAGCACAGCAGCACCGCTCGGAACCACCTGCCTGACAGGAACACAAGAGGCGAACAATGAAGGAAACGTCGCACCCTTTATTGTGATACAACACAAGGCAAACAAGATAAATCAAAACCAAAACTGGGGAACCCTACTAAAAGTATCGAATTGCTCCCCAAATTGATCCCTCTGGTGGCGTGCTACCCCTACGCCTGCCGCAGCATCTACTCTCCGGTCTTTTCTCTCTCCAAATTGTGTGACCCACCGCTGCTCTTTCGATGTCGCGCAGAAAGCGGGATTCCTATCTGGCCCGTGGTGATTCACTGCTGTATCCGGAAGAAATCTGAGCCTGCGAGTTTTTGTAGGCGTGCTGACCCGAGAGAGGGGGAAGGCAGTGGCGCTTTAGTTTCACAGTCAGAATAACATGACGCTGTTGGAGAAAGACCCATGTGGGCTTTTTGTCCTGGCGAGGGAGAACGCACACCACATACGCAAAAGTGTGGTTAGTAACGATAACGATAGTAAATGATTGACGTGGTTAGTAAATGATAACGAAGAGTTACGAAATTTTATTGCTCGAATTGTATAAATAGTATAAATTGTATAAATCTGTATAATTGGTAAAAATTGCATAAATCTGTAACGTCTCTTTTGTTGTTATGACTGTGAGTTGCTCTTTTTTTCTCTCGTTGATCTCGCTAATTGTATAATTAGCTTATATTGTACTTCATTTTTTCTTGTTTGCTTGTCTGTATTCTACCCCCACTCCCCTCTGTAATGCCTTTGGCCTTGAGGGTATCATAAATAAATAAACAAATAAATAAATAATCCTGCGGGGTTCTCGTTGGCGTTGTTTTCCAGGAAACTTGGTTACAAAAGATCATGCTGTGACACTGTTCTGCGCTCATAAAGCTTCTGATTAGTGTAATATCAGCGCTCACAAGAAGTTCAAAATGCCAGTAAAAGCGTTGACAAATCTTTGCTATTTGACATGCGAGCATCCTTGTTTGAAATGTCCCGTGTATGACCAAATTCCTGTGTACCAGCAATACAATAAAAAGATAAAGGCAGCGTTGCAAGTAATAAGTAAAAGAGGGTGCCGGTAGGACTCTAAACATCCTGGGCCTATAAAACACATCTCTTCACTATTTCGACCGGAACTCTGAGCGCATTTAAAAAAAACACGACATTCGAAACTATATCGCAGAGAATTCAAATCCAGAGCATAAGTGATCTATAGGAAAAAAGACTTGCCGTTATCAGAGCGGTGGTACCCGCATGGAATGATTAAAATGACTTGTGTTCTTTCCAACCACACGGGAAAACTGCACGAATGCTGCATAACCATCCTACTCAGAATTGCTTTGTGTGATTCACTCGGCGCGAGAGCAACAGAAGAAAGGGGAACGGTTACTTCCTGGCGTGCAAGCTGGACGGTCGATATTCTCTAAAATGCTAAGATGCATGATGGCTCAGAGGTACAGCACTGGCCTCGTATGCGGGAGGTACTGGGTTCGAATCCTGGTACCGCCGGACACCCACCAGTTTCTTTAATGGGTACAGGCGTCCCCGGTCGAGTGCAGACCCTTGAAAGGGGATTTCACGTCTGGGAAGCTGCCTTTACTCTATCGAGGGGCCCCTGACCCTTGTCCATCTGGCGGGGCCCCCGGCAATCATGCCGCGTCGCGCCATTGCCGGGGGTGAAAGAGTCTGGCGGCATGTCCTGCCACAGACGGTTGCGAGTTGAGCGTCCATCGTGGCTGTGGAAGGCACCATGTGAATTCGTGTTCCTTGGTGGTGCCGGGCACCTACCAGTAAAATAGGTACAAGCGACTCCCCGGCCTGGCGCTCGGCCCTTGTGTGGGACTACAACGCTTGGGAAGTGCACCCGGATAGCACAGGAAATCGCCCCTATGGAAAGGGCAGCTGAAAAAATGCAGGCACTCACTTTTTTACCCTCCCCCATACGTACTGTTTGCACTATTTTAACGCAAATTACTTTTACCAACAAATCTGCTTAGCAAATCGTTATTTTTGGATGCGACTGCATCTCATTCACTCGCCTTGTCCCTGCATCCGGCGTCGTCGGCGTCCGCCCCTCCCCCATTCTCCTCGCCGCGCCAGCTGCGCTCTCCGCCGCTCACCGCCTCTCCTCTCCGATAGCGAACACTCTCTCGCGAGGGGCATTGGAGTGGATTCGATTGGCTTGGCTTGGCTTGGCTTGGATTGGATTGGATTTGGATTGGATTGGAATAAAGTGGATTGTGTTGGATTGTGTTGAATCATAGCCGCGGCAGACGCACTGGCGCCGGCGCGTCCCCTCACCGTTATACGCGCTATAAAACGCGGTGCCTGCGCTGCTCCGCTCCATCGTTCCAGCGTCGTTCCTCCGCTGTCCAACGCTGCAACGTGAACCCCCTATGCGTCGCATCTACACAGGGGATCCCTCGAGGTCAGGTGGGAGTTTTCGAGTCCGCCGTTTTAAATGGATAGAAAATGTCGAACTCAAGTGAACGCCTGCGTCGCGGCGACCACCCGGCAGTTAATAAAACAAAGAAAATGAATAGCGCTCGTGTGTGTGGGCCTCGCAGCAATCCCCCGACGTCCCAGCAGCACGTTTGTCAAAATAAGCATACCCACTTACGGAGCCTGGTCAAAACTGGCAAAAAAAATACGCCAGCGTTCGCCGTAGTCATGGCAACACCTTCACGGAACGAGAAAGACTCCAGCGTTCGCCGTATTCGTGACAAACTTTGCTGAGAGCGAGAAAGACACGCCATAGTGCACGCCCCGTTAAGGGGATGTCAATGCTTGCCACTTCCAAAAAATGAAGGAAGCTCCCACTTATAGCAACCATGATAGAGTAAAGATCGTTGCGGCAGCGAGATGAAAAACAGAATCGGCTGCAATCGTGGACTTAAACCGTCTTGGTGGCCGTGAAAGCTGCGTACAGCCTCGCTGCGTTCAATTCTTACGCGTCAGTGCGAGAATTCGTCATTTTTTTAAGTAAAATCAGCATTAAGATTTTTACGCGCATTACAAACAGGTTGAAAATCAAACAGGCCTCAAAACATCTAGCACCATTGCCATGGACACAAACTCGTATAAAAATCCAACTCAATGCAATCCAAAACAATTTGCCGTGATCACGCGAGTATATTTTGGTTCACTCATGACTTCAAGGGCCTACAGCAGCCAGATGTTCTCCGCAATTGTGCTGCTGAAATTAAATCGTCGTTTCAGTAGTTATGGATACAGAGAGCCTAGGTACCACTATGAGACGCCATGGTAATTTTACTGCGGACAGGGAGTGGATCTGTGCCGCATCACGTACACTGGACGTTTCGTGGGCATCATTGTGTGTCGACGTAAACAAAGCAGAGTCATTGTTTAACGTAATACTTCACTGGACATGAGTACGGACGTTTTGGAGAGCCCGAATGGTTCTAGGTGGAATATATAATCTAGTTGACCTGGAATCAACGTCCCGGCGCGTACAAAAGTGTGAAGTGCAAGAGACACTTGTCCTCGCAAGCACTTTAAATATTCCCTGCAAGACTTTTATTGCCGGCGGGAGCTGGATAAGCCAAATTATGAAGCGCAAAAGATTCCTGTACAGCAGTTGCGTGCATCAAAACAATGACTTCTTTGGGGACGTGGTGTCGTGTCTTTAACATCTGCCTGGTTGAATCGGCGTCAAATCATTTGTTTCCATGGTCCCAGACTTCATCCTTTTCCCCCATACTCTCCCCCAAATATGACTAGAGGGAAGGCGTTCCGGGCACCCCGCGCCCCGCCGATGAGCTGCGGCTGGTATAAAGGGCCCGCCAGGCAGCGACCGTACAGGGACTTCTGGACTGAGAAGAACCCCCATCACCCTGTGTCCAGAGCCGTGATGCAAATAAAGTTTATTCCTCCTTTCCGCGAGGGTCAGGGATCCGCTTCTAACATTTTACGAAGTCCTAACCCCCTATGTTTTCTCTCGGAGGATCTTCCCATCCCCTCATTCAAAGTATTACTCGGTATGAGTCATCGGCATTGAGAATGCTCCACACAGGGTCCTTCCTTTTGTGGGGCAGGTTTAGTCATTTTTCGCTCAACATTGACCCCCACTGTCCGGACTGCGGAGAGGCGTGTTGATCATTACATCACATGCTGTGGCAATGCCCAGCAATACGCGACGCTGTGTTTAAGTACAAAGAAGACTGGGAGGAAGCCTTCAAAAGTGGTGACCTTCTTGTCCAACTCCTTGCCGTCCAGAGGGCCTACGAATTGGCGGAGGGCCACGGCTTTCCTGTCCCTACGTGGCACCGGCGCGGAACTACAACAGCAACTTAGTTCCTTAGGGCCAAAAAACTAAAAGTTCTTTGCCTGTCTGTATGTCTTCAATTTTTCTACGTAAACCTACCTGCCTGCTACAATCCAGGGCACTTTGGAACCATGCGAATACGGTAGTTCCCCATTAAAGCCACAACAAGTTCTGTACAAGATCCCCTTCGCGTGGAATTGTAAAACGAACATGCTATTAAAGTAGTGTAGTGTTTTCTTGCGAAAAGAAACGACACCCTTTAGCGAGCGAAAGGGATGCCGTTGTTTCGAAAGATTTCATTTCTAGTTCGGGTCTACTACTGTGGACGCCTGTTGCGAAAAAGTGAAGTTTTCCTGACGCCATTCTATCCAGTGATGCTTTTCTTGCAATGCAGTGCTTTGTTGAACGATGGCGGAGAATACCAAGCACAAAAAGGAATACTCTGTGTTTGAGCATTTTGTGAGTTATTTATTTGCATTTTCATCGATATTTTTTGTTTCAAAAGTTTTGAATAAGTCTTATAGCTTCATAAAATCTAAATGTGAAAAATCGGGTGTATGTTTTTCTGTGAAAAACTTTTTAGTTATGTATGCCGCTGTAGGTTCAATCTGGTTCGGACAATGAGATCAGTAGATGGTGCGGAAGCGGTAGAAAAGCCGCATTAATATTTTTTTTTCGGAACACAAATTTAGTTCGAAAACACAAATTATTGAATTTCTCCGCAGAAAAATATCTCAAAAAATATCTCACAAGAAACTTGAAGCGAAACATGATGTCTTAAATTATTTTGACATAAAGGAGAACACTTTTCCGTGTTCGCGCACAGCGGCATAATATTTTCTCTCCTCCGATAGGGCACAGCAGCTGCGTTGCATTGTATGCCTAAATAGATTAACAGATCGAATAAACGACATTGCATAGAACACACTTGACATAATCACTTCAAACTGCTAGCGTCTGTGAATGCCGCATCGAGAAGGTTGTGCAGATTGCGCTGCTGGCATCGAAGCAAGCTATTCAGTTGATTCAACATATCTTTGCTCTTTATGAAGGGGTTTTCCTATGTAGTATTGTTGGTAATATACAGAGACCAGACCCTCAACGAGACAACGCCTCCTCAAATCCAATTTCCTAGAAACCTTTTTAAGCTGACTATCAACCAATCATAGCGATGTGAACCTAAAAAAAACGGACAGCAAAAAAAATTGTTTCACCTAGCATTACACGAAACAGGCGGCGCGCCTGGTGTTGCCTTGGCGATAGATGGCACAAACAGCGGGATTTAATTCATTTAAGAGGAGTGTTCAAGCGTTAGGAACAAAAATTTCACTGCGCAGAGACTCTTCCTATGAAAGTAATCTAGGTTCGTGGTAAACGAAACACTTTTCGTAAACCAGGAAGTTGATTTGGTTTTCTTCGCGGGGTTTGGCGATAACAACAAAGAAACCATAAAACAGTGTGTGGAACCGAAGTTATTATCGAAATCATCAGCTGTTGGAAAAGGGCAATTTTAATTTCGAAAGCACTTCCTCGTCAACCGTCGATGCACACGCTGCCATATGCAGTAGCATGTGGCTAATGTGGGTGGCCTGCGGGCCTGGAAAACGGACGTCTACTGAATGCAGTAATTCGCATGCCCCCTTCGTATACTCAGTCTTCTGTCTTCTCTATGACTGCGTGCGTTCTCTGGTTTAAATTTTTCGCAAGCTGTTCCGGCCGGCGAGTGCGTGAGTGAGATACAAAGTTTGCATTATGTCTACTTGAGTTTCCAAGTTTGGTTGATGCGCAAAACGGACGTATCTTCTCTCCCTATCTGCCCATCAAATGAAATCAGATAAAGATTTCCTAATTCTTTCAAAAGTAAAAACAATCATAGCGGTACTACAAAAACAGGTCACAAATTGGGCGCTTCAGGGGGACCTTGTCAAATTTAATGCATAAATATGTGATTAAAAGAAGTGCCTCCGCCTTATAAAAACCTACCACGCTTTTCGCACAAATAAAAAAAACGAGAAAATACATACAAATAATTACTCATTAAAAATGGTTCAGGGCGGTTCTTATGTATAGGCCAGTTTTGTTAGGAAAACGTGGCCTAAAAAAGGATTGGCCCATGGAGTTTTACTACTGCAAAATGGGATTTTTACGGCGATAGTACGAATAGCTTGAGTTATCGAAACACATTTCACATACGCAAAAACAAAAACACAAAAGACACTGCGGGACAGCCGTAAAAAGGAATGGCAAAAGGAAAAGCAAGTTTTTAACACCTGCAAATCAATACAACTCCATCGGAACCACTCCGCGCCGTCACCACTAACATGAAGGCTCGGTAGCAATGTCGTATAACTTTGTAGCTTTCTTCAAAGCGTTAGACGACGTACTAGTCTAAATACGTCTGGCAACTTCTTATTACGTCTTCTACTACGCTGTCCAATAAATTTTGTTTTCCCGAAAAAAAAAATAACGCCAAACAAAGAGACTGCCCCAGCAACTGTTCGCGCACCGTTGATAACATAGCCGCCATGTAGATGCGTCCACATTGATTCGCCATGTAGGAGTACTCCTGTTGCATTTAGCCTTGCAGTATTGACTAGACAAGAGCGGAGTAAAGGCTGGCGGAGTAGGGGTGCCACGTGGGATATCCGCCTGAGTTTGCATAGAAGGGGCCTTTGTTTGCGGAATGCGGGGAAAGACCTCGAAAGACAAATATTTGGCAACGTGTGCATCAGATATTGTTCACGGGAAAATGACCTCTGGGAAAGTGGAACGGCTGCATGCCAGACACGTGTCTCCCTCCAATGCCTGTGCAGCTCGTTAGCTTGCGAGCTTTCGCGTGCGTGAGTGCACGCGAGCACTCTTTAGTTACGCATACAGAGAAGCCCTAGCCCAACAAGGGTGTCTCTGTGCGTTTAAAGGCATTCTAAATTGCACCCATGCTAGAAGAAGGGTCGAAAAACCTATTGGCAAGAATTGAACATTGTCAATAAATAATTACGATATGTATAAAATCCGACGCTGAAGGCGTCATCTACAGACCACGTCGCCTCGGGTATTTTCTAATGAACCTTTAGCCTGTGCTTCCAATGCCTAGCGTTGCCACCCTGTTGACAGCGCCCAATGAAGCCCAGCCGGGGGTTGCGATCATAATACTTGAATGAAATCTGCATCAATGATAGTCCTTATACTGTGCCCTTTGCTTGTTTTCTAGTTGGGATGGTAGACTTTAGCAGCTAGGGCAGTACGGAGCTTTAGCGGAATTATAGACCATATAACCAAACGTACCACTTGAGAGATATTATCCAGCACTTGGGTATAGAGCGTAGTAAGTACCAGAATTATGAGTGGTGTTTAGAGGTAGTGATTTGCAGTAGCAAGTACACAACCGGAGACAGTACATGGTGCGACCTATCTATACTTGGCGCTATCTACAGGGTGTTCAGCGTAAATTTATGACACATAAAAACTTACATTTCATTAACAACACTACGGCAAGTACCCGGGCAGCGACACTCCTGCGTCAAAAATCTCCTAAATGATTGAAACCTGCTATTGCCCAAATTGTACTCCGTAGCGCGCACACGGTAGGTCACTGAAAAGACTATGACTTTTGCCCTTTGCATTCCTTTGAAACTACTTTGTAAGACTAATTTGAAATTCTATAAGTATTTCAGCGTCCCCAAAGCTTAATGATATAGGTATTTTCTGAACTCCCGGTAGTCTTTATTACTTACAAATCTATGGACGCATGCAACAATGAGCATTTATTGAGTGGGTACGTTGTTCGTCTTTTTGATGCTTTGGACACCTAAAGCGCCAATTCTCGCTTTAAGGTCCAGTAAAGATGGATAGCATTGTCAAAAACAAATATACTTTGATCCCGTTTGCATCATAACCAACGCCAGCGTTGGTAACACAAGTTCTGCCCACACTACGCTTATTAACTTGCAGCGCCATCCAACAAGGCAAACGATCGAAAATCACAATCTCCTGACTCTCAGTGTTCTGTTTTTCGCGTTAACTACGTGGAATAAATCAACTATTTGCCCGTGTCCAAGTACCACACATGTCGCCAAAGACACTGCCGTGAGCGCTGCAGCATTACTGCCAATGTATGTCTCCCTAACAATATAAAAATAATCACCAACGGAGGAGCGCTGGGAAACCGCCTTGCGTGACCCAAAACCCCAGTCTAAGAAGACCGCCTGCTTGGCTGACGGCACCGGATGTCTGCCCAAAAGGGGCCCTGCTGCCCGATGGACGACGGCGAAGACATCACTGGCCTAATCTCCAAGTCTGTAGCCAAATGAAGTTGTTCGAGGAAGGGTGTCGGACAAGACGACACAATATCTCCAATGTTATTCACAGCATGTTTACAAGAAGTATTCAGAACGTTGGATTGGGAACAGGGTGGAATAAGGGTTAATGGAGAATACCTCAGTAACCTCTGATTTGCTGATGACGTGGCCTTCCTAAGTAACTCGGGGGACGAATTGCAAAGCATGCTTTCCGCACTGGACGAACAGAGTAGAACAGTGGGCCTGAAAATAATATGCAGAAAACCAAAGTAATGATCAATAACCTCGGGACAGCACAGCGGTTTGAGATACGTGGCGAGGCAGTGGAAGCATACCCAGCTTTCTCGCTCAAAATTACAACCTCTCGGGAACCCAGAAAAACCACTTTAGGAAAATGATATTTGGCATAAAGCTAGAAGTCAACGTGAAGATTAAAACGCTAAAAGAAGATTTCAGGTTTATGAATATTTTTTTTGTGTAATTCGCTGTCAAATCTAACTCCCCATGCATTTCGATGGGATAGTTCCCATGGCTCAGGAACCCCAGTCGCGCAATGTGCGCGACTCGAAACTGTGCACAAAGCAAGTATTTGCCCCAAATATTAGCTGTGCAAAATAACTTTTAATTTCGCTAAAAAATTGCAGAGTAATCACTGTTGAAAGGACTGCCTTGAGCGGGAAAGCTGCACATGGGGTAAGCGAATATATCTACTTAGGCCAAGTTGTGACCCCAGATCCCAACCATGAGGCAGAGATAATTAGAAGGATAAGAATGGGGTGGGGTGCATATGACAGACATTCTGAGATAATGAATATCAGCTTACCATTGTCGCTAAAGAAGAAACTTTATGACAGCTGCATCTTACCGGTACTCACCTACGGGGCAGAAACCTGGAGGCTCACTAAGAGGGTTCAACTTTAATTCAGAGCGACTCAGCGTGCAATGGAGCGGAAAATGATAGGTGTAACATTAAGGGACAAGAAGAGAGCGGAGTGGGTCAGGGAACAAACACGTGTTAAGGACATATTAGTAGAGATTAAGAAAAAGAAATGGACGTGGACAGGGCATGTAATGCGAAGGCAAGATAACCGCTGGTCATTAAGGGTAACAGAGTGGATCCCTAGAGAAGGCAGCGTTGCAGGGGGAGGCAGAAAGTTAGATGGACAGATGAGATCAAGAAGTTTGCGGGGATAAATTGGTCACAGTTGGCACAGGACCGAGGTAATTGGAGATTAATGGGAGAGGCCTTTGCCCTGCAGTGGGTGCAGATAGGCTGATGATGATGATGATGATGATGATGATGATGATGATGAAGTTGTTCGGTCGAAGAATACAAAACATGGCAGCCGATCAAGCTCTCTATATATTTCCCTGCATGGTTTTAAAACAGTCGTGAAAATACAGAAAGAACGAAAAGAAACAAGAATCTACACTGGAAAAAGAAATGAGCCATCGGTGGGAATCGCAGTCCGTGTGTCGTGCGCGGATATCACGTACTTGATATTGCTTGGTCGTCCTCGGCAGTTGCAGCGGACCCGTTCAAAGGAAAGGCATAAAAGTCGATCCCGCGCAAAAGAACTGAACCATACCCAAAGACAACGACGAGGGCCGCGACTGAAACCCGGGTTTCACGTCTGTGGCAAGGCATAAAAAATAGAGAGAAATCGTGAAGGGGAAAGCCTCTTACGAAGGCAACCTGATGATGCATCTCCGCCAGTGAGCAAGGCAATATAAGAACTTGATGCAGAAAGACGAGACAAGGAGAATCAACCTTCAGTTTTGTTTGTTCACCATGATGTTCTTTATTTGTACTTTTTTCTTTTGGCTAACACTTTTTTGGCCCTTTATACTTCCCGACCAGGGTTTCACATCAACACGAGAAAGCTATCCTATGTGTTTCTAGCATCGAAAAGAGAACTCCCAATGCAGAGCCAAGATTGCGTACCGTGGGTGTCCGGTTGCATGCCCTTCACATATCGCGTATGTTCTTTATACGATGCTATGCCCCTTTGGCTGCGGAGCATGCGCCAAGGACGGCCTGCACACAGAAAACAAATAACGCATCGGGTAACCGGAGTCACGGTCTGCAGGAGCTTCTGTTTTCAGCTCAATTGCGGTATTCCTGGCCCAAGTCATAAGAAGAAGACGATAGCACACTCATTCACTATTTTGCCTGTTCTCCTACGTACGTCATAGCTTCAAGGTTTTGTTTTGTTACCCGAGAGGTAGGTGACTATCACTTATCGGCACGTTACTCAGCTCGTCCTCCGGCCTTCCTTTTCTTTATTATGGTTCGGCATAAGTTTACTCCCTGTTGGCAACGGAGTCGAGCTTCATACTATTCAAGACGTTTATAAATTTGTTGATAGACTCATTATGTATCATTCCAAAAATTGGTCAAGTAAAAACCTACCTTGTTTGTTGTTTGAATCGCTACTAGTAATTTGGAGACACAGGCGTGCTTCCTTTCCCTCACCATGACGTCTATATTATCCTCGTTACGCATCAGGTGGACCCGGTTCGACAAAACGCTTGTGTGCGCGAGAATAGTATGTGAATCGCTCCTTAATGCAAACAAATGAAACATGAGCGTTTTCTGTAGCGATGAAAACACAAAATCCACGGTATTTTATTTTTTCTGAGGGCATAAAAAACGCCACACGGCCGCCATTTGCGGCCGTTGTTCTTACAGTTAAGGCTGAATGTTGGGCTAGTTGGTTTTGACTTTGAATCTCCTCATGAGTGAACTTTATGCCCATTGAACAATTCCTAAATATTGCTAAAACTCTTTTTACCACATGCCGCCTGTCCTGACTACTGGCCCCTTTCACAAAAATTGTTCGCTTGTAAAATGCTTCTAGTTCGCGCCCTGAACTCTGTGCCGCCAGATCTTGCGAAATTTATGATTTATTCGCACGCCCTATAAGCCGGTGAGCGGTAGAACAAATTACAATAGCTGATAATAAATTCTCAGTTGTAACGCACCGACGCTGGGCAGGCGTCTTGACAGAGGTTGAAGAGGGTTCTTTCGGTGTCTGCCTGTCTACTGAAACGGTCAGGCAGCGCAACGCTGATTCTCTAACGGCAAAGCAGCAGTCAAGTTTATAGGCCATTCACGAAGAAAATGTGTTGCAAATGCGCTCTTGGAAACGCAAAAATCGATTAAACAATTCCTTAGCTCGAAACTATTTTAAATCACTGAGTGCGGAATTAGCATTTTATTACTCTTTAATATGTTCAGCAGGAATTCATTGAATTTTCGGAAGGTCTAAAGTATTTTCATAACACGCCAAAAATTCCAAAATGTGCACGAAGTACTTTCCGCACTCAGGTTTGTACAGTTCTAACGAGTGCTGAACTCCATAAAAGGATATTATGCAAAGCAAAAGAACGTGAGCCCGTTTGCGTTATTACAGGTGTCATGCAAGGGTACAGTAGACTTGTTAGCTCTTGTTGTCCAGTGCTAGAAATTACTCTCACCGTAGACATACAACATTTGAAAATACACAAATACGGAAGCTTCCCAGCCAAGCTATAACGTTTAAAAACTTCAAAAGGCCCTTTAGCGTCGAACTGACGAGCGGCTAGCCTAGAGAAATTGCTTGGACTTTAGAACACGGCCTTAGGGGGTGGCACCCACGATAACTTTTGTAACTAAATGCTGGAACAGCGGCGTATCATTCGAAACAACAGAATTCTAGCTTTCGGCTTCATCTGGCGGACATTTTTGATTCCTAACTGAATAATCTACGTTTGTTTGAAATTTGTTGTTTCTGTGCATTGTTAACCTTAATTTCCTGGCCGCTCACAGAGGTTTGTGTTCTAGTAAATAAAAACATAACCTAATTTCGTTTCACCTACTTAGAACTGACTTTGTACTTCGCCAGTCACAAGTTTCAGCTTGGTTTTGTAGGAGCAGCACGGCATAAACGGGTTCTGTAAAAACCAAATATCTTTTGTTTCACTTTACTACCGAGCCAATAGGACCTCCTGAAAAAATACCAGCACCACGAAGGAACAAATACTTAATGTGTTCAAGGCCACCAGCAAATTTTCACAAAACATTAGGTGAGGCACGTGACTCCGCAGTTAGCCTATAATCTGACCCACTTTGTTGTTAATTTATTGCCTTCCAAAATAATATGATTATTTCGTGAAAGATTTACTTCTATCTAACGACACTTCCCTCGGAAAGCAGCCTCCAGTGGTTTCAAGCACAAACCTGAGAAAATGGCTTTATCAACTGCACCAACATAAAAATTCGGAAATAAATGAACCCATTGCTTCAACGTTTAGCTTTTTTATTCTTTCAGCCTATCGTATCAACGCTTAGCTGTCCCATAATCTAGGTACGAATTACGCCATGCACGCGAAAAAGATTTTGTTACGTTTTTTACCACTATTTGTAAGGTAATTTCGTGTGAATGACACAAGTCCACGTTCTCCACCTAAATATTATGCTATTTAATTCCCCAGCATCAGTTTGTTTCATTTAATGGTCGACTGACAAGAACTGTTTATCTTTTATTTTTAAATGCCTAACATTAAAACGTAGCTCTCTTCTTTGAAACCCACTGACTACATCCTAAAAAATCCCAGATTTTTTTTTTTACTCGTAGCACAAAGTTAGGTTTTAAAGACGACGACTTAAAGACCCCTAAGTCTTTTCTTGTTCCCCTTGTTTAAAACAACAATTACATATTTTTTTTTTCATTTCCGTTAACTGTAATCCAACACTGCAAGTTTCTTCTCTTTCTGAGCTGACGACATATAAAAAGAACGAATTGGCGCAGCTTGCACCAGCGGTGCAAGGCTGGAGAAATACCAAAGCTGGCGACCCTTCTCCCTTCGTCGGTGGCCCGGCTGTTGAACCGCACATGGACTGCCGAACTTGCCGCTGAAACTTCTCCATGACTCACGGGCACGGATTGTTTTTAACGATGATAGTCTTTCTTGGGCTACTTAAACCAAGGAATTCTGGCCTGTCTGTATGTCTGTCTGTCTGTGACTCGATTCCGCCACCAGGTCAAAGTAAAATTGATATTGCGCAATAGTCTTATATACTCACAGCGACATGTAAACGTCTAAGCCCGGTTTATATGTTCAAACTTGTCAACTTTGTTGTACAAGAACAAGACACTACGCAAATATAAGACAAGAAATTAGTACACAAGGGATATTTACAGTGTTCCTTTATTAATATTCATGGATGCTTGGTTTTTCGATAGCAAATGATATTCTATATCTACTGCAGAAAACTGCCGCCTCCTGGGGGCATATGAAAAATCACGCGGCAACAGCAACGAAAGGTTCCACTAGATGGGTTCCACGTTCTGCTTGGAACGCACGTGGAGCCCGGCCACGCGGCTCTATAAACCTTCTAGTCGGCCGCCTCCATTCACGAGCGTCTCCGCCGTAATGCAGCGCTGGCATCGAGGAACCCGGCTTGTAGCAGTGGAACGCTGTAAATTCAAATCGCCTTGCGGAAACCTTTAGTGTGTTTACCTTGGAATGAGCGCGACGGTACAGGAACAGCATGAGAAGTGAGCGGAAAAGCAAAGGGGGGCATTTCCTTAGCAAATGTTTACAAAGACTTTCGTCTTTTGACGACATTTGCAACGAAAGGAGCAGATGCGCGGCGAATTTTTTCGAAATTGGTAAAACATTGGCCCCTTAAGTGTTTCCCGGCAAATAAAGTGGAAAGAAGATGGAGTTTCCAAACACCTCCCTGTTAATGCACAGGCCACCTATCCCTCCCGCTCCCACATTCTTATTTGATTTACTATGTCTTTCACACTGCTTCAATCAACCTTCCTGTTTCCGCTGATCTCCCTTCCTTCAATCACCCACTGCAGTCCTCCCTTATATAATTCGCCTCCTTCCCAGGATCACTAACCAGCCGTTCGGTTGGACACTAGCAGGTCAACGGTAGGTTCCTAGTATGTTGTGGTTCAAGAGTTACTTGTAGGTGCAGCACGATCGTGGTTGCATGATGGACAGGCACCAGTGACCCAACAATTGCTTATGAGTTGTGGACCCAGTAACGACCCAGTTGTGGACCCAGTAACTTTCTGTGTTTGCGTGTGTGCAGGCATGCAATGTCGCCCTAGCCGAAAAGCTTAGTTACGTGCGTCAGGTATCGTACACTGCACAAGATCGAAAGTTCAGGCTGTGCTTAAAGTATGAACGCCCTTTGTATGGGTGTCTCGGTGGGAACCAATCCGCCGGGATAATTTTTTTCTCTCGTTAGTGTATACTAGGATAGTGCACTTGTTCGTATACTAATTTGCGTTTTGTTTTTTTTTTCTTTAAAAATTGGGAGATCGTTTACACTTTTACTCCACGGAACCTTTGAATCTAGCTAATAAAGAAGGACTTAGCGAATGCGTTGCGACCTTGGGCTCAGCAAAAACTGATTCCAAGGCCTGTATATCTCATTGTATAACTGAGGCCTGTATAACTCATTTGAGGAGTTGCATGCAGTGGAGTAGCAATGTAGGTTCCCCCAACTGTCCTCTGGTATGGGCGATCAACCGAAAAAAAAGTAAAGAAAAATGATAACAATAACAATAGAAGGACACGTTCGGCAGTCGGCCAGTCTAATGTTGCGGAAATCCCTACGCCAGAAAAAGTGCTTAGGTGCCCTCGTTGATTGATTATAGGGTTTAACGCACCGACGCAACGCAGGCGATGAGACGAGCTGTAGTGGAGCACTCCGGATTAATTTTGACCACCTGGGAATCTTCAACGTGCGCCAAAATCTCGTACACACAGGCGTTTTTGCTTTTCTGCTCCGTCATAAAAGCGGCGAGCGCGGCCGCGAATCGAACCCGTGACCTCGTGCTCAGCATCGCAATTAGATGTCCTCGTGAATTTTATATGCTGCAATAAAGGTCTCAAGCTGCAGTGAAAGGTCGAAAAAAAGCATTAGTTTGGTTTCATTCATCAAATTGCGTAACAACATGGTATGAGCTAAATGGGTGCTTCGCCGTACAGCTTTCAAAACACGAATTGTAAATGACGGCTGCTTCAACGATCTGTTCTAAAAACAAAAAAGCAAAATAGAACAGTTGCCTTCTGCACATACGTGGCACTTGACAAACATGAGCTGCTCGAAAGACGTGTTTGAGAGCCGGTTTCGCTTTGCTGACATTATCAGGGATGCTGTGGAAAGAAAACACGCGTTCCACGTTAGCTGACGTCGCATTTACACTGAAAACTGCCCTTGAGAGTCCGGAAAGCAAGGGAAAGCGGCTAGCGTTCGCTTTCCAATAGGTCGAAACCTTTTCGGAACAAAGCTGGCAGCGTGCAGCTTGTTTTTTTTTTCTTCACGGGTAATATAAAAAAACTGTTTCCAATGTGCCATGTTGGCGGACGTATTGTGCGTACGTGAGCAGCAGGGCGCAGGAGCAAGTGTGCGGCAGTGCGCTATGAAATCGGTGTTTATTTCCCATAAAAAGCTAGGAGGAAGAGAGTGGAGGGGGGGTAGCTTTTACAGTATGAGCGTGCTCCTAAATCAATCATTGGGCTTCTTTTGTCGCCCACAGGCGCCAGCGCGGCGGCAGTGCCAACAGAAGCCCCCCCTCCACCCCTCCTTTCAGGCGCCAGGTGTGCGGTTACTTAAGTCTTACACCGAGCATGGGAAAGCGGGGAAGCAGAAGTCGTCATCAAAGCTCTATTTTCTGTCTCGAGAATTATTTATTATATTTTTTTCGGTTGCAGTAGCGACTGTTCAGGTGACAGAGAGCTTCTTTGTAGCTTTCCTCTGTAGCCATATGGCCGCATTCAGGTGGATGTCACACTTTCATTAATAGAAACTTACTCCACCTTGGGGATTTCCCCTAAATCTGGTCGATTAACACCTGTGCTTCATTTCGAGTTGTTGATAAATTCGCTCTCGCGCTACAAACTGCTAGCCTCCTGGTTAGCTCAGTTGGTAGAGCGACTGCTCCGGTTAAGCGGTGGTCCCGGGTTCGAATACTGGACCGGGACGAATTTTTCTTCTACTGCGAAGTTTCTGAGCAAGCTGTTAGGTTTCCTTTGTATATAGCTGTAGGGCTGCATTCAGGTAAATGTCAAAATTTCCTTCATTGAAACACACGCCACCTTGGGAATTTCCCCTAAATCTGGTCGATTAACACCTGTCTTTCACTTCGATATGTTGATCAATTCGCTCTCCGGCTACAAACTGCTAGCCTCCTGGTTAGCTCTGTTGGTAGAGCGACTGCGCCGGTTTTAAGCGGTGGTCCCGGGTTCGAATCCTGGACTAGAACGAATTTTTTTTCATCTGCGAAGTTTCTGAAAAAGCTGTATAGCTTTCCTTTGAAGCCGTATGGCTGCATTCAGGTGGATGTCAAACTTTCCTTCATAGAAACTTACTCCACCTTGAGGATTTCCCCTAAATCTGGTCGATTAAGAGCTTCTTCTATTTGGTGAGAGGTTCGTTTGTGCCACGAGGTGTTTGCTGATTTTGCAGACGCTCCCTAGAACAGAGCGAAAGCGGCCTTTATTCGGCCGCTAATTGCCGCGTCGGAGCTGGGAGGCGCAGCCGTGGCCGCAGTCCCTATTTCATGGGCTCTCCTGTTTCGGGTGGATCCCCGAACCAATATTTGAGGCCTTCGTCGGCGCTTCTTCGGGCAAAGGCGCCTAAGTGTCTAAACAGGAGGGAAAGTATTGCAAACGTTTGTGGGGGAGAACTGGGGAGCGCAAGGTGAGATGGGGCATAAGCTGATATGCGGAAGTTTGCAGTGAACACAAGCACCACGCCAGCGTCCCGCTGACGGGAAGGTTGGATGCGACTCGCCGAAGGCTCCAGAAGCAAAAAACAACAGTTGAGGGGGGGGAGGGCGTTGCACCGCTAAGGTAAAAAATCTCAAGGCCCAGTTAGTGGGAGAGAATGGGGGGAGGGGGGTGCCTCCGCGGTAGTTCCCCACCACGCATACCAACGGCTTAGAGCCGCGGTTATTACGCGGAGAATCGCGACGAATGTCGTAGCAGCGCTGTATATAAGGGCAGAATTGTAGTAGGGTCGCTGCTTATACATATACCGTGCTTGAAACCAGCCAACCGATTTTAACAGTATTGTGTTGTTCTTAAATTCAAGGCTCCGGCTTGCTGATCTATGAACTTGGGCTGGTGGTCTCATTGCGTGTTTATGCATATCTTGACAAAAATCGCGCGTAGAAGGAAAAAGTACATGTGCTTTATTTTGGGAAAATACATGTAATTCGGTTCCCATTCCATTACGGGCAAAAGGCACTTAATTCCATTCCTATTTCATTCCTTCAAGTATTGTCGCCATGCCATTCCCATTCCATTCCGGGGTCGCAAAAATGTGGAATGATTCCGGATTCATTCCGATTCCGGACTGGTAACTCCGCAACACTGGTACCGAGTTGCGAACGCGGCGAGATTTCTGCAAGCGCGGGAAGTCGCCTAGATCAAATCCGTCCATTCCCTGATTCTACCGAAGCCCCATCGCCGTCGCCACCCGGCTGAGCTAGAAGCATCGAAGCATAGGTGGAGTTCTCGAAACATTGCTGCTTTTAAGTCGGGCAGAAAATCTGACAGAAAACTGCACTCCTATACAAACAAGGAATACAGTCTCGCCACCTAATTTTGTGAAATGAATAATACTAATCTTCCTCCTTTTCATAAATTTTATTGGATTTGAATATTTGTCATGAATCCAAGCTTCGGCAAAGGTACATCGAGAAAAAACATCAATGTTGCACAAAAGAACGGCGCAGAAACAGCGGGGTTAGTAGGAAGGGTTTCCTGAAATGTGCTTAAAAGGACATGAGAGGACTATTTTCGTTACGAGCGGGTACCGAAGACCGACAAGCCACTAAGGGCTACCTCACATGATCGCAATGGTTTCGCGAATTTCTTTACTCGCTGAAAAATCTGGAACACTGTTGAAACTTTTGCAGAATGTGCAATACTCCGTGTATGCGTCTTCTTTCCAGCGCCCACACCTCTACATTCACATTGTCTCAAAAATATGTTACTTGACATTTCAAAATTCTGGCCGAATTACGTCATTTTAACACCAGTATTTTGCTCAGCTGTCTACATGAAGAAACAGTAAATAACGATTTCGGTGAACTGTCATCGTTAACGACGCCATATCTTCGACCCCATTTTCTTTTTTGTTCATTCCCTTGAAGGCTACACAGGAAACGCCACCCGCGTGCATAGTCCTTAGGATAAAACTTATAAACAGGCGAAGGCAAAAAGCGCTTACTTACCCACACACTCATCCACACACACACACACACCCATTCACCCACACACCTACCCACTCACCCACACAGACACACACCTACACACGCACCCACACACACACACACATACACACGCACCCACACACGCATACACACACTGACACACACATACAAACACGTGAGCGCGCACACATGCACGCCCACACACACACACATACACTAACGCATATGTATATGCGTGCAAGTATATAATTTGGTGCACAGGTAAAAAAAATATATGGCTGAGATTGAATACTTTAGTGCCACCCTAAGCACGTTTCTATGGTGATTAATCTTAAAAAACCAAGCAGCCTCACCACCTACGCCTATACATCCTTCTTAGTGAATACATTAGTAACGGATGAAAGCGAAAATAATTTTATTTCTGTTCAAGACAACCAGTAACATTTCTGGCCTGGCAGGGGAACCTTTCCTTCCTATGGTGTTAACATTTGCAAAAAATTTTTTGCGGAAGTTTGTTGTAGCGTCTTGGCGTTTTGGACAACTTCGCAGACATTTGCTCGAGAAGGAAGTGACCCTTTTGTTCGAATGGGACAATTACTAAGTTACAAGTTATGCGTCTAATTTTCTGTCTAACCCACCTCTCAGCGCATATGTAATAGTTTTGTGATAATCTTTTTTTGGGAAGACAAAACATATTTGCATACCAATTTGCTGTGAGAGCAACTAAGCTCCCGGTCACGCTAGACATTCCTTTGAGCGCAAAAGCTAGAGTATGCACAACAAAGAACTCAACCTAAGGGCAGGACTGCTATTTTCCGTGTGCAGTCTTCGTTGGTGGTTGTCTAGTTCTAGCTATTTATATTAGGTTACCTCTGCAGAGAAAAATAAAACGCTTTCACTTACATGCCATGTTATTTCCGGTAAATTCCTACTTTGACGGCATTACAAAGTACACAAGAACTTACGAACGGCGAGATGCCAGAAGGGAAACTTTTTCTGCGGAATTTGCTGAGGCTTGCATTAGGCTACCAGGCAGCAAAGCGACTGCACCCGTTCGAAGACCTCCGCTGCTTCCTAGTGCCTCAGGGCGTCCCTGAAAAGAGCTGTCGTGTTTGTCGGGGGAAAATTGCTTGCAAAAAGGGAGCGCTGTATTAGCATACACTGGCAGTTTTGCAGAGGAAGAGCTCATTTGTGTCGAGGCTGCAAATCGCAGGTAGCTTTTTGTAGCCTAAAGCTCAGCTTAATGAAAGCACCGGCAAGTCTTGTGTGGGGAAGGCTAGAATTACGAAGGGAGCAAACCATCAAAATATCTACAAAACAAAATCTCTAGTAAAGATAACTTGTTTCGTTGTTCAAATACATGCTGGTTGGTGACATGTTCCGGATGAAGTTACTCCGCGCCGAAATATCTCCCACTTAATGCAATTACCTTTCATTTTTAATATGCATATCTGTTAGCTTTAAATGATATTTGCTGGTCCTTCGGGGGAACGTAACAGCCAAAATTGTGAAATGGTTTCTGAGCGCTGCTCAGCAAAGCTAGGCAGCTTTTTTTTACCACCAGAATCAGAAGTTGATGGGTTCAAGCTAAGGAGCGAGGTCAAGCTGTTATAATGCCGCTCTTTTTCCGGTACCCATTTTTTACCTGGTGTATTGTATCGGTGAAAAATAGGCAAATTGACAAATACTTAACGGCAATTATTCTCTTGAAGAACTTCTGATGCAGTGAGATCAGTGATCAGATTAAACTTTATTGTTGCCACGGGTGGGACCATTTTCAGGTCGACTTCAGTGTCCTCAGGGCGACGGCAGGATTCATGTAGATCTCTGGGGCGTCTCCGGACACCTGGGCTAGTGAGACCTGGGTCATAGGGTCTGTGCTGAGCAGCGCGGCCTGCCACTGCTCCGCGTTCGTAATTTGTAATAAAATGGGGTCCTTTTTAAGAGTTTGAAGGGGTTTTTCGGCACAGAACCAAATCACATCTGGTAGGTCTGCGTATTAATAGCAAAGAGGGCATCGATTAGAGTGCAACTCGGGATAGTAGAGTGATAGGAGTGCAGGGGTGGGAAATGTGGATGTTTGAAGTTGGTGCCATACAACAGCGTGGCGGTGGGAGAGGGAGGGGTCTGGAGGTGGGAAGCGAGCTCTGGAAAGTCGGTAGTGATCGAGTACCGATCGGTAGGTCAAGAGGCGATTCCTATGGGTGAACGGTTCAGGAGATCCTGCAACGTCACTTGGCTCTCGGATTACCAGTTCTCGAGTGACCTCGTGTGTTAATTAATTTCCTGGAAGTTCTGAGTGGCCCGGTGCCCAAACAATATAAATGTTTCGTTTCAGGAATTTGCGTGCCTGCAGGAGAAGGCGTAAAGTTCGAGGGTCAACTCGCCTGTTGGAGTAATTGGTAATGGCCGATTTGGAGTCGCTTATTATAGTAGTAATCTTACGGCTGGAAATAATGGTAAGAGCGATAGCCATTTCTTCGCCTACGGTTCGAAATTGAGTAGGGAAGGAGAGGGCGGCTAGTGTTCAGTGAGATGAATCAGCTACGACCGCTGCAATGGCTTCGCGTCCTGGGTATTCTGCAGCGTCCACGTAGGCAACTTGTGGGATGGAGGAGTGTTGCTTGTGTAAAGCCTGCGCTCTCGCTCGGCGCCTTTCCTCGTTATGAAGTGGGTGCATGTGTTTAGGGAGGGGGTGGATTACCAGTTGGTCTCGAATGACTGGGGGGTGTCCACGTGGGTGCCAGAAATAGTGGGGTGACTGAGGCCATGATTCTGAAGAATGTGGCTTCCAGTGTCACTCCTCGTGAGTCGCTCAAGTTGCGAGACCCGTTGGGCTTCGATAATTTCGTCTTGTGTACTGTTAAGACCTAGCGAGAGTAGTTTGTCTGTTGAGAGTGTAACGGGAAGACATAGGGCCTGTTTGTAGGATTGTAGGGCCTGTTTGTAGCTTCAATTTTGTGTGTGTCGCTGAATTTGAGGTTTACGAAGGGGGTGAAGTATACTATGCGACTGATGATGAACGCTTGTACAAGACGCTTTAGATTGTTTTCTTTCACTTTTCGATGTTTGGTAGCTATACGAGAGATTAGTTATGTAGTATGGTAAACCCCTTTTTTCTATGGCACGCAGATTATCTACATTATGTCCGTTTGCCTGTATACGAAGACCTAGAACCTTGATGGAGTCTACTATTGGGTTGGGTTGGCCGTTAGAGGTAGTGATTTGGATGAGGGGGATTGGGGAAGGTGGTTGTTTTTCTGGTCTTTTAGGTCTGTATATATCTCTGATTTTGTTGGGGAGCAGGACAGACCATGAGAGGCAGCATACGCTTCGACGACATCAGTTGTGGTTTGGAGGGTATCTTGGATGTGACCATCAGATCCTCTAGTAACCCACAACGTGATGTCGTCGGCGTATATGGTGTGGTGTAGTTCGGGGATGGCATCGAGGAGCGGGGATAGACCTCGTAGGGCCATACTAAAAATAAAGGGGAAAGAACCGATCTTTGGGGGGTACCTTTGCTACCGAGGAGGGTGGGGGTGTAGTCAATTGTCCAAGTGTGAGTGTGGCTGTTCGAACCGTGAGAAAATTACAAATGTAGTTGTATGCTCGCACTACGACTCAAGCCGCGGCTACTTCTTTTAGGATTGCCGAGTGGCAAATGGAGTCGAACGCTCGCGTTAAATCAACGCCCAAGATCGCTTTGGTGTTATGTGTGGAACTGAATCGAGCATCTAATATATGTGGTGTTTTAGTTGTAACATGATGTACTGAGTAGAGAGCTGGCGTCGGAACCCCAGCATGGAGTGAGGAAGCAGGTGGTGCTTTTTGATGTGACTGTTGAGCCGGGTGGCAACGACGTGCTCTAAGAGCTTGCCTAGGCACGAAGTTAAGGATATTGGTCGGAGGTGATCGACGTGTGGCTGCTTTCCCGGTTTGGGAATAAGAACGGCTTTGGCTGTCTTCCATTGCGGTGGGAGTTCCCTCTTCTCCCAACATTCATTGAAAAGTGTAGTCAGGTCGGTGACGGTAGGGTCATGGAGGTTTCGAAGTAGCTTGTTAGTTATTTTGTCGGGGCCCATATACGATTTGGTTTTAAGGTGTTGGATGGCGGTGCGCACCTCCGCCTCCGTTATGGGCGCGTCCAGCTCTGGGTTGGGTTTCATCTCTGTCGCATATAACGCTGCCTTTCCATTTACGTTTACCACTCCGAAGAAGGTCGTAAGTGTATCAGATGGTTTTATAGGAAGGACGTGCTTTATTTACACTTTTATTCATTATAATATCGCGAATATAAATATTGAGTCAAACGAAATTTTGAGAAAAAAAGAAAAAGGGAAAATACACAAAATATCAGAAATGGCTAATCATGGAACTCCCAGCATTTCCGCCAAAAAAAAACAGTTTTCGCGAAAGGTCAACTTTAATCGTACTATTAGCGTAATTGGACGTATTTTGTAGTAGAAATGTTCTAAAATTCTGTGCATGCATGGAACAGAATTTTGAAGTAGGAAAAATAAATCCACGGCCTAATGTGATGTCACCGACTGATGGAAGGAGGGTGGGGTAGGTAACGGGGGGGGGGGGGGGGGGGGCAAGGAAGTTGTGACAACATGGCTTGCCAAGTCGAAGAGATGGTTCTGCTCATAGCCTGACCCGCAAGACTCAGGGATTATTCAGCGTGGTTGAGAAACATTGCGTATTTTTCCTTTCAAGCTCAAGGAGATAGCCAGATACACAAAAGAATATCACAAGCTCAGCGGGGAGATCACGTGAATACTCGTGTTTTCCTGTATATATAGAATGCATCGTTCTCCTTGCGGTGGTGCAACTCAAAGGCAGGACTGTATCGCCTGTGTAACAAGAGTTAGGATTCTTATATCTTAATTTCGGCAAAATAAAAAGGCAATGATTAAGACGAGAGCTTTTTATACGCGGCACGCAAGGTGCCGCGTATCAAAACAGCCGACAGCGATCCTTTGGCTAGCTGCGACATTTCGCAATGCTTATGGGTTTTTGAGACATTCAGGGGTAGGAAATTTGATTTTGCAAGCATAAACGCGTAGTAACTTTACCCGCATGGTTTTAACAGCGAGGCGATTAAACTCGGAAACGAAATACGAAAACAAACAGCGATACCAACACTGCATTACGTGACGCTATTATTTATATCAGGTATTAGATCGTTTATGGAGAAATGAAATACGTAAGTCATCGGTCTTAATATCTGTTCGTCCATTAGTATGTCGATATCATGAATGCGGCACAATTAAAAACGCTCTAGTTCGTACAAGTAAACCAAGGAATTGAAAGCAAAGGAGGGTTACCTCTTATTTCAGTATTCGATGTACTGACACAGAATTGGCATAATGATACTTGCGATCTTCGTAAAAGCTGACACAGTCGGAAGCAAAACACGCATTGAAGAAAGGCGGCGTTAAAACGCACCCTTTAGGAGTTCAGACCAGGGAGAGTTGTGATCCAGCTCTGGAACTGCCGGTCTGTGCAATCGAAATGGCACAAGGGTTTACTTGTAGGCCCATCCTAAACTAGTCGACTCTTGTGTATGGTAACTTCGTCGAATGAAGACTCAGAAACAAAAACTTCCTCTTGTCTTGTGATCTTTAAAGCGCAAGCGGAAGAGCAGTGCTGAAGAGGCACCTAAGAACTGTTGAAGCAAAGTACCAGTCGCTAAATTTTTTACAGAATTCTCTTTCCCTTTTAACAGTGCCCAATGGTGGTCATAAAAAGAGTTAGACGCAAAAAAAGGGGTAGAAGATTTACCTGCATCGCACGATGGTTTTGTTGACACAAAGTGAGCAAATCAAAACAAAGGAAGTTTTTTCTACTGCGCTCACTTTCGAAAGCTAAGTAATGATTGCCTTCGTTTCATTTTGCTTTTAGAGAAGGAAGATGAAGCGTGCCGACTCAAGAGGCCTCTGAGGCTTAAAAGAGAACAGGAAGCAGCAAAATGCTTATATTTCTTGCGCGACCGGCATATCTCCAACCCTCCTTGTGTTCCTCTTAGGTGTACTACTTAGTTACAGTGTTGTGAGTTTGCCCGGAAGCGTCAGCGATTGGCGTCATTTCTGCGGTTTTAATGGAAAGTAAGTCCTCTAGCGCCTTTTAAAAGTACTTTTATTTTTTGGTTTTGGTAATAAATGTGACAAAACTAGCTCAGCATCACCACCCACTCCCCCTTCTAAGATTGCCATGTGAAATTGTTAGCTCTAATTGGAAAACAAAAAGACAAACTATAGAAAATATCAGAAACCGGTGCGAAACAGCCGCATTTTCTTTTTGTAAACTTTCAGGAAATTTCAATGGCCTTTATCTACCTTACTGGTCACGGAACAATACAGCGATAGCGCTGACGTCCCTGTAATGTGAGCGTATTTCAAAAACTGGCAGCTTGCCGGCAGTGCTTGGTATTCATGTCTGTTTTAGTGGCAAGGGCATGGCTACAGGACATGACAATTGCTCAAAATAAAAACCCGCAAAACGTTGTGCAGCGTTTTTTCTATATTTTCTTCAAAGTATTGTTTTTCAGTGCTTGTTATCTCAGTTTACCTTCTGCATTGTGTTTTTCTTACTGCGAGACTCCTCATTCTTGAAACAGTTGAGACATCGTTGGAAGCAAATTGAGTACAGTAGCCAAGTCAAGTGATGTTGTTGTATATCTTAGAAATGATTTAAGCCCGAGAAGGTGCACACAACAGGGTGAGATAAGAGAAATATTTTAGTGAAGTCGTAACCTTCCCGAAAGAACTTCGGTCGGTCAATTTATCCCAGTGGTGTACTCGGTATCAGAAGCACCAACGAACTTGTCCACAATGGCTTTTCTTATTTTGAATTTCCTCTGCCTATTCACTCCCAGAAAAATCAGAAAATAGGACCACGAGAGCAAATATCTGCTTTAGAGAATCTGTGTCCTCAACCGTATCAAATAATAAACAGCCACGAACATTGGAGTATAGGCTGTCCGAGTGGAGAGCGAAACCTTTAGGGAGACGGCGTAAGGAGGATAATTTTTAAAAACAAATTGACGAAGCAACGCATAGACGGAAACTTGTTTATGAATGTTCATTCGGAGCGCGAGACACACAGACACAGCAACAAACCAGGAAAAACTGAACTAAAAGATCGACCTGGAGTGTGGCATACGGGTATTTTTTACTCCATGTCTCGACGTCAGAAATGGCAATATAGACACCATAATGGTCCAAGTACCCCCAGGAACCAAAACACCTTTAAAAAACGACCACATTAGGAAAGAATGTACTGACTTCTCAGAGGGTGCCGACACTTTATGCCTGCGAATTGCTGCTAAAACAGTCCCCTAAGCGAACAGTGCCCCCTCAATCTTGTTGAGGTTTTTGAAATGGCCATTTGCACCAAGTTGCTTGTCGTTCGAGCACCGTTGAAGGTGACTTGAGCGTAAACAATTTTAATTTGCTTTTTTCTTGGTCCCGTGCTACTAAACACAGCTATTGTGTTCATTAAATTTACTACATTCTAGTTTTTTTCGCCTATTGTCATTTTTATGGCTGAATTGTAGTCGGTAATTTGGCGAGAGAAAGATAGAGGTAGCCTTTATTGCGGTAGGAAGACTCTAGGTGAAGTGGGAAAAGCGAGAGTAGGTGGTAGGTTATTGGCTTGGGACATCATGAAACGGACAGTTCAAGCCGAAACGCCTGGGCTCCTTGAGAAGGTGAGAAAGGCCATGTGTGGTGAGGAATGTTCATGAAACAGGAATATTTTTTTCGACGCAATATGTCTGGCTAACAATTTACGAATAAAAAATTAAAGCCGTGGCACTCAATGTGAAAACTGCCGCAACTGCAGAGCAGTGATTGGCCAGAGGGGATTTAGCAGCCATTCTGCGCTCTTTGCTACCCCGTCACGTTCCTCCTCTCTCTGACTCACTCCTCTCCTAATGACCTGCACAGAGGTTTATTCAATGAAATTCAATTTTCCGTTTTCACAGTGTTTGCGCCCTTTCTCCTGGGGCAGCTGGTATAGTTTTCTTTAGCATTTGCTTCATGTTCTGCCTAGAACAGCAAGGCGAGATTTCTGTTCTTTTTGTGCATGCTTCCATCTGGCACGTGCCTGAGCCTTTCTGCAACATTTGAAACACGCCACATTATTTTTTCTTCACCGGCCACCTTTCTTTCGCCTACTATTCTGAAAACTATCCAAATGAGCATTCCTAACTAGATGGACGCAGGTATTGTCAGATATAATCACGTATATTTTGCCTCAAAATATAGTTGCAGTTTTCTTCGCGCTAAATAATGTTCACATGTATGGCAGGAGCAGCGGTTTCAGGAGTTTCGAAGGGTTCTGCACGTATAAACGTCTTGATCAAGTATTCTCTTAACAATTGGCCGGAAGGCTGAATCCAGGGACAACCGGGTATGTTTTCGAAGCCTCTGTTTGGGTGCGTGATGCCGAGTGACAGCGGTGGCGAGATAGCGTGACCGTGCACGAGCTACGACGAAAATGCGGGCCCCTAAAGTGCGTTGCACTTAAAACGGATAATGAGCATGTTGTTACCGCCATGATCAGCTTGGTGAGATGTCACCACGACAACATATTAACGACTTCATGTATATTGCTGCATGAAATGTCGCCTGTTCAACCACGAGTCCATGTTCCTTAGTAAGTGCGTAAACAAAAATTAGTGTGCAACAATATCAAGGTTCCAGGTGTAGTTCTGGCTAAGTTAGCTTGCTGAATTGATTTATTCAGGTATGCTATGTTTTTCCATTTTGTACCACAGGGCCAAAACAAAAATCCAATATCCAAGAGTCACTAATATAGACTGGTGAAAACGTGTTATTCAGCGAAGGCGTAGATTTTAAATGTTGGAGGTATTTGCGGGTAACGAGAAAAAACTGAATTTATCACACTTATAACGTGTGTATCACAGCGAATTAGTGAACTTGGAAGAGGCAATCAAAAGTTGATCACTGGTTAACAAAATAATCGTTAATGTCCTGCGGAAAAATTCTACCTTATTGACCGCCTTTTCTGAGAGCTGTTACAAGTTACTGCTGGTCGAAAAAGGCGAAACGTGGAAGAAAGGCAAAAAATATCGGTTTGTAGGTAACGAGAAAGAAAAAAATTGGCAAAGTTTGCACTAGGTGGCGCTAGGCTTGCACCAAAGCGAACCTTGAGGATTTCGTTTTGGGTTAGAACTAAAAAACACATCCCCGTGCATTGCATTACGCTTGAAAGTGTTTATTTACATGTTCATTTCTCCCTTTTAACTGTGGTAATGGTAGTCAGCGTCATATCCATCTATATTGTCGTCTTCCTCATGCATGCCTGCAGGGCTCGGATCGTTTTGTCCGCAGGCTTGAACATTTCTCCCAAAGGGGAGCCTTTAAGCATTTTTTGAGAGCTCCACGTGCAAGCCTGGACAACGCCAGGCTATCTTTGTAAGGCGCGTGTAAACGTTCATGGTACACGCAGAAGTCACTGTGACCATGGGTTTTCTGGTGACGCCACACAGTGCACACATTACAACCAGCAAAAGCAGCTCCGTTATTAAAAACGTTTCCTGTCGGTAATCCTGTTATACATTTTTACTGCAGCTCAAACTTCGTCCCTGGAAGGCCTCAAATCGTTATTGTATTTGCAAAGCTATATTATACCAATAAAAGATACTCAGGGGTAAGCAATAAAAAAATTAAGGATCAAGAATGATGTTGTCAGAGCAATACCGCCGATGAGATTTGCAATCAAAAAACGTGCATGCTTGGCACAGAGCAAAAATATCTTGACGGCTGAAAAAAGTTCCAGCAAGTTGTGAAGATTTTGTGGTCCGAACCAGAATAGTTTGAATCTTACATCTCAAACACGCCGCCATAAAGCAGCGAGCGCAAATCTCCAAGGGGACCCGTTTTCTGCTTGTTGGATTCCAATGGAAGGCAGCACGGTGACTCGTAGCGTGGTAGGAGGTATGGGAGAACGGTTTGTACTGTAGCGCAGGGTGTTTGTGTCAGGGCCTTAATCTGGGACCGCACCGCGTGGACAGAGCATGCAATAGAATACAAGAAGGCAGTATGCTTGCGTGAAAGGATACAACAGATCGGAGAAAACACAGAAGCAAATGCGTATTTACTAAAGTTCTTTTGGGAAAAACGTTGTAAGAAATGTCCGAATAGACTTCAGAACATTCCTAGCTGTCAATACTACTGTAGATGTGTAAAGAACGCTTTGAGGAGAAAAAGTTGAGGTCTGCCTGGAGTCGAACGTTTGTGGCAGATTTTCTGGTAAATATGAAACCCTATCCCACGCAAAACTTTGGAAACCACTCAGGGAAAACAGTGCCATGACGTAAAAAAGCCACCAAAGATGCCTTGTTTCGCTAAGCGTGCACTCAGAGAGCAATTATTCCGAGGTGAATGCACCAACTGGTAACTACAAATTTGAGGGGCGACATGGTCCGAAAATGAACATGTCAATCGTTTGCACAAGTTCAAGTTTTCTGTCCGCAAATTCATTTTGTGAAAGAAAGCAATCTAAATTGTCTGAAATATACTATTAAGGGGTCGGTTCGAAACGGCTGGAATCTTTTCTTTCCACAATAAAGAAACGTTTCAACAAGAGTTTTCGCCCGTAAACCTTTTTGGTGTTGGCTAGAAATTGAAGAACGCAGATTTATATTCTGAAATATTTCGGTCCCTGCAAATTGTAAACGTATAAGGTTGGAAACCGTACATATTTCTTTGTGGTAAAAACATGACTTCCTAATCGAGAAGTGGTAGGAACATACGTCAGCGAGTCTCTAGAATGAGCGCTCAACGGTGCTGAACGAATAAAATTACAGCGTACGAAAGCCCACACCTGCACAGTGGGTAAACGACTTTCGGCGATGCCACTGGCTCGGCCCCAGCTTTGCCTTCTCTAGCTGCAAAGCACGCATGCACACACGTAAACACACAGACAAGAGAGCACGCACGCACGCACGCACGCACACACACACACACACACACACACACGCACACACGCACACACGCACAGACGCACACACGCACACACACACAGACACACACACACACACACACACACACACACACACACACACACACACATACACACACACACACGTACGCACACACAAACACACAACACTATCTCGTCGATCTAAGCATTTGCTTGCAGAATGACTTAATTTGAAAGCGAGCGCAGTAAGGCACCAAGAGTACTTTACACCCAACAAATGAAATGGCCGTAAGACGCAACAAAATCACATCGATGTGTTATCCGAGCAAATGTCGATCCCAAGCAGTTTCCTTCGATTATTACATTGGGATTCTGTCGTAAAAAGAGGGACACCCTTGTTTGTCAATTGGAACGCTGTCATTCTGCGCACCTTAAAAGCACAGGGATTCAGTCGGGACTAGAAAACACGGATTCCATGAAACAGCTGCTTCGCCGCTTCATAAAATGACGTGACCACACTCCTGACAGCGCTCCGAAAGCAAGCGTGGGCGGCCCATAGCAATGTAAGCATTCAAGCATCGACTGTCTACCCTCCCTTCTTCACGATGCCTTGGGCACGACTTTTTTTCGTTATTTAAATTCCTCGAAAAATATTCTGACGTGTGGCACATCTTCCTGTCGGAAATCATGGAGAATCGGTACAAAAGCGTTCAGTGCTCCGTGCTCCGCCTCCTGGCATTCTGCCTCAGTCACAGTTCCAAAGGGGCGGTCATCGCATTCTTCTCCCCGTACATCTCTCTCAACAGTCTTTTGGCAATTCCATTAAGCCTAAGAACATGTCTTTCAATCGTATTTCTGGGATATTTATTGGATGCTCACATAAAACTAACCCTCTGAACGTGGCTGCTGGTTACTCATTAGGAACCTTTTTGTTTGTGCCTAGCGAAAGACAAGTAGTTGACGACGTTTGCGTTTTGATTTTTATGCAATCAATAAATGTGCATGCGGGCAACTCTTCTATCCCTCTAGACGTCTATAAGGGCAAAAAACTGGGGAAACTGTTCGCTTGCTTTCTCACTTAGCGGCGGTCGTTTTGTCTTTTTCGAGGCAAACCACTGTAATTGTCGTGGCCTCTCTAGGTTGGTGCATTGCTAGGGATGCTTGTACTGTTTCGGAAATTTGCTGTAAACAGTAAGGTCGACCAGGTCTTATGGTCAGCAAGAAATGGAAAAATTTCACAACCTAACACTGAATGTAGGGGTCCTTGTGAGTGTTTCACGGCGTAGAAATGACATTCATGCCATCACAGAATAGAGTGGACTTTCCGTGGGAGCACGCTTGTACATATGAACTCCTTCTGTCTCCTCTGGGCGACCACTTGGTGTTCTAACAATGTTTAGGAAATTTCTGGAGGTGATGTCGCTGCGGTGATTGTTCACCCAAAGGGTCAGGACAAAAGAAAAAGAAACAGTAAGCAATGGTTGAGCTCTTCAAAAGGGGTAAGCAGCAGTGGGGTGACAAGTATTGCCAGTAAAAAGAACCCAACTGCATTTTTTATCTCGGAGGATGTTATTACTCAGTGCAATGCCTCTTTCTACTCGTACATGTCTGAAGTTAGCTGTCAGTGTATTCACGCTGTCTATTTCCGGAGTTATCACTCTGGCTAGCTAATGTATGTTTCCTTGACATTTTCTGCTCAAGTATAGTCAAATACGACATGTAACACCAAGAGAAACTGGACGAAGCGGCAAAACTTTGTCTTCATTTTTGCATTAACAGAGCGACCTGCCTTACAGAGTTCTTGCACACGGAGCTTTTACGAACAAGGCAACTCTTCATTCTAGCAGCATTTAACACAGGAATGGTCAATTTTGTTGTTTCCAACTGCTTACAGACACTCTGCATACCTAATAAGCATAAACTAAATACCAAGGTTTTGTTTCCACTGAATGGCCGCGAAGACCGATGTTGGGGGTTTGTTGTTCCGAAATTACGCTGCAATAAATGAATTCAACTATGGACCATGGATGAGTCGAACCAACTCCGCCGTGCCTGTAGTTGCCCTTTCGTGCGCATTCAAACAAGCTGGCAGGGCCTCTTGGCTGTTGCTGATTATCAATCTACTGTGAACGGCCATCGTACTGTTGTTACCTGATTATGGCATGCATAATGCTCATGGGGCAGACGTTGTAGGAGCTCCTGAACATACGCTGGTCTCTCTACTGACTTCGATCGCCTGGAGTAAACGTGCTTGATCCGCAACGACCACTCTCTGTTAAGCAAACACTGAGACGTCTGTGGCACCAGTGTATAGGACGTTGACCTTTTCTCGGTGTTTTTCTTTATAGTCAACAGAAGTACTCTTCCCCGCCAGGCTGCGTTTTTCGACGAAATCGGCACAGGACCGGGTGAGGTACCTAAACGAAAGATAGTTCATTGCTGCTCTAGTAAGCAGATGCAGGCAAATGTTTTCTTCCTTCGGGAGTCGATAAGACGTTCGACACTGCAGAAAGGAACAACAGCATTTGCTTTGAATTTTGTTGCATTTTGCTTTTTATGTGTAATTGTTATGTCAATCGTATGTGTAATTGTTACGTCGGTCTTTCTGGAAATTTTGATTGCAAACTAAGAATCCCTGAAACTTGCGTTACACTATGCCTTGAAATATTTTAGTAAGTTTCGCGCGTACGAACTTGCGGGACTGTTCGTGCGGGCTTGTAGATAACTTTTGGTTGCTGGAAATACTATTTAAATTACTTAGGTGAAATAACAAGTACACAAAAAGCCAAAAAGAACTCTGTGGTACCAACAATATTGAGAGAGGAAGAGACAGAGTAGTCCGGAAAGTCGGATACATTCTGATGAGCGTCCAAGAAGGATAACAACTCGCCTTCCACCCTTGTCTGCCTACCGCAACGCTTTTAGTCCCAAATTATCATACACATTTTCAGCACCATGTTTTAGCAGAGAAAGCTTCACTGCAGTGCTTGGGCTGCATTGCGTGCGCGTTGCTCATGGTATCATGTAGGCCGATGGGGACGCGAAAATGACACTATCAAATCCTATAGGAGGAAGTTTTAAGTGCGAATGCACTTCTTAAGCGAGCCTGAATCGTCCGCTGCCGTCGTCCGCATAGCAACAGCTGCGGGTGCGCGCGCTCCTCGTCTTCCCTAGCAACGGGGGGAGATGGGCGCGCGCAACTCTCCTCCTCTCTCTCCGCTCAGTGACTGCGGGTGTTGGGCGCCTCCTCTCCACTTCGGGCGGGAGAGCTCTCGCTCGCGTAGCGGGCGCTCCTCATTCCGACGCGTGAGGGCGCTCGTGTAGCGGCCGCGTGGCGCGGGAGGGTATTAGTCGAGAGCGCGCCGTCGTCGAGAGCAGTCGCTGGTCCTGCATCTCGATAACGATGATGGCGGACCGGGAAACGGTACCAGCATTAACGAGTGAAATATCTTTTATTGTAGTTGTGTGCGTGTGTGTAATCTCTCGACTACTCATTAAGATCACGATATCCACCGTAATCGCGCAATCAACAACCGTGCATTCGCACTTACACACTCTCCCCCTCGGGGAAGTGCGAGGGAATTTTTTTACGATTAAGTTACGACTAAGTGTAGCAACTGTTTTCATGGTAGTTTCTCATTAGAAAGCGCTGTTAGCCACGTGTTCGGGATGATAATGACTATAGTGATGATTATGATGACGGTGATGGTGATGCCACAAAACAGCTTGCTCCGTGTAAAGAATTTATTGCTTCTTTTCTAGTGTCCATTCGGACATGAAGTTGCCCTATTATGCTTTCTCACAAGGTTTCCCACCCAATCGGCGACACCAAGAGAACTGCGGCGAGCCTCTTATCGCTCACCTATTACTTGTAGAGGAACAAAATAGTCGTGAGACCGCGGTACTACAATAGACTTTCCTATAAATTATAATGATGGTACTTGCGCAGATGAGGAAGGCAGTGGCCGTGGTGGTGATGATGTGAAACAGCGATTAGCGAGCGTGCATAAAGATCTCTGTGAAGAAGGTCCTCCTTTTCAGTGTTGCAGGCATAACACTGTGCTCCGTACCTAAAGTAGGCAATAGCTAATAAAACGAACAGGCTGGATAACTGAAAGCAGTGTACTTGCAACTTCAACGTATACCTCTTCCCGCACTCTAAAATTGTTTACCGGAAGTGAACTGTTTTTTCTTTAATGTATTCTATTTACGTTCTTTTAGATGCGACTGCATCTCATTCACTGGAATTGTCCCTCCATACGGTGTTGTTATCCGTCCACGCCCCTCCCCCTATACTATAAAAAAAATAATAGTCAGCGGCGGCCGGGTTCGATCCCACGACCCTGTGGGCGAAACGCTCTTCCCACTGCCCCACAAAACCGAGACAGAATCAAATGCTACGAACGCGCCTTATATCCTTGACTCATTCAAACTACATCAAGAAGCTACTGATACAACGCATGATGGGGCAATGATTAACACTTGCAAAAAAAGAAAAGAAGCTCCTACTGACAGCAACAATGATGGAGTAAAGGCCGTTGCGACAGCGAAGCCCCAAGCATACCACTTAGAGAGATTGCCCAAGATTGGCAAATAAAACATAATAATAATCATAAAACATAATACTCATACGCGTTCCCGACACGTTTCACGTGATTTCAGAATCAATCCAACGGAAACACCAAGTGAAGCCCACGACGCGTCGCATCTACACAGGGTTCCCCTCGTGGGGAGGTGGGCCCAATTTCTCTCACCTCTTTGACAGAATGTTTACATGTACCGTGCTCTCTATATATTCTGTTAAGGACAGCGTTCTTGCCAGGAAAGTTTAGAATTTACGCCAGCGCGTAGAACACGGCTCATATCTTAACAAGGAGCGCACACACAACATGTAGGAACGTGTCCGACGCTCAAATAATTCCTGTTCTGCGAAAGAGCGCTTTCTGTGTACGGTCTCTGGGAGACTCGTCAGCCCGTGTTTGCCCTTCAGTATCGACCATCCCCGTCTCGCAAACAAGGCAGTCTCTAGGACAACACTCGCCTGTTCGTCAACCGGTATATCGAAGTGGAATTTCCGACGAGGACGGAGTTTCGAAGGCGCGTCCATGGGATACCGATGAAGGCCGCCCGAAACTTAAACACTTCTGGTACAGAACGTGCATTCATAGACAAGCGGCATTTCCCTGCCAATCAGCAAAATTCTCCCAATGTACACAAACACGGTTTTGTTCACACAGTTGTTTTTTTCCTTTGCACTATTACACGTTGGCAAAGGTGCCTTCAGGGCCGCAATACAGCTGTGAAAAAATTGTGCGAAACTTTTCTTTGTTTTCCAAATGCCATCACTTTCACGGAATATGATACATCCGCATAAAGTTTTCCAAGAGGCCAAGACTAAATGGCATCCCAAACAGTTGAAATCATGTTTGGTTGCTTAGTTCTGGGGAATTCTTGTTTCTTCTGCTTTATAAGCCTATTTTGCTTTGGCAAAACTTCTGAAAGTTCTCCATGATGAAGGAAGTCAGGGGTACTTTAGAAAAACCAGAATTGGCTGTTTTCACCCTACAAGCACGTCATCACTTGCAAACAAACAAAAGAAAACAAGAAATAGAGAGAAAAATAGAAGAAGAAAAAAAATAGAAAAAGAGAGAACGCAAAATTAAAGAGAGGAAAGAAAAAAGGAAAGCAAACAACAACCGACGAACAGAAGAGACGAAGACAAACAAAGATACAATAAATCAACACGGGTTTCAGCTACATGATTGGCATTTTCCTCATCACAAGAAAACAATTATAGAACAAAGAAATAGCTACCAATCCGCATACACATACATACCTCAGCATATTTCTAATGCCAGTATAGCGGCATGCAAGAGTTTCCGCGTTGTTGAAGAGGTCAATTCGTCAGGCAATTCGTTGAAGATAGCAGGAACATAATATGGCCGCGCAGTCATTCCGTAATGGGTACGGGCCCTTGGCGTCATATATCGAGCAATGTGTCGAAGAAGTATAGGTTTAACATTAGGAGTTCGGTAATCCGTACACCAGAAATATTTTAGCACGACGATTTGCTTAAACAATGTATCGAGTGACAGTAAACAACTTGCCTTAAACACACTGTCCGAATCCGGCACGTGTGACTCATAAAGAACACTGTTGGCAATATTTTTTATAATACTGTTAACTCGCTTTTTACAGGTAGCGGAGCAGTTGAAAAAACAGCACATGCCATAACGAAGAATACTTTAACCCAAAGAACAGAGAAAGGCAGAAACATTTTTAAGTTGTACAGCATACAGGAAGTAGTTCTAAGCTTTTTACATGTGTGAGCCATGTGTGTGTTCCACGAAAGATCTCCATCAAAATATAGACCTTGGTATTGTCATGGCCCTTTTCTTTGTTCTTAGTGTGCTAATGGTTGCTTTAGATTCCCTATTTGTTCTACTCGTACCGGGACTACGAGAGCTAAGAGGGCTTCATACTCTGCTTTATTACCAATCGACCGAGGCCACCTGTCGATAATGTCAAAAAAAGATGCTAGTGTGTTCGCGTTTGCAGAGCGTTCATTCCCTGTTCTTCGGTAGTAGCCAATGACTTTCGCCAACATATGCGACGTCATGTTGACAATCCTCCTTTTCGCTACTGTGTGCGAAAATTGCAAAATGGTCGCTTTTTCTGGATCTCTGACTTCCTGAATGTAGTCATGAAATGTTACAGTTTTAAACTTTGGCAAAAAGTCTTGTTTCTCAAAGTTACGAGGTATCTTTCAGCCTCAACCCCTCTCGTTCTTCAGGTTTTTTTTCCCGACATCACCTGGTTACCGGCTATGCCGTTGCTTCGGTTGGCGGGATTAAGGCCGCAACCAGTTCAAGATTGATTCTAGTTGGTGCATTTCTGTTCTGTCATGCCACCCGAAAATAACCTGGACTATCTAAGAATAGTATGGCCCACAATATGGTTGGACGACGTACGAAGATATTCGATTTTGCTATTTCACCAATTGTTTGTTATAATTGAAGCAAAATAAAACCCCCTTTCTTGAGGAAAAGACGTTTAAAACTGAAAGCTTATGCCTTGTAATATGAGTCTAAGTCGAAGTCTACAATCGAAACTGCTTTGGCAATGTCCCGATGACGCAGTGGGATAGTCGTCCCTATAACGCGGTGAACCCAGATTCAATTTCGACCACGGTAAGCGTTTTTCTCTGGAGAAGCTTGACTGGCCCTCGGTTATGGAATGCCATCTGGAATGCCATCTGAATGCCATCTGCGACATGGAATGCCATCTAAGGGCATAAAAACCTTCTTTTTCAAGAATAACGCAATTATTTATTCCTCACGCCTTCACAGAGAACTGTGTAGCAAACGTTTGCACCTACATAGGGCGTCGGCCTTATTAGAAGATATTTCCGATTAGGCCCTAAGTAATTGCCTCTGAGGCGTCGCGCGCCCAAAGCAAAACACGGGAACTACTTCTAAGCACCGCTCTTCGCGAATCGACTGGGGGCAATAAAACTTCATGGCTTTACGACGTTCTCGGCCTTTGGCCCCCTTCTTTAGGAAGGAAGTATAAACAGTTCTGGTTATACGGGCTCTGAAGGTTGCTCAAAAGTCTATTGTGGAAGATATTCTTAAATTTAATGCCGACTTTTAACTTTGACGCATCTCCGTCGTCTGCGTCGTAGTGGGCTCCAAAAGTTTTCCAAACAGTTTGTTTTGCTTTTCTCAACCCGGATTGCCCTCCGTAGCTGAAGAAAGGAATATCGTCCGTCAAAGGCTTGCCTATAATATCGATATCTATACTTCAACTGGCTCTACCTTGAAAGTGTTGACGGATACCCTTCAAAGAAGTTTTGGGTGACTAAAGTGGTCATCGTGGACCAATTTTTCCTGAACTATTTAAAGCCAGTAATACAGAAGGCCGAAGTACAAACAGCCGTGTTGTAGACGAGCGCTGTACTGACAAGCGCTATCTTTTTTCGCCTTGATCGATATTTCCGACATTTTGACAGATGGACAAGTGGCACGGAAGAAACCGTATATCTCTTGCAATTCTACAGAACTGCTTTCAAGCACCGTAAGACATTGGTAGTCGTGAACGGCGCTGAGTGGTCTTGACTTTGTCGTGCCATTTATGGGTAACATTGAAGTACCACAAACCTTGTCTTCACCGAAAATAAATACACTGCGGCTAGGAATTAAACCAATGGTGTTATGCCGCGTAGCAACAGCATCAGCAGTGGACGGTCTATGACGGGTCTCCCCTATACAACTTAAGGCACGTTCCTGATCTAGCCTAATAGATTCTTAGCTACTTTGTTATAGTACCCTAACTGCATCAGTACTTAAAAATGGGAGGGGTAGGCTTAATATTTCCACACGTTTTGCAATAAAGCGAGGGACATAAAATGGTATTTGTTTTACTTTTTTTAGCCATGGTAAAAAACAAATATTTCACTTCCTTTTGTCTCCCTATTACTCTTAAAACAGCGACGCAGGCCTTCATAAAAGCATAGTCTAATTATTTTTTTCTAAGAGAAGCCGCTTCCTTTTGTGAGAACTGTCCACGGATGCTAATGAATCCCTCTTTTTTGACGACCAGGCTTTTCCTGAGGCACTCTTGGCATGATTTTGTCGTCTAGTCAAGCACCACTTTACGCGGGGGGTTACTTTTACTTTTCTTTTTTTGAAGGGTGGGGGAGGAATGTTCAGCCACTTTCCGTTCTTCAGGTGATGCAAAAACCTGCAAAAGTGTAATAGTGAGGCGGGACCCCTGTTTTACTGTATGAAGAGTATTTTATTTTTATCAGACTTTTTAATGCCTTACTGTCGGCGTACTTTTTACATGAAAATAATATTCCACATAGCGCAAAGTTTTCTGCTTCAAGTGATTGAGTGTTGTTACTAGGAGCTATTTCGGGTGCCAGAGTTTAAATGTCGCTTTGTTGGTGTCGCTTTTGTGGGGGTTAAGGGAAAATCGCAGGGATAGCATTTTGCAATACGGAACTCACCAAACACAAGCGGTTTTTTTAAACAAGAATAGACATTTTCTCATCACACTTGTGGGCGAGAAGGTTCCTAAGTTTCACCCATTTTTGCCTAGATAAACCTTTTAACCAGCTGAATAGCACACTTGTGGGCCTAGCATCAGGGAAGCAAGTGTTCCGGTAATTCAAAGTTGATGGGCTGTCATTCCGAATTATGAGCTGTGTCAGTGCAACAGTTCTTCAGTAGTCACCAGTTGCGGAACTCCGCTTCTGAAAACGGGTGCCCGGGCCACCTTGCTTCGTGGAAGTACGAGGGCAAGTGTAAGGGCGGGATATTTAGGTGCCAAAAACTTTCCTTAGCTTTCCTTAACTTCTACCCGTAGCGAAACTTGATAAAAGTGCGACCTTTTCACGTTATAAACCATTCCTAGTTAATATTGACTTTAGTTTCCAGGCTTTATCTTGCTATGACTTACTGCAGCAGCCTCAAACGCTTTAGTATTCATTCATCTTTCTGCCGAGAGATGACAGGTTATTCAACATGCCCCATGCTTGCCCCTATTTGCCTTTGTTGAGGGGGAACAAATACGGGCCGGCTTTGGATACGGGGGTCCTACGGGGAGTTTCACAACTGGTGTAATTTTATTAACCCTGTCTGCGTTAGGAGTGCAAGTCTGGAGGTGTGAATGGTTTATATTGACGACTGAAATTTGCGTCCACAAACTGATTAGCCTGTAAAGAGTGCACCACAGCAAGCTGCGCCTCATGAAGGTGAAGCCTTTGTTAGTCCTGAGGCGACACCGTCTACATTTAGCATTTCCACTACTCGCACTTTCGCGCTAGCCGCACACAAGCTTTGTTTATAGTAATTTAAAAAATATTGTCTATGAATACACGGTAGGTATAAATGAGGAATTCGTCGAAGTGAGGGAAGATTGATAATTTGAAGACAATTACAAAAACTGGTTTCTGTGTGTTATTTTTGTAGCGTAAGCTACCCTGGCCGTGCTTGAGCAGTTTCGCGTGTACCTTGTAGGTCTGTGCTGCGCATGCACGAGGAGCATTGGATTGGATTCAATTACATTGCATTGCATTAGATTGTATTTGAATGGATTGAATTGGCTTGGCTTGGATTGGATATAATTGCATTGGGTTGGAATAAATTGGATTGTATTGGATTTGATTGGAAATTCAATCCACTTGGAGTACGGGTGTGTAGAGAATTGGGTCTGCATATTCGCCTGTATGCGCATTCCAGAGCAGGGACGTTAGAGCCGCGGCAAACGCACTGGCGCCAGCGCGTGCCCAGCTGTGCGCATCGGTTGTGCAGTGGCGCATAGGTTACGCATCGGCGCCGCTTGATAGCCGTTTCGCGTGGCTCCTGGAGAGCCATGCTTCGCATGCCCGAGGAGCAGTGTCTGGAGTGGACTGGTCTGGACTGGACCGGACTGGATTCGATTGGACCGGACTGGACTAAACTGGATTGAATTAGATTGCATTGTAAATCGTTTTAGCAGCAATAACCACGACAATAAGCTGATGCTAAACAACCACTAAACCTAGAAACAACCAGCTGAACCTTAGCTCACGCTACGTATATCCCGGCATAGCCGAGCTAAGCCACTGTTAATTTTTTTCTCTTTTTTGCCCTGTGTTGGCTGCGTTACAGGTGTCCTGATTCAGTCGATCTGAACACATTTTTGTGGAATATGAGGCAGATCCAAATGAATAGGTTTAACTCATTTACGAAACACTCGGGAGATTCCGAACGACACAAACGATCTACCACGGTCAGTATCCTTCAACACATTCAACGCATTGTCTTGATCGTTTGAAAGATTTTCAGGAGAGTTTTTTTCTTTGTAGCCAATGTTTGGGAAAACCTTTGTAATAAATTCACATATGTAGGAGCTCTTTTATTCGTAGGTGTTGTTGCCTTAATAGTTATTCTTTATTGGTTTCTGTGGGTAGAACGCCGGGACAAATTTTTTGCGTGCATGAAGCGTTCAGCGTTGGCCATATACAGTTTGGGTGACTATTGACCTGATTCAGTCGTGACTGTTGACCTGATTTTAACAATAGTGTCACATCCTCAGTGATGTCAATTTTTGTGATTATTTTTTCATTAGTTTTTTTCTTTAGTTTTCTTTAGTTTAGCCCAGACAATTTTGGCATTTTAACAATAGTTTCACATCCTCAGTGAAGTCAACTTTTGTGAATGTTTTTTTTAGTTTTGATTTTATACTGCGTAGGAAGCCTTTCTGGGCTTTCCACTAGTGAAAATACATTTGGAAATGTCCTAAAATTCGATAAACATAGGTTACAAAGAATAAAAAAGATACTAGTCACTTTCTCGCTTAATGGTTTTCGCACTTCACAAATAACACACGGCACAAGACCTTGTCAGTGCGGACAACTGCGTAATGAAGCACACCCGCCGATATTCTTAATGCGAAGGCATTGTGTGTCGAAAATTAGATACCTCGGTAAGACACAAGCCGTTGCATTAAGTAAAAAATATTTTACTTGTGCATAACTAGTAGTGTTGGTTACTGTGGATACAACCTTGGTAGATATCGCGCAGGTCAGCAGGCTCTGATTGCTGAATAGTGCGTGCTTTTGAGAAGTGTCCTTCTCTAAGGAGAATTGTTTCTGTCATGTGAAGTACTTCACTTTTTTGTGGGCTGCTCGACATAGGCGAACAAGTTATGTCGAGCCAACCTAGACCAACCATTTTTGTTATTCTTGTCCTCCCGACTTGCAAGACGGCCGGGAAATAGGAAACGGCAATTTCTTACGAAGACACAAAAGGCGGTGGACTAATCTTAGATGCCACCGTTGCTGGTGAATGACGAGGGTCAATATAAGCAAATATTTCTAATGTGACGAGTCTAGGTACTTTCAAGGTCCGCAATGCAGCCCCTAAAGCTCACTTTGCAAAGGTTCCAGGAGAGGTCAGTCTTGCTTTTTCGACACATTTGTTACTGCTGTATGGCTTGCAGCGGCCCGCTTTTATGCTGTCAATCTTGCAGTATGCACTTTGTTCGTGACTATAGCCCACAAGCGTCAATTTATTTATTCCTTATCAAAAAATATCGGCATGTCAAAGGCACGGATAACATCTGTTTCTATTTTTGCGCCCGTTATGGCCCATTAAAAAATTGTGAGCATGCAAATGAACTAAAACTTCATCCAGTAGGACGTTTTGTAGCCTATATTATTATTCGTAAAGAAGAAATAATTGAAATTTTAATGCAACCAGCGAAGTTTCTTTCCACACGTTATTTTCTCAAGCCAAGAACATTAGGCTAGTTGTCCCAATGAATGTATCATGCCAAACCACCGGCTTAGTAGAGGGAAGCGTGCTTGTATATCCACCGCCTTCCAGGAAAAGAGAACATTTCTTGCTGAGATATTGTGGCAGTTGATTGCTAAAAACCTGTGGTTAAAGTGAAGGCGTCCAATGGTAGAGCGTTAACTTGGACAGCTTGGATTTTAACTTGTAAGCAAGTAATAAGGAAGCAAGAAATGTATCGGAAAGAGTGTTTGCAGCAGTTTGGTGGAAACGAGTCTCAAGAGCTATTGCTCAGGGAACTAAGCGTAGTGAATTGTACAAGGAGATAGGGAGTTGAACGAAAAAAAAAATTGGGCCCATCTCCCCTCGAGGGGGACTCGAGTAAATGCGTCGCATAGGGGGTGGGTGTATTGCGTTAACGTTTAGTGTTTGGGGAGTTGGTGGTAGAGAATGCGTTGTATCAGCAGCTTCTTGACGTAGTTTGAATGAGTCAAGGATATAAGGCGCGTTGGTAGCCTCCCATTCTGTGTCGGCTTTGTGGCGCAGTGGGTAGCACCATGTACATTGCGTTCCGCCCGCAGGGTCGAGGGAACGAAACCAGGTGCCGGATAGTATTTTTTTATATAGTGTACGGGGAGGGGTGCGGGCTTCGACTACGGACGTGGACGTGGGTGACATCGTGAGTTACTGAAATGCTCTGCATATAAAAACGAAGAAAATAGGTTATATTCTTTTTCAATTCTTCAGGAACGTAGTCGTTGCAAAACTCAATGTCACTGGCAAACTTCAGGACGCCAGATTTGTAGGACCTCCGGGCGGAAAGGTAGGACTACTTGATTTAAATAAACGGTCGCTGGTTTATTCATTTGCAATGAGGGTTAACTACGCAGATTTTAGAAAAGAGTTGAAAACTTTGGAAGCAATAAAATCCGGGAAGAGTTTGTCGGAGCTCCATTTTAATTTTTCAGAGATGGTTACGATTTAAAAGAATCCGACGAGAGTTTCCCCAACCAAGTTAGGCCATGCTAAGGCATTGCTAATACCGCGTGACAACATTCCCGGCGCAAGGCTGCTTATTGAATTCTGAAGCTAGTGATCACCTACACCGACACTCTATGTAAGACTGCTGTGACGAGGTTACCTGAAGAGCACTTGAAACATGTTGCAGCTACCAAAACTAATGGTGTGACTCAACGAGGGGAGCAAGAGCAGATTTTTGTAGCTGAAAGGCTCTTTAATATCTCGCCCCCAATAATGCGCCCAGCGCACCTTTTCTCGGAAGGAGGAAGAGAGAGAGACGTGGAAGAGGAAATTTTTGTTGTGTTCGCTACCGCGTATTGTGTTTCTGTTGGCGCGCGCTGAACGACTCGACACCAATTAGGAAGTACTTAAGTAGAAGCGGCTGGTAATTTGAGCGGCCCACCGAAACGGAAGAGTTTGTTCGCAAAGGTTTGTTCCTGAAAAACCAAGCAAAATCAGAAAACACGGAGGTTTCTAAAGAAGAAACATTTGGTATATTTTTCCTTTTGTATGCTCATAGTTGGTTAGCAACTCAGTGTTTCGCAGAATTCCTTCGTTACTCTTGGGAAGCTTTTCAAATGCCTCTACCAAAACGCTACAGAAAAAAATGTATGGGTGACTGCGCGCACTCTGCAAATTTCAGCCCCTGAGGAACTTTCCATTGCTGTGAATGGTTTAACAAAAATTAGAAATAAACGTGATTGTTTCCGTGCAGTCCCTGCACCACGCTCAGCTTTGCTCGTCATCTTTCTTCACATTGCGAAAGGACGCTGACTTTTGGTTAACGTTTGCCTTCAGCATACGGTGAATTCTAATCATGTAACAATAACGACAGAGGACCAACAAAAAGTTGAGAAAACATAAGACAAAATTTCAGTTTAACGTGTCCACCGCTTACAACGGCAAAAACTATACAGAAGTCGTCAGGTAGCACTGATTGAAGAAGCGCAGATATGTCGCCAAAAGATATTTAAGATGGCTCTGCATGACACTTAGCACTGCCCGAAATGAGTGCTCTCAAAACAATTACGGGCTGAGCCCAACGCCTGCAAAACGCAATGTGCACCATGAGACACATAGGAAAGATATAAAATTGTGTGACAAGAGGTCACGTAAATTTGATGATATTTCAGTTTAAATGCCCCGTGGGAACATCAAAATGGGTGTTACGCGTTGGACAAAATAGAAACGTTCACTAATTTTCTAGAACACAAAAAGAGAAGAAAACCGGCAGAAAACAATAATCATCGCGCCTGAATTTACAGATAGAAACAATTTAAACTGTCTATATTTTATCACTGTGTGGTATTCTACTTTTTGCGTACCGTCAGCACTTCTTTTTATATTGGAGTGCTCCGTAACGAGGGGTTATTGACCGAGTTACACTCATTTTCTTCTATATGTAGCTGCCCACGGAATGCTCCAGGGTCGTAGAACCAAACGTAAATGGAAACCTCCGTTGCTGATGTAGTGCGGGGTTTTTATTTCCACTTTTTTAAGACGGGCAAGCACGTTAGTTTCGTTGGACTGGAAATTGTCATACCTACGCACCAAGGCAGACGAGTTGCAAATATAATTCACCAGCGGAAGTGAGTCAGTATTTTTGCCCCACTTATATATTTTAAATATTCTGCAACCAGGACACTCACTCCCTGCTTAGAGCCTGGCTGACGACCGGGATGGAAAGTTGCCGACAGTTTTGACAGCAGTTTTGACAGTTTGGCACGTAAACAGCCGAAAGAAAAAAAAACAAAATAATGTCGTCTAGTGAAACAATAGAGTTTCATAATTATATAGAGGGAAATCTGGTGCCAATGTCAAGGAACGCCGCACTTCTGCGAGCGTTTTTTGATGTACAGTCTATGTAAAAATTCTCTTGGCCAAGCCTGAAGCACGTAGGGCGCAAACAATTTAATGTAAAAGCTTACGTTCTGAGCGAGGCTGGAACGTTATATGCCAGAAAGCTAGAAAAAACACATTTTTTTCTTACTGTCATGAAATGTTTTTCTCACAGTTAAAGGCTAAACTTATTCGTTGAATTATTTGTGCACGAGAAGGCTTAAGATTAGCCTAGAAAATTTGGACAAAGGGTGCACCTGCTAGGAATGTTCCACTTGTCCGTGGCATGGCTCATGAACATGCTCAGAAGTTGCCAGTGGTTAAAAAAACGGAAGAACTATTTTGTCGATGATTGTTTAAACTTGCTTACGTATAAGAAATATAAAGCTCTTAAACACGTACTGCTCTAGGGTTATTTTGAAGCTCCATTCAAATCGAAGAGAAGAAACAAACTCCATATAATTTTAAATTTCGGCATCAAGAGCAAAAAGAAGCCATGTGGCTTCTAAGCTAATCTAAAAAGAAGCCATGCCGAGTAGGCGAATTAAGACGCTCGCTCCTATGGTGGCGCCCACAAATGCATGCAATTGCAGCCACACATTTCCCTTCCCTTTCGTACATATTTGTACGAAACTCTATAGCCGATAGGGATAAAAGCGCTGTCTGCGAATGGCGTTCGCGGAAAGAGCGCAGGATGAAGCCGGCGCGTCACGTAGCTTCGCTTTTTCATGTATTTAACTAAGTCTAGACCGGCCAAGCATTCTGTGGAAAAGGAAACAGTGAGCATACATCTCTCCGAACAACATCATTAACGTATAAAATGAAGTAACAATAAGAAAATAAGAATGTGCGAAAACATGGGCACACAAAACACTGTGCCCGCCGGCACCTCATGTTTTATGTTGTATGCAAACACGGGTCATGTGTTAGCGTACTTCGAAATGATTTCCTGTTTCTCTCTATCTTTACGTAGCAGGACTTCTGGCTAGTCTTGTGGGGCGAAAACAATAGTAGGGGAGTTCCGCCTGCACTTTGTTTATTTCCCTTGCTGTGTCATGAGCTTTTGTTTTCGGCACTCCCTAGAGTTCAGTACCACTGTAGCACTACCTTCATCTCCTCCATCTTTAAGTATAGTTCTCAACTTCCTTTACGGCAGCGCGGATTGTGCGGCTAGTCCAAACGCCATATAGGTCACCGATTTCCGCAAGTGTTAGAAATGAATAAAATAATCAAAACTTGAGGAATACAACGCAATAGGCAAGTCGCTTAGTCCCGCGGGGAATTTGGCTCGTTGGCAGTTTGGCCGACTCTCGCGATTTTTGCGTTCGTCAAAGTGGGTTAGCAATAACCATGAGGGTGGTTATGCGATACGTGGTTGGGCGATTATGTGGCTTTTCGACAGTCTTCTATTTTTGTAGCGTAAGCTATACCGGCCCATGTTCAGCAGTTCCGCCTGGCTCCCGGAGAGCCGTGCTGCGCTAGCGCGAGGAGCAGTTAGGTCACACGGTGCACAGAACATTGCTCGCTGCCCGGTGTCTATCACACACCCCACAGGCCCAGCGTCTTCGCCGACCTCCGTTCCGCACGTTGCAGCACGGCCCGTTTGATGATCATGCGAGAGGTGGCCAGGTGTGGAACCGAAAGTTCGTGCGTCGCAGAAACACCGGCGTGCGGCTGTGGAACCAGCTTAGCTGCTCTGGGGTGATTGGTGACGCTGCGCCGGAGCCTCTTGATACATATATATGTGTCACATAATGCGTATACCGTTTGTGTGTCATTGAAGCAGCAGTAAGCATGATAATCAGGCTAATCCTAGGCAACCAGTAAAGCTAAGAATAACCAGCTGGACCTCAACCTAGGTGTATCTTGGCATATCCGAGCTAAGCCAGTGCTAAGTTTTCCTTTTTTATTATTTGGCTGCGTGTATTTATTTTTCTTTCGGAACCAACAGCGCCACGCTGTTTTCTGCACCAGAGATATCCGGCCATTTGTAAGCACATTCTTGGTGCGTGCTTTCGCAGCTGGTTTATGGCAGAGCCAGCTTGAGGCTAATTTTTTGAAGCTTAAAGAAGAACTACTGCACCCAACATAGGAGTCACCCTCTGCACAGTTTCTTTTGAATTTTAGTTCTTTTTTGTGTATGGGTCATCCCACGCCAAGTGTTCCACACAATCCGCTCGCCTTTTTCCAATTGCACGTTTGAGCACGTGCAAGCTGATCTTGGAACGACGGCGCCACCTGAGGCAAGCAGAGCGAAGCGGACGAATGGAATTCGCGCTCCTTTCAAGGCAGAAAGGAGCCGAATGTGGTAGCGGACAATCAGAAAATGTGAAGCAGGTGAGGAAACAAAACCAACGATTATTGGCAGCCATAAACCGTGAGAATATTTTATTGTAATCGGCATAAGCTGTGATATCTCTATTGGGGATCATCGTAAAGTAGGGACGAAAGGTTTTTGAGTCGTCTTCTGCCTGTTGTTTCTCCTTGCTACCGTGAATCCCCATCGTCTGATCTGCTCTGCATACCCCAGTTGGCTCTATCATTCCAAGATCAGCTCGCACGTTCAAATCGAGCGCCGTTTTTTTCATACGCGATAATCGCCTTTATTTTCAGAATAAATAGGTAAGTACAGTCGTTGTTTCCGGAGTCAAACAAAAAACACCACAAAATGCGAACTTTGTGTGAAGTTTTAGCGCTAACCGAGCTGCGGTTCGGTCCGAAAAAGTTTTCAAAGTGTTCGAATTATCGTCGGAACACCCTGTATTAGAATATAAGGAGACAGCCAGGCCTTGGGACTTTAAGGAGGTTACAGACTTCCGCATGGTAGATGACGTTGGTTCTTTACTGCTCAGAAATTCTGGCTGTACACAAAGCGCCCAGGTTTCTCTCTAGGAAGTAGTGTATCGCGAATGTATTGTGACTAGATAAACGATTTATCATTGCATCGTATTACAATTTGGTACAATTAAGAACCATCTTGCACAAGAACAATATAATTCTCCGCGAAGTCTGCAGATTAATCATGTCATCCTCCTTTACCCATTGGTGAGAAAAAAGATGACCGCAATTTTTTATGTTCATTGCAGGTCGCGTGGATTTAAGATTTCTGCAAGGTATACAGTCAAGGGTGCGTTTTCGTCTAGTTCAAAAATATCGGAAGTGTGTGCTGCGGCGGCAAGGAAAGCTGCGGCTATGGAGGCTCCTGCGCGCAAAGGCTGTGGAGGTAAGGGGGACTCACCTGTTAACTTTCCTATGCGACGTACAACTTTATGGCGCACCAGCGTGCACCAATATGAACATTTTTATAAATACGTATCAATATTCACAAAAGGTTCGTTTACCTAGTTTCGAGATATGCCACTTCTGTGCTGAAATGAAGAAGGAAACTCTTATTTACAAGACAGCTAGCGATATCTAGCAAGAACTAGACTAGCCAAAATGAGTTTCTTGTTTAATGTTTATTTCACCAAATACAGTAATATTTCTAAAAGAAGCAAACTAGGCCGTTAGAAACTTTTAGATGTATTTGTAGAACTTTTCGTATCGGTACACGATGCTTTTCAAGAGCGTGGGTCATCGAGTATTTAGTCTCACGGGATTTATTCGCAGTTCGTTCGGTGCTGTGAGGGTGGTGTTTATCAGACTCTTGTTAACGGTGGGGCCTCATAGGGGGGCCAGACGAGGAAGTGGCTCAATATGAAGCTCACAGAGCTAATGGCGTTGATAGGCAAGTCCACGCGTTCCCTTGTACGTCGCCCTACCAGGAGCATGGGTTCGAGTCAGTACCACACGACACCAAGTTACGATCACGCTATTAGTCCCAAGGGTACCAAAACATTGTAGAGATCTTTCATATACACGGAATGAAGAACGCGTGTATTGGTGAGCCCTTTTCAGCCCTGAGAAAAGCAGATATTGTCTTCTGTGTAAAGTCACTATACCAATAGAAAATCCTGGAGCCCGTCAAGTCAGGCTTTTTGTGTTAGCATTTTACTTTTATTTATATTTTCTCGGCAGTTTCTTTTGTGCTTTTGTTTTGCCTTGCACATGCTCAGAGGGATGATTGCTTATTGTAAAAATACAGGAAATGTTCGTAAAATTGTTCTGGTGAGAAATAGTGGTCGTCTTGCTTATCATCTGTTTGTATGTTGTCTTTCACGCATTAGGTATCCATGAATACTTCAGGCTGCTTTCTAGGTCTCTGATATACGTTGATCTCTGTGTTTTATGACGTGGTGCAGCTTGAGCTCTTTTAGTGTGCGTAGAAACTTTTTTAAATGTTTGCAATATATAAAATATTCCTTGTGGTCGGCAGCCAAAATCTACGATCCAGCAAGTGAACCTGTTCCCTCCCTGCCACACTAGACCATGCGGGCGTTGTCTGAGTTTTGTTCGCATCCGGGATTACTTTTTCACTGCGTCCGCAGCGTCGAGGAAGGCCAGAAAATGCATATGGAATCCCTTTTGCCAAGCGGATAACGAAACGCAACACGTGGTCACTCCAACCGCGTGACCGAAGCGCCTGCCGTCTGTCCCGGGGTAACTATCGGTGCCTTGTAACGGTCTCACGGCCGGCCGACTAACGCCGTGGTGGCCGGTAAACACAAAATAATTTCTTCGCTTAAAACTAAACATTCTACAAATGAACTTTCATAAATACTCTTCTACACCCTTCCCTATGAGCCCAGGGCTGTATGTTTACTTACAGCGCCACCCACGGTGATAAGCGCCTGAACGTGAGCGATAGTTCAATTTTGCTGAAAGTTATCGTAGTTAGCGCTCAAAAATACTCTCTTCGTATTTCCTCCCACAGTTACCGTCAACAATATAAATAAATTGTGCGGCTGAAGTTTCTCAGGAAAAGCTTGAACTGTGAAAAATGTCTAAAAATGACCAGAAGCGCCGCATTGCTTCCCGCAAAGAATAATTTTTGACACTGACAGCTGTAAGTGCATCGTAGTAGGGGAGGGCGATTATTTTTCTACGAAGTGTAGTGTTTTATAACCGTGCTCCATTTCATATTTTGGAGGGAATTGTTTTTGCCCAGAACATTCGTTTTGGTGACAGCCCCAATATTCAAAGCGCTGTGAGAGAGAGAAAGACTTTTTTCCTCCAGAACGTGGTTACGAAAACGAATAATGTAGTGAAGGGATCAACCATAATTTTTCTAGCGAAATCGCAGATAATCCAGCGTACTGTCTTGAACGTTTGGCGTGGAATGACTCTTCTCTGGCCACGGTGCCCTTAAGGTGGGCTTTTTTTTTCAAAAGGAATTGTTTTCGATTGGCTTCAAATCACGGCACATAGGGTTTTCTTTTTTATAGATTACGTAGCTTCACAACTCCTTTTTCCTAGGTTAAAATTGCGGGCTATCGTTTTAGGCTAGGCTATATAAGGTTTAGCCCTTGAATCACACTTTGGGAAATTTTTCATGCTCCATTTACTTTGTCATGTTTCTTGGTGCAGCTATTCTGCAGAACGTTTTGTTTCCTGTGCTGTTGAAAGGTCTCACTTTTATTGACAAATACATTCTGTAATTTTATGTTCCTTGCTGTGTGTTGCGGAAATACTATTATAATCAGTGTAATGCCGGCAATGAAACGCTGAGTGCCTTTTACTCCACAAAACACCTTAGCTACTAAGCCGAGTTGAGTCATTCTGATTGATTACAAAATTTCACAAGCAGCACCCACATAGCAACAGCGGCCATCTACAGCTCTTTCTTCTATCACAAAAAAAAAAAGCTCTTGGGAATAAGGTGTATTCTAAATTCTTCACGCTGAACGCCAAATGACGATTAGTATTCTGTTTCTTTCCAGAAGCCAGGTTGCGAATCTACCTTAAGCAATCGTCTTTCAATGACATGACGGAAGTGTGTTGAAGAAGTAAATGTGAAACCTCCTTTGACGGCACAACGTAGCAGCCTGCCGTATTTGTGCGCTAAATATTCTATGCCAGACGTACTCACATAAAAAACATCTCGTTCCCGCCCACGTTCCTTCAAATCGCGCAAGAGAAATAAAACTGTTGAGTGCGGACAGGAGATCAGACCAGAGTCAGGGAGCTTATGTGCAACATTACATCCAATGGGAGAGATATGGACCACGGCAAACGTAACTGAATAAAAAAGACAGGCCACACGGCTTCAATATTAGTTTCGAATTCTTTGTAAGTAGAAACAGAGAACCCAGATTCGTTACACCAAAAATAAACTATGCAAACCAGTTAGGAAGTCAGTACAAGTATGACCTAGGTGGGGTCCAAAACACGGATCGTAGGAGGATGGTGAGAGTAACGTGCTGGTGCAAAAGCGTGCGGGCTGACTTGATATTGGTTAATGTACGTGCAGCAGAAAAAGCCGAGGCACGGGAAGGTGGTAATTAGGTCTGCAAACAGCAGACTCCACCTCCTAGGATGGATGGCTTTCTCTAGCTTCGTGAAAGTGGTTGACCAGGCCTGCTGCTCAGGAAGGCTGGCGTAAGTCGGAAGTGTTTGGACAATGGGGATGCGGTTGAAGTCAGCGCTGGAACGCCGCTGGAACGGAGAAACCATTCGTCAGGTCCGACACTCACCTACTCTGTAGTCATAACGCCCCTGTTTTTTTTATTTTCTCAGGGTAGTTATTTGTGATGTGTTATTACCTTTACGCCGAGCATGTAGTTGTGTAAGAGGTGGACGGCAGAGTTAAATTTCGCCTCTCCATCTTCTTGGCGAACTGATGGAGACGAAATAGTGATGTTCTTTTGATGCGCGAGCCGAGAGGACGATCTCGACTCGCTCCGATGACCGACGACCGATGCTTGGAGCGGGTGAGGGATGAGGACTGCCTTCCTTGCTAGATATTAGGTTTATTTACATTATTTACATTACTCCAACTTTACATCAGGTCAGAGTGACGGTTACATTGTCACTCTGACAGCAGCAGCCTGTTCGGCCGAGATCTATACTGAACTAGATCTCCTCTCGACCGACCCCCGACAAAACCCAACACTCCGGTTTTGATAGCAAAAACCCCGCCTCCAAAAAGGGGGCGTACAAGAAAGAGAGAAAAACCCTTTAAACAATTAATAGAAACCCACTGATTGGCCACAGGAACCAGCCAATCACACATGTGTCCCCACCTGCGGTCACGTGACCCAACCCTCTCTCTCCTATGCACTCAAAGTGCGTTTCCTACGCACGCTGTTACACCCGGCCAGAAAATACAGAACATCTGCGGCCTAAAGTGAACCATCCATTACGTTCAGCGGGCGGCATCTGCACAAACAACAGCCAAGCCGAGGGCCCGGAGCGGTCCCCGCGCGGCTGACCTCCCTCCACGCGGCGCCTCCCACGACGCCCCCGTTGTCCCGCGACGCGCAGGACAATGAGGGTTGCTAATTCCCTCACAGACGAAGGGCGCCGCGGCCTGCCGCCAGTCGCACCGGAAGACGCGCTTCCGGCCCACCCGGTGGTCTCCGAGGCGATTGACCCGTCAACGACCCACGCCGCCGCCGGAGTCGAAGATTTCCAAACTTACACCGCGCGCGCTTTCAACACGAAGAGATACGATAACCTGGCTTCCCGTCAGCCTGTTATGCCGGAGGACCCAGCCACCCGCGACGCAGGCTAATCGCCCCCGTCCTTTGACACACAAAAGGACGGGCATAACACACGCTCTCCGCGTCTCCGAACTTGGCGTCCGTGCGGCTACATGAAAGGGACACGGGAAAGCAGCCACCAGCGGGGGCGACGCGGATACCTGAGCCCCCGGCGGCCTTAATTAATTACATGCAGAGCCCGAACTTAACACCTCCGCACTAAGAATGCTGTCCGTACACTAGCTGTACGTGCAACATTAACTCTCCTGCACGTTAGGACTTACTGCAGAGCCAGAACTAAAAAAAAAACACACTCAAGCCGTTACACGAGTACACTACAACGCGAGTACAATACAACATACAACACAATACAACAATCGAAAATTACCCCGGCACACACCAACCTAACCAGCACAACGCGCCGGCCAACTGCACCAGAAACGGATACAACACGGCATGCTTAGTGCCCTGGCCTGGCCGTACCCCCCCCCCCCCCGCACAACAGTACAATACACTCATCCGAACGCTGGCCATCACATGTGGCATCTCCCATTTACAAAGAACGACATGGTCCCACCTCTTCCCAGACCCGCAAAACGAAAAAAAAAACACTTTTTTCCCTTTCCTCCCAATTTGCGAACATGCCCGACCATGCACAGTGTCTTTTACGCCACACTCTCAGGCAGGACCCCATACGGTACATTCCTTGGTTTGCCATGAAATGCCACCACCCAGCAAGGCAGAAGTGCGCTTTAGAACAGGGGGGGGGGGGGGGCGCCAGTGGTTCCTCCCACCGCACTCTACCCATTTTCAGTCTCAAGTCTCGATAGGGCATCAGCGCACTTATTGAGTGACCCCTTTATATGCGAGAACTCTAGGTCATACTTTTGTAGTGCCAGGGCCCAGCGAGTGAGACGAGCGCTAGATGACGTTGACCGCGTCAAATAAGTTAATGGGTTGTGGTCAGTCACCACCTTGACCTTAGAGCCAAAGAGCCAGGTGTCAAGACGCCCCAGTGCCCATACCACCGCGAACGCCTCTCGTTCTATCGCTGACCATTTCGCCTACTGTGGTGTCAGCTTTTTGCTCAGAAAGGCAATTGGTCTTTCCTGCCCGTCGGTTTCCTGCGCTAAGCAGGCCCCCACACCCCTTTCCGACGCGTCGGTTGTCAAAACAAAGCCCTTGTCGAGGTGGGGCGCGCTAAGTGTTGGCAGGTCACTGAGGATGGCCCTCACTCTGTCGAACGCCTGATTGGCCTCCGCGCTCCACGGCAGTATGTTCGGTACACGCCGGTTCGTGAGGTCAGTTAGAGGGCGAACCACCTCTGAATAGGCCGGAACGTAGTCTCTGTAATAATTGAAAAGTCCTAGAGCACTGCGGAGCTCCTTTTTAGTCACCGGCGTCTTCAGGCCGGCTATCGCATTTACTCTTTCAGGGTCCGGTGAGTGCTTGCCCGAACCGACAACATGGCCGAGGTATTTTACGCTCGGCTGGGCGAACTTACATTTATCCGGATTAACGGTCAGTCCAACTGACTCAATGGTCGTCAGCACCGCCTCCAAATGCCCCATATGCGCCTCCCATGTCTCCGAATACACCGCCACGTCGTCGATGTACGCGGAGGCGTAGCCTTTGTGGGGCCGCAGGACTTCATTCATTATCCTCTGAAAGGTGGCAGCCGAGTTACGCAACCCGTAGGGCATGACCCGCCACGCGTACAACCCACTAGTGGTAGCGAAAGCTGTGTACTTCTGTGATGCTGGTTCGACGGCTATTTGCCAGTAGCCTCGCGTCATGTCTAGTAGAGTGATATATTTTGCCTTAGCGACATCATAAAGCAGCTCTGTCATGTTCCCCATGGGAAAGCTGTCTGCCTCAGTGACGGCGTTTAGTTGGCGGTAATCGATACACATTCGTATCGTACCGTCACTTTTTGACACACAGACGACAGGGTGGGCAGCGCTACTTTCGATCGGGTATATCAGCCCCCACTCTCTAAGCTCTTGGACCTGGCGTTCGACCTCTCCTCTCAGTGTTACTGGCACTCGATACGGGTAGGCCTTAGAGGGCTTCGCTCCTTCGACGAGAACAATTTTGTGTTCTCCGACATTACATTTCCCAGGCTTCCCCGAGAATGTGGCTTCGTAGCATCGCACTAGACGAGTGAGCTCTCGCGACTGCCCGGCCGTCAAATGAGAATTTTCCTGCAGCCGAACTGATACGCTGCGCTCAGCATTTCTGCTCTCTGGGGTGGTCTCGAATTCTCTGAACTCCTTATCCGACTCGAACACTACCCCAACATTCTTCGCGCGGAGGTAGTATCTCCTCAGTCGGTTCGCATGCACCCACTTTTCTGCGTCGTTAGGGAATTGCACAATGTAGCTGTTTGGCCTTATCCTCTGCTTGATTTTAGCAGGCCCTAACCACCTCGGCTGCATTTTCCCCACTTGTCCTGTTTCTAGGACTAAGACTTCCTCCCCCACTTCGAAGTCTTTAGGGCGTGCCCTTAGGTTGTACTTTTCGGCGTACGATTGTTGCATCTGTTCCGCCCTTAGGTCGACTACTCGCGCCGCTTCTCCCATCCGCTCGCGCAACTCCGCCAGATAGTTGACCGCGGATTTGTTGAGCCCTGTCGGTGGCTCCCATGCACCCGTCCAAGTCTTTTGAAGTATGCTTAACGGTCCCTGTGGAACACGCCCGTACATAAGCTCAAACGGTGACACCCCCGTTATCTCGTGAGGCAATTCCCGGTAAGCCCAAAGGATACACGGTATAAAGCGAACCCAGTCACGTTCATGGTCGTGCATTACGTGCCTAAGCATGGCCTTAAAAGTTCCATTCCAACGCTCCACGAGTCCGTTGCTCTGAGGGTGCTCCGGCGTGGAAAAACGCACTTGTACTCCGGGTCGCTCCGATAGCTCCTTCGTCACTCCCGCCGCGAAGTTCGAACCCTGATCGCAACATACTAACTCGGGAATGCCAAAACGCGAGAAAATGTCGAGCAGTGCTTGACAGGTTGCCTTGGCTGTCAGGGCCCGAAGTGGCACAACCTCCGGCCACCGAGTACACAATTCGATCACGCATAGCGCGTATCTATGTCCCTGGGACGAGGCCGGCTCAAGGGGCCCAATGCAATCTAGGTAAATTACCTGGAATGGTTCCTGAGGTCGCGTAAGGGGTGTGATAGGAACTCGATCCGTCACCCTAGTCTTTGAAAAGACTTGGCAAGTATGGCATCACTGACAGTGCTTTCTAACATCCCCCGCCAGTGTTGGCCAAAAGAAAGCGCTTCGAACGCGCTGTTTCGTCTTTTTCTCGGAGAAGTGCCCGCCGATCGGCGCGTCGTGCGCGAGCGTGAGCACTTCCTTACGGCGTGCCTCCGGGAGTACCAGCTGTTTACACGCTTTCCCGTCGAGAGTTTCACGATGAAAAAGTAAACCCCCCTCGATAGACATCCCATGAGTCCCGGCTTGGGCTTGCGACCAAGCGCTTTCTAACGACGTGTCTGTCCTTTGTTCCTCTGCGAACGTTTCGGCTCTCGCTGCCCCTTCTTGGCGAATGGGCACCGCTTCGACGACTTCGCTCGACTGTGCCGCACCTACAAAGCATTTCTGCTGCCCGTCGTTCCGTTCTGCGTTCGTTAGAGAATCCTGCTCCCTAGGTCCCTCTAGTGCGCTGCGCTCCGCGAGCTGTTCCTTCTCCATTTCACCCAAGCGTCGCGCTAGTTCTACCGCCTCATTTTCCACTCTCTTGAGTTCCTCAAGGGTGTGTGGCGTCAGAAGAGCCTCAACACCTCCGGCCAACTCGTCCGTTACTGCGCAGAGCGTCATGAGTTTGGGATGAATACTCCCTTCTCGGTCTGGCAGACTAAGCGGCACATACATGAGGTCCGCGGAAACTGTGTGCCCAAACGCGCCCCTAAGACGCACTTTCCCACGTCCCTCAGCGCCCTGGGGAACTACGTTTCTCCTCAAAATGGTGATATCAGCCCCCGAATCCAAGCAGGCTTTAAACGCTCGTTCTTCGGAAACTAGGTCGACCCAAGTCAATCGCGAAGTTCCCACCGCCTCTGCAACTGATTCGTCACTCTCTGCTGCCCGCCAGCACGTGGCCTTAGCTGCCGTGAGTCTGTCCTGAGGCGTCTTTGATGGCTCTTGAGGTTGGGATCCCCTCGAATTTGCTTGCGGGCAATTGGACCGGAAGTGTCCCAGGCGACCGCAGGTGAAGCATTTGGGTGGGGCTCTCTGATCGCTTCTCGGTGGTTTGTCCATCAAGTCTTTCTGCTTCGCACCCCCCTTTTTGTCTCCTACTGGCGGGTTTTGGTTCGGCAAATGGTGACCCAACTTGCTATCCTCGTACTTCTCTGCTAGCCTCGCAGCATCCTTTGGCCTGAGCCAATCTCCCGTTTCCTGCTGCAGCACGTACGTCCGAACCTGCTCGCTCATGAGCGTTTTGGCGCGATCTGCTACCAGAAGTTCCTTCAACTCATCTATCGTTTTTATTTTAGGGCTACGGAGATAATAGTCTAGGGGGGTCTCTAGCTTCGTCACAAATTGACCCCACGTCTCCGTGCCTTTCCGGCAAGCATAAAACCTTCTCCTGTACTCGTCTGGAGTGAGCTTAAGTTCTGCCAACACGTAGTCGCGCACCTCCTCAAACGATAGCCCCCCGCTACCGGGTTTGTTCGCTATCAGCATTCGGCACCTTTCATTTAAGAAAGGCACAATGATCGGCCCGCGCGCGTCGTCAGGAATAACCCGGTTGTTCAGCATATTTTCCGCGCTCCTGAACCAGGCGGGCACTAGATCGTCTGAGTCTGGCATTGGGGCGAGAACCGCTCTCATTTCTTCGGCATACCGTCCCAATTTAAACCTGCCATCACACTCGCGCTCACCACTGCCCCGTTGTTTCAACCTTTCGAGCTCAAGTTGCAGCTCCAATACCTTGATTGTTAGCTGTTGCACATCCGCCGGTGCGGGTGTAGTCGTCTCCCTTGCCACTGCGGCATTGTCTGCCGTTTGTTGCAACGTTACGGCATTATCCTCATCCGTAACTACAGCATCCCTGGGGTTCTCAGTGTTCGATGCCCCACCAGAATTTTCGTCATCCATTCTCCTATTCGCTCCTGCCTTCTCTGATCCTGCACGGGTGGTCGCTACCATGGGGCCCCCGGAGGAAACAGAATAGGGGCCTACCTGGATTCAATGCGCTGACTGCGTTGCGGCAGTCTCTGTCGTCGGCGCCTCGGCGTCGATGTCACGCTCGGCGACCCGTCGTCATGGCGTCTGCCGCAAGGTCTCCGGAGCGTCTCCCTTCTCGTTTTGAGCCAGAGCTCCCGAGGCTTTCCGCTGAGGTGTCGCCCCGTTGATGAACCGCGGCTTCCGTCGGCCTGGGCCGGAGCCCACGAGGCCTCCCGCTGAGGTGTCGCCTCGTTGAAACCGCCGGCTTCTGCCGCCCTGGGCCGGAGCCCACAAGGCCTCCCGCTGAGGTGTCGCCCCGTTGATGAACCGCGGCTTCCGCCGGCCTGGGCCGGAGCCCACGAGGCCTCCCGCTGAGGTGTCGCCTCGTTGAAACCGCCGGCCTACGCCGCCCTGGGCCGAAGCCCACGAGGCCTCCCGCTGAGGTGTCGCCCCGTTGAACCGCGGCTTACGCCGCCCTGGGCCAGAGCCCACGAGGCCTCCCGCTGAGGTGTCGCCTCGTTGAACCGCGGCTTACGCCGCCCTGGGCCGGAGCCCGCGAGGCCTCCCACTGAGGTGTCGCCCCGTTGCCGTTGAATCGCGGCTGCTGCCGCACTGAGCCGAAACTCACGAGGCCTCCCGCTGAGGTGTCGCCCCGTCGATGCTTGGAGTCTGGCTCGTCGCTGGTCGGAGCCGAACCTGGCGTTGAAGGAGTCTCTCCGCAATGCCCCACCAGCTCCAGCCGATGGTCGTGGTCACCCTGTCGGCTGCGCCAGTTAAATTTCGCCTCTCCATCTTCTTGGCGAACTGATGGAGACGAAATAGTGATGTTCTTTTGATGCGCGAGCCGAGAGGACGATCTCGACTCGCTCCGATGACCGACGACCGATGCTTGGAGCGGGTGAGGGATGAGGACTGCCTTCCTTGCTAGATATTAGGTTTATTTACATTATTTACATTACTCCAACTTTACATCAGGTCAGAGTGACGGTTACATTGTCACTCTGACAGCAGCAGCCTGTTCGGCCGAGATCTATACTGAACTAGATCCCCTCTCGACCGACCCCCGACAAAACCCAACACTCCGGTTTTGATAGCAAAAACCCCGCCTCCAAAAAGGGGGCGTACAAGAAAGAGAGAAAAACCCTTTAAACAATTAATAGAAACCCATTGATTGGCCACAGGAACCAGCCAATCACACATGTGTCCCCACCTGCGGTCACGTGACCCAACCCTCTCTCTCCTATGTACTCAAAGTGCGTTTCCTACGCACGCTGTTACACCCGGCCAGAAAATACAGAACATCTGTGGCCTAAAGTGAACCATCCATTACGTTCAGCGGGCGGCATCTGCACAAAAAACAGCCAAGCCGAGGGCCCGGAGCGGTCCCCGCGCGGCTGACCTCCCTCCACGCGGCGCCTCCCACGACGCCCCCGTTGTCCCGCGACGCGCAGGACAATGAGGGTTGCTAATTCCCTCACAGACGAAGGGCGCCGCGGCCTGCCGCCAGTCGCACCGGAAGACGCGCTTCCGGCCCACTCGGTGGTCTCCGAGGCGATTGACCCGTCAACGACCCACGCCGCCGCCAGAGTCGAAGATTTCCAAACTTACACCGCGCGCGCTTTCAACACGAAGAGATACGATAACCTGGCTTCCCGTCAGCCTGTTATGCCGGAGGACCCAGCCACCCGCGACGCAGGCTAATCGCCCCCGTCCTTTGACACACAAAAGGACGGGCATAACACACGCTCTCCGCGTCTCCGAACTTGGCGTCCGTGCGGCTACATGAAAGGGACACGGGAAAGCAGCCACCAGCGGGGGCGACGCGGATACCTGAGCCCCCGGCGGCCTTAATTAATTACATGCAGAGCCCGAACTTAACAGGCAGCCCCACTTTCGTCCTAGTAGTTAAAGAAAAGAGGAAAAGAAGTGGTAGATAGGGGAGTCAAATTTGCTACCTTTACCACCCTACGGAGGCTTATTGCAGCTTACGTGTTCACTAGTGCTAAGATGCGCTCAACTTCATACTAATATTTATTTCCAAGCCTGGCCGTTTGTTCGGACCCCACAGGTGCACGCTAGCTTGAAAGCGCCTGTTGGAAAGAACCCGATGCCCCGACCGCACTGACCTCACTAATTTGGGGAACTTTCTCATTTTGCTCAAAAACAAAAAAAGAAGTTTCTAATCGTAAGTCCACAGAAAGTCAGTGATAATGAGGCATTTTTGAGATATAAAAATACACGCGTTAGTGGTAACACATCCTCTCTTTTTTTAAAATTGCGTGAGCTGTGTGGTTTAGTAGCTGGTAATTACGTTGCGCTGCTTTATCGCCTTATTAACAAATTAATTGAGTAGGTGAAATGCTTGCGCACAGCGGCGCAACAAGGAAACTATGGTTCTTCTGAGTGGCGTGTTTTAAACAGTCCCACTATCGACAAACCTTTTCTCGTGCCGTCAATGGAATTAGTTGTTGCCTGATCTAAGGAGGCAAATTCCTGCAACCTCGCCTTCGCAGTGCGTTGGGCGTGAGGTATGCGGGGCACGCTGTATTATTTCAACAGGGGAAGAGTTTGAACGGCTCTTGTAAACGTCCTTGGAAGTGTAACAATAGGTTAAAGAACAAACAAAAACGATGACTAATATAACCTGTTTCTCTAAAAATAAAACAAAGAAATTGCTTCCTTGTGAATTGGTTGTTTTTATCTCAGTCGTATGTTACACTTGTTTTCCTTTCTCAAAACTTGGTGTTAGGAGGAATCGGGTAACTATGCAAAGATTTTCGTATTCTCATTGGTAAAATTACGGGGAAATTTAGGAGCCCAGCACCCGCAATGTAAGTAAAGTACCCTTCGTAAAAAAAACAACACAGTAATTTAAATATAAACTTTAATGTATTGCGCCACAAATGTTCACCATCCTACGGTTGTCGCGTTTTTATCGCTGCAAGAAGGTTCTAGGGGATTGCGACAACGTTCATCAAGAAACCTGCATGCCCGAATCGGCATTGGGAATGAACTGCTATCCCTGATCCCTACGGTAACAAGGGCGCTAGATTGAGCCCCCACATCTTCGCAGACCACCGGCGAACCATTAGGTCATCACCCTCACTGTTGAAAGATCAAAGCCCAGACCTCCCTCCCCCCTCACCCCCCCCCCTCCCTTCACTTCATCCTAACGTTGTCGATTTTTATCGGAGTAGGAGCAGACTGCACCTCGGGGTAAAACGCCGCTGCTAAGTCTTTACGGGCCAACCTGGGTCCACAAAACCACGATGTTGTTTTCTTTTACCTCGTGCTTCCATCGGTTGGCCATGCGGCGCCCAAGTTTCCATGCTTAGATTCGGGCCCTCCGGCATCTCTTGTATAAACAGATTTCCATTCCGCGGCACCGTTTGTTGTTTCATTTCTGATTTGTTCACCAAAGGGACAGGGATGTACTGAACCCTTTGGGTTCTCTTGAGGAACATTGCACTCAATCGCGGAATCAACGTATTGTTTTTTTCCTCCAACAATGTATTCCCATCTTCCAATCAGTTGAAGGCACATTAATAGAAATTGGCTTAGATGCATTTGTCCCCTATTGATTGGGGGCTACCAACAACCACATTACATTCCCGAATATAAGCTACATCCGCCTGAGGGCGGAAATCAACCAGCGGCCACAATATAGATGGCAAATGCTCACACGAATTCACATTTGTACTGTAGCTTCATTTACACTTCTTTCACATAATTCCGAAACGTTTGAGTATTAAGTTGCTGTATTGTTTCAAATTTCGTCGAAGTTTTATGTTTGCTTTCCTTTCGTTAAGTACCTAGATCTCAATCCCAAGTGGTCTTACACGACCCGTAAAACGATATTGTCTTCTCCCCCTTAAGTCATAACCAAGTACGCGCTATGTCCATAGAGATACCTCAAGCCCAGTGCTTACTATCATCTACAGAACTTAACCCACAAGATCATTCCCCTGAAAAAACTTCAAATCCACTTTCCGATTGATGTAGCGCCTCTCACCTTAAAGATAAAGTTGTTCAATAACAAATGCAAACATGCTGCAATTGTTTGTCTAATGTCACCATGCGATTGTACGCCATCATGCACTGCCTTCGTGCGGGGGATAAAGCGGCTTATTGATGTAACCTTCTTCGGCTTGCCGTCACCAGTTGCGCTGTAAACTTACTCCTGGAGCAACTTATGTAAAAAAATCACTGGACAAAGATAATATGTTGTCCCGAAGCACCACTTCTAAAATCTCGACAATTGGTGCTGAAACACACTATATCCTGGTACTGTGCGTGGGGAAAACTAAAATATTTGGGTAATAGAAACAGAAACTTTACCTTTGGCGACAAGGAGATCAGTTGGCTTAAGTGCAAAAGCCTTGGTTGGGGACTTTGGCGTAATTTTTAACGGTTCCTGCATCGCATTTTGCCTGCATCGCATTTGCCTGCATCGCATTTGCAAACGTTTGTGAGCAAAATTGTGATTTTTATCGCAACAAAATGGTGACTCTGCGAGTTATCAGAAAGTCACCAGTATGAAAAACGAATGCCGTATTTTCGCGCGTATAACCCGCACAAAAGAAAAAACGAAAACTTCAGGGGTGAAGTAGAGGTGCCGATTATATGGAAGGTATTTTCTTTGTTCAGCTTCACCGCAATGCGCGATGGGCCGTGATGCCCCTACAGCAGTAATAGCGACTAATTCACTTTTACCCCATTGACACTGCTTATTTTGCACACACAGCTAAACTTTATGCCAACCAGAAAAAATGTATGCGGCAAGGCATCTCGTTACGTCGTCGGCGAAGCAAGTTTTTTTACATAAACAAACGTAATGTTGCTTGAATAGTTGATTTGGTCCATCCTCTAATGTATAAAATATCGGCCAAAACGAGGGAATATATATTTTTTATTCGTCGACAGAAAAGGGGGGGGGGTGCGGTTATATGCAGGGGCGGGTTATGCGCGTTAAAATACGGTACCTGTCTTTTCATTACCGTTTCTGATTGCCTGCCAAGTGAACTGTTCTTCTAATCTTTCGCAACATTGTACTTCCTCCCAGTCGAAGGACTGCCACCAGCTCCGCATCCAAATCGTCTGATAATTGCGACGCTCTGCATACACATGCGAGAACCATTCAGGGCATATTTAGTAAAACAAAACTTACGTTATTTCCGATCCAGTTCTTCAAGCAGTCGGGCATTGTTTCACACCGTTTCAAATGACGCCAAAGACGCATATGATTGTGAACCGGGCTGTATTTGGAACCACGCTGGTGAATTTGTTGTGAAATGATATGTTTACTGCGTTTATGCCCAAGTTTGGCTTCTATAACCTTGTATGGAACTTGACGAACCCACCGCTTCATTTTGCCGATAACATAATCGTTTTACCAATGGGTATAAAGGAAACCACTTCTTCATCCACGGCTGCATGATGAAGCGTAGTTTTGCTTATAGTACCCACCAACATAAAAAAGCGCGTTTACTGGCTAACTCAGGCGCACCCGAAACCACCTCCCAACAAATAACACCATACCCCTTGTCCACCCATTATATTCGAATGTTCTCCCTGTTTTCACCTAGTTGATCCTACAACCGCTTAAGTTCAGAAATATGGAGGACATAACTATACCGGGGCGAATACTGACAGTATGATGTAAGGAAGAAACTAAATCACTTTGGCTATGAAACTGTTAAGCAATCCCTGAAGGGTGAGTGTGAGCGTGCGGTTACGGGTAGGCATGAACTGTTAATTCGAACCCAGTGAAAAGGCTCGCTTACCTTCTGGTGTTTTGTGGTTTTGTGTACATCGGGCGAGAATACTTCCATAGAAAAATAAGCCTCTATAAAGAAAAAAAGTTTATAAAAGATTCTCTAACCGATAATTAAAATGCATGACCCTCTTTTCGTCTCTTTGGCGAACTTGAAGATCGGCTTGTTGAGCACGATTGCTGCATCTTCATGAACCTGCACGAGGAGTCTTTAAAGGCAGAGAAGTTTAGGCCTTTAGTTCCACTGTGGAGCATTAGCTGCAAACTCCGTCCAGGCGAGTGCACGTGAGAGTGCGCCTCGTGGGGAGCGCCCGGCGTCGTACAGGCTTGCGCATTGGCTTGCGCATTGGATGTCGTCAAAAATACCAACAGAAATGGCGGGCACATATGGTAGCGTGCGCCTCGTGAGGAGCACCCTGAGTCGGCCAGCTCCAACGACGAGAAAACTCTTCCCAGAAATCGTGGCGTGATCTCTCGCGTGCTGTTCTCCTCGACAGCTCGAGGGCACGCGTGGAAGAAGTGGGTTATACTCTAGTTACACGGGCACACCTAACCATGGTTACGCCTAACTATAGTTACCCAGCTTAACCGCAGTTAGCGCTAACCATGGTCAGCTGCTGTTACACGCAATCCGAGCGTGTGTGTCAAGCGGTCACGTGGTCTATGCAATTGCGAAATGACAAATTATGTTCAAGCTACTGTAATGAAAAAAAAAGAGATGTTGCCAGGTTATAACGAACTATTCAAAACAGCAGTTGCAAAACTATCTATTTTAGCGCACACGTTTACGTTTTTTTTTCTTTAGACAGCGCGAATGTAAAAACAACCCGTCAACACTGTCTACGAAACCACTCAACCAGCCGAGGTCAGCCAAAGCCAACGCTGTGAAAACGTTGTCGTGGGTCGTCGTCGTGTTGTTGTAGTGTATTTTTGCCATTCCGGATCGCTTCTGCGACCTTTTACCGCTTGCACCGCTTGCTTGCGCCTTCGTCGTCTCCGTCGTCCACAACACGCGCTTCGCATCGGTCGCCGCGCTGCAGTCCTCCATGCCTGTAATCGCGTCCGACGCCATCTTTGCAGTTTGGAAGCCCAAACTTAGGTACCCGACCGAAGTTAGCGCGGACCATGGTTAGCGGGCTAACTGCAGTTAGGTCTGCCGTGTAACTCCGGCCGACTATGGTTAGGTCTAACTGCGGTTAGGTTAACCATGGTTAAGTGTGCCCGTGTAACTAGGGTATAACATGGACGCCGCCTCCGCACTACAGACGCCAAGTTCGCGTAGCCGGTTGCCGCAGGACCTTGAGCGAGCTGACGCGGTCCGGTTTGGAAGAGATGTGAATGCCTGCAGGCCAAATAATCCCGGAGACGTAGACATAAAACCTTTCGGCGGTAAGTTGAGAATTCCAGGTCAAGTGCAACAGCCGGGTCTCGAAGAAGAGACAAGGCATCAGCTCTGCTATTTCTCCAGACCCGGCAAGCTGCGTCATTTCTTTTTTTTTGCATGACCTTGCACAACATGTCAAACGCGCTCCGCCCTCTAACCTATCATGGGCCATGCTTTCTCACTTTGCACTGTGTTACGTGTCGGTCGGTGCTTTTTTTGTGCACCAGTATCGGTATTTCTTCGCCATCGTTCCCACCCGTTCGTTTTTTTGCTTCCCGAACTGGCCTCAGACTGGCTCCTACGACGCGGAGCGTAATAGCGGGAGTCTAAAGACCCATCGAGGCAGTGGCGGCTGGCTTCTAGCGCTTCTGGTCATTTCTATGGCAACATGGCGAATGTCGCCAAGGCAGCTCCCCGAAGCACCATCTCCACTTTACTATCCAGGGCCACTGTATAGCTCGTTGTGTTGAGAGAAGGACGCAAAAATGAACAGCGTGCGGCAAAAATCTCGTTATTCATCCTATAAAAAAACCTCGGGGTCCTCTCAGGAAGAAGTCAAATGTCTCTCTCGGCAGTAACAGCGTTATGTGTTTTGTTGGCTGGGTACCGAACTACACTCGCCGTTCTGCATGAACCAAAAATTAGTGGAATTTCGGTAGTCAGCTACCTGTCAATCTAAGCAGTTAATTTAAATAAGGTCGTGTGACAAAAGAAAAGTAGATAGGCACGGAGCACAGAAGATAATAGAGTAGCCCCGCTGAGCGAGGCCAAGATCACGGCTAGCTGTTATTACATACGACACCAGGAACGGAAGAACATGAGCTTAAAGATGAAATAAAAAAAATCTCAATCATTCGTCCAGGCAGGCGAAATAACGAAGAACTCAGTACGTGGAGTGTTAGCCGGGGAAAAGTGCACAACTAGAGGGAAATGGTTCCAGAGGGACGATAACTGCCTGTGCGTATGGTTCCGTAGAACCGAAGTACGCATACTGCGGGGAAACCGGACGGTGCTGTGTTTCCTCCACAAATGACAGCGTGTGTAACAAAATGTGACACCGGCAGTATTGATCTATTGTAATACCTAAAAAGTAGTCAAGCTAATGGTTCGGTGAAAGCTAGCGTTTTTTTTATCAGGCGTACCAAGGTGTAGAGTTAGGGCAATGGCTGTCATTGAAGGCAGGTATACAAGTTCACCCGCCGATGTTGACGTTTGGTTGAATGCATTTAAAACGTATTCAATAAGAGGACACTAAACAAAAAATCCCGCAAAAGAACATTTGTAATAAAAATGAATAATAGGGAAGATGAGCAAATCATATAAAGCCATGTATTTCTTCAAAAAGCATAAGAGCCAGACGTAACTCATTTATATTCTTATAATGACGCAACTGAACACAATTGCTCTTACGTATTTTTAGAAACCACAAAATATAGCTAATAAAAAGTTACAAATGAAACTGACAGAATTAGAATTAAAAGATTTTTATATTTGTGCTACAACAAACAAAGACTTAATTGAAAATGTGCGGGAAAGCACTTTGGAAGTGCGGATAAAAATGTGCCGAATATGAAGCAACCTTTCATTTGCAGAAAAATAAATAATAAATGCAGTAAAGACACTTCATGATTATAATGGTATATATTTACATATTATCGAAAATTAGCAAGAGAACATTTAAAAATGTTAAAATACTGCGGCACATGTTGCCACTCATAGCAAAAAATACCTGTAGAGAACTCACACTCTCGACAAGCGGAGTAACAATTTTACTCATTAGTAGAAAAATCTCTGAAATTCTGCACATTTTCTTGGGCCCCTACAAATCTGCGATAGTGTTCGAGAAACAGGTTCGCAGTTTCGCTGTAGCTGCGATAAAATCTTATCTGCGAAAACGAAAGGTAATTCTTCGGTTCAGGTCAGATACGAATATTTATATGAATTCGCAGGTATTGCTATAACGGACACCGTCAACTGTATAAACTATGATTGCTGGAATAATAGACTAAACCCTGCCGGCATATTAGCATATTCCCAAGGACAAAGTGCTCTAGGCTTCGACATTTCCCTATCGTCTCTTCTATCTCTCCAAATTACCTTAACAAGACACAATTATTACAGTAGAGTTCTATTCCGCTATAACTTCCTCCGCACAGCTCAGTGAATGATAACACACGGCAAGTTGTAAGTTGTGTGAGAATCCCGCTTCTGTGTTGGTAGACATTTAAAATTATCGAATGCATAAACAAAGGAGCTCGCTTCCTAACGAACTGCCGACACAGTAAGGGGAACCCTTCTCTCAGTCCAGCCATTCTGCTCTCTGAAGCCCCCGTCTGTACACAATATTCGATGCGCTCGTTGATTAGTGTTTCACTTTAGGGATCACGCGTTCCACTTCGCAAACACAAGCGTCTTTCCGAAATGACAGAGTTAGCTCAGACGCATGTGCCGCACGCTTGTTCACTCAATTAACGACGATTCCTCTTGGCGCGTCTCTGCCTCTCATCGATACGGCACTGCTACACGGCAAGGATCATGCACCAACACGGGCATTTTCCAAGGAAGAAACATGTCCCTCAAATAATGAAGGAGTATATATTTCAGGCGCTGCTTTGCTTGGCTTTGTTTGCTGTATTCTATCGAAAGAGCCTACACAACAAGGAGGAAATGTTAACGACAAACCCTGTCCTACGTTTCGTGTGAGGCAGCGCACCTCTGCACTTCAAGATGCTAAAACACCAACTAGCCCACTCCCAAGCCTTGCTGGACAAACAGGTGGCGGTTTGTTTGGACCAGTGTGGTCGTTTTGTAGAACCAAAAAAAAACGCCATGTATTTGCCACAGTGCAATTCTTTATGCGGCAGTTACCAGCAGTTGTACCGGATTCTCTTATGTCAAGCTGATAATGCTCTTTTGTTAAAATCGGAGCTGTTGTTAGTAGCCGTAGGTTCGGCGTTGCAGGAAAAGATACCAAGAAAATGCCGAGCGCTAGTGAGCGCGTGCCTCGGGGTGACCGCCGAGCTTTCGCGGCACGCGCAATGGCTTTAGCAAAAAAACTGGAAAAGACTCTGACGGCCGAGAAAACTGCGAGTGCTCGTAAGCGCGTGCCTTGCGGCAGCGGCCGAGTCCCCGGCTCACGCAGTGGCTTTAGCTAAAAAATTACACCCATCTTCCCGCAGGGAAGCATGAGTGGGATGCGGAGCGTCATGGGGGTTCCGTTTGCGTTTCCATTATGTTTGTTAGCAGGTGAAAAGAAACCTTGTTTGGGAGAAATCACCGCGGCCGCCGCATTCTCTAGAACTCACTGTGGATAATTGGAGACATGGCTAGGAGTGAGCCACTCCTTCCCAAGACGACTTGCAAATCCCGCCACTGCTACCTGAAGTCGAAAAATAGCTGGTGGAAGTCTACAATGTTTCTGATGAATTTGCATTCCCCCATTCGCCACGAAGACGAAGACGACGACCTCTTCGATGCATATCAAGCGAGAGACTAGAACAGCCTCACCGTTCTAGTCTCTCGCTTGAATGAAGGCTCCCCTGAAATGTTTTGTTTTTAAACTTTTGCCCGGTGTTGTCTTAGTGTTTCCTCCCTTGTTTTGTTTCTTGTATGGAGTAAATTTGTGAAGTGAGGCAATTTGTTCGGGGAAACTGCATTCAAATAATAATTAGCCCACGTACACCACATGTTCTGCACCGTTTTCTAGAGGACTACAAATATGTTTGTTGCAGACGTTTATATAGCATAACTTGATCTCTCGCCCGACGAAACTCTGCCACCCCTCAGTTGAAAAGGGCTAGAGTGTCGTGCACCGGCCATCAAGCTTCAGTTGGTGCATCAATATTATTTTGTTATGGAGTTCTCTTTGTCAGGACTAACGATGGCTTCTATGTTATGTCATCTGTGCAGACTTGCCGGAAGCTACGCCTATTGTGAATTCAGAAGTTCGGAAAAGGCGAAGATCGAACGCATGGCCAGAGAAAAAAAACTTTTCTTTTGGTACGAGAACCGGGCTCTGTAATGAGGTCCTTGATGTGCAAAAGTCGGAAGGAAGCCTGAACTACGGATGGAAGGATAATATAGTACTTGAAAAGCAGAGGGGTTAAACAGGGAACCGCCCAGTTGGCTACCCTCCGCATGGGAGGCGAGACATAGTGGTTTTTAAACGACATAAAGTTTGTTTAAAAGAAGGGGAATAGAGATTGTGGAGCAGGAAAAGAAACAATCAAGTTAACTACAAATACGAAATCATGGGTGATAATAAATCCTTAAACTAAACAGGTAGACTAACCAAATGACGAATAAAAAATGGCAGTGTGGTTCTACAATCGTTCTGACCGGTAAGTGTACTCTGAAAGCGAGCTAATGTTTTTGTGGCTTTTTGGGACTCTTGCAACTATTCCTAAACTTTCCTTTTCAGTGACAAAACCAACGCTTTTTGGTAAAAACCACTTGAAATAACATATAGAATTTTGTATTCGGCACAACCTCAACGGCATTACTTCATAGTTGATGCGGATCGTTCCTTTAGCTGAGTTTTCGTAACTGCGAATGAATAAGAAATATTGCATTTTGCCCACGTAAAAACCGGGATACAGGCAGGGCTATAACCAGCACATAGCCTTGAATACGAAAGTACTCTAAGATCCCTATGCAACAAACTCACCCATGTTTCGCTTTCTCGACTTGGAAATAAAAACCCTGGTGCACTCGCAGACAAGAAACAACGAAGCATCGCGCAGTGAAAACCATGTTCTTTTTTTTTTCTTTACTCAAACCAGCAGTAGCCGCTTCAGTTTAGGATGAAAACTTTGCATCATAATACTTTCTCCACTTCGTCGTAGAAGGCTGAACAAACATTTCCTCGTTTCTTCAGCCTTCGTTTAACGCATTTAAATGTTAAACGAAATAATGTCAATAAGAGCAACCACCATCGTTTATGCCGAGGCTTACGACTCCTACTTTGGGAACTGTGAAACGGGTAAACAGGGTGACTATGGCCACATTCTGGTCACGTACGCGTCCTACGCATCTCGTTCCGCCACACTGCATTTTGGTCCAACATCGGTCTTTTTTGTGCCTCGAGAGCAGTCCTCTGGTTTTTCTAGGATCGAGCTTCGTGCGAAATTGTAAATGAACTTATGACTCAGTTTTTTCCCCGTTCAAATTTGTACAGATGAAAAGTCCGGGTACAAGGTCATGCCACATTGTCTGCATCATGCGCCGCTTTATGTAAGACCAAGTACCATCACCTGCTCTACACTTGCTACCCCATTTCCGACTCTTCAGCGAGGCCTCGGGTCATGTCAAGGGAAATTCTGTCTCTCGCTCTCTTTATCTCGCTCTTTCTCTCTCTTTCAAAATAATCGTGTGTTCATTAATTAACATTCTTTACTAAACATAACGAAGAATCGCATCCGCGGGAGATTATGCATGGAGTTTTACAGCGCAGCAACAACAACAACCGAAAGACAACTACTTGTTACGCCAAGACGAACGAACAGAACGCGTCAGTGAGGCAGATCTCGTTGACTGCTGCCTGTGTGCATTGCCATCAAAGTGGCCCCCTGATTTTTTTATCTTGCATTCAATGAGTATACATACAATCATACTTGACGTAACACGTCACCTAGTCCTTGTTTACTGCCCAGTTCAAGATAGCAAACCGATTAGTACGCCAAACGGACTTTGCAGGTTCTGTGAAATATTTGCGTGCTAGCTTTTTGGAGCATATTGTCTTGAGCGTGGTGTCACTGCAATTTTGTTTGAGTTGTCTGAGTGACGACACACACCTATCGGCTAAGGTCAAGCACTGCATCAAAGCAGCACAAAAAAGGTTAGCTGCCATCTTTTATCCTGTTTTAACTTACTCAAGTGTTGTAAGACACGGCAGAGCTGTACAGCTTTGGCATAGCTTCTATAGTTTCACCCAAACTGGCGGAAATGTTGGCAAAGATTGGCAGCCGTGTTGAGCGCGAACGTCGGAAAGATTACGCGCCGAAGTTTGTGTTTGGTGAGATGAATATCGCCCATCATCGTCATTTGTTTTGCGCTAAGAGCTACTCACAACTCGGGCATTGTGTTAAGCCTTTACAATTTAATAAGCATTGGCCTTCACTCTCAGGAACGTCTTTTTCACACCACATAACACGGCAGCGGATGGGACTGCAGCCGAATGCCTGACGAAACAGCTGTTGCCTCTGGACTTATAAACCAGGTTTAAAAAGTCTTTTGTAGAGTTCTACATTAAAACAATATCAGATCTAGCGACTCTAAGTAGAATAGAAACAAAAAGACCGCAAAAGATGCCGCGAGCGAGCAATGTGAATTAGGATAAAATTGAACAGATTGAGCAAACAATGGTTGCATTCGCCATGCAATTTGCGAGAGGGGAGGGAAAAAATGGCTGCGGCTTACCTCAGAAAACATGGATATGCAAAGCGAATGCTTGGTTTAGCCGGGTTAAGCGTTTGTGTCACTTGTTTGACCTTTAAATCATCTGTACTTATTATACTCATTTATGCATTCACCGTTAAGCCAAGTATGCGGCTGTGCCTAGTTTAGTATAGACATGAGCGTGATCAGGAATGGGTAGACACACTCGGCCCGTTAAAATCTCAGACGCTGCAACGGAAACATTTCGCGTCCACCTAAGAAAAAAGTCGCAGTTGGTTGGTCGCTCTAATTTTTAGGGTATCACATAGCGTTGGCGCGACGAAACGCTGAGCGAGTGATCAAATAAAGAGCGACCAGCGCTGTTGTCCGTGGAAGAAACAGCCAGGCGTGTAGCGCTTTGAGAAGATGATCAGTACGTGGCACATTGAATTAGTGTATATAGTATAAGGGTGTCGTCGAGGCTGAAGAAAAAAAGAGAGGAGAAATTGCTGGTAAAGTTGAACATTACAGACGTAGTTCTAAAAAAAATGTTTGCAATTGCGCTTGAATCAGCTCAAAAATCGTATAGGAATCTGCAGTGCGTAGCAGTTGTGGTGTCTGTCAATTTCAAAGATTACGAGCAGATTTATTATAGAAGCACACGCGCCACGTTTCCCACCTTTTCTTTCTCGTTTTTTTTTTGCCTCAGGCTTTACCCGCCTGTTTTTTTTCGCCTTTTTCTTCTTTTCTCTTTGTTTAGGTCGAAATATCCCAGTTATGGAGTGCTGCCTGGTCCTGAATTAAACACTATCCCAGATACCTTGGAGGCTAATCAACAAAGCTGAAATCATGCTAAGAAGGCTTTTAAGGACATAAACAGCACCCCGCCACCGGAGAAGGATCTGACCACCCTGGCGTTGTAGCTGGCCCAAACTCCTCATGAGTAACCAACCCAAATCTTGGCCCTCAGTCCCCAGTAGCAGAAGAAAGCCTGACCATGACGGCGGTCAATCCAGTGATACAGCAGAAAGGGCTAGGTCAGGGTAGGCTCTAGGTCAGGGTAGGCCGCCTCTGCAACTTGAACTTCTTAAAGTTCAACGTACGAACCATTCTAGAGAGGAAAGCTTAACTGTACTATTAGAGGAGCTCTCAGACATTAGGTGGGATATTATTGGGATATTAGTGATGTTAGGAGAACTGAGAAGCCTTTATAGAACTGACTAGAGGGCACATTCTGGCTGTCGGGTACCTCACAAAAAGAAGCAACATTTTCCATCAACGGGGAGATAGCTTGGAACGTGAAGAATTCTTCAGTATTAAAGAACAGATCGGAGTCGTAGTGAACAAGCTTAACCAGGGATGAAGGTAAACGCCAATACAAGCCTATGCGCCAAGACCTAGCTATGGGGATGAGGCACTAGATAATTTTTAGAAGCCATCTGGTCAGCAACGAATAACAGGACCACACCGTTAACAAATTGCAATGGGAGACGTTTTTACAGAAGAAGGTGCAATGAAAGTCGGAGAAAAATCAGCAGAAAAGTTTGGAATAGGCACTCGGAACTGTCGAGGTGATACACTGCTTGGATTTTCGGAGAGCAATAACCTCAAGCTAATGAACACACGCAACGCAAACGCAAAAGTAGGAAATTAACATGGAAAAGTCCTGACGGAATGACACAAAACAAAAATAACTTCCTTTTAAGAGAGGCAGGACATGGTGCTGGGGCAGGTATTGTGCAGGAGCAGGTATTGTGCAGGAGGTCGGTGCAGTGATCACAGGACGGTTAGGGGCGAAGTAAGGCTAAATCTCAAAGAGGAAAGAAGGAAACCCGTAAAAGGTTAGAAATCCAGCATCAAGTCAGCCAGAGACAGGGCGCAGGAGTTTAAAATAACCCTTCAGAACAAATTCGCGGTTTTAGACGGTATGAACAAGGACAGTGTTGACAGCGTAATGATAACCTAACAGCAATCTCTGAGTCAGTAGCGGCTAACCGAAAAGAAGCATTTACGAAATAAAATTGGAAGACTAACTCGGCAAACAATGGACTTTATTTCCAAGCGTCAAAAGATTAAATTGTCGAGTACGGTGGATTAAATTTAACTAGGCGAGCTGTCGAAACTGGTATACAGAAGAAAAACAAATGACATTCGCGCGTACAACATGGCGGTCATCGAGGAAACGTTGGTAAAAGGAGGAAGCTCGAACGCAAATGGGAGAAACCTGGCTATTTGCAGAGACAGAATGAACGCACTTAGAGATGGACAAGGTACCATTACGCAAAAAAAGGAAACGATCATAAAAATCGCGGAACGATTCTACACCAGGCTATACGCAAGCGATGTTGAACCAGGGGATACTTAATTAGAATGTTTAATCGAAGCGCGATCACCCATTTACAGTAAAGAACAAAAGAAGAAAAAAAAACGAACGAAAATACCGAGCTTGAATATTACATGTGGTGTTTTTGTCTTGTGTTGACGTTAAATGTAGAATTTAAGATGGGAATTGAGTGCTTCTATACACACTCAGTTATAAGAAGTGAATCAACGGGGCGACGTTAATGTGTGATCTACTCACCCAGGACTTCTCGCCTCACTCCAAGCACCTTCTTGTTCTGTGCACGTCACTCGTCCCACTGTACCTAAAACAACTGCAGGGACAAGGCAGAACGCGCTAAGAGAAAAATAGTCTTAAAAAATAGCGTTAATAAAAAAAGGACCAATAAGGAAAGTGTCCGACACTTGATGCCTGCAAATGTCAATAATAGCAGTCCCCCAAGCAAGCGGTGCCTCCTTACTTTTTCAAGCTTTTCAAGCGCCGTTTTCACCAAGTGGCTCGCCGTACGAACTGCTTTGAACACGACTTGATTATCGGCTTTTCTACTAGCTCGTTTTTTCCTCACTGCTCCAAAAGCACACCCTTTGGGTTCATCATATATACTACGTTATAGTTTATTTCTTTTATGGACATTTTCAGAGATTAAGTGTGGCCGTTATATTATTGATCTTCATAGAACAGGATTTATTTTTTGATCGAAGCAGTACTTTTTACTGCCACATCACCATTAAAAATTTGGAGAATGACATTGTTCTTAACGGCATGATCAGCTGTGCTGATATACCGCCCCGTCCAAGTAAAGAAAACCAAATTCGTTGCATGGAATATTGGCTCCTAATTACTCGTCTTCGTTGCTTCGTGCTTGCGTAAATGAAAATCGTATGCAACAATATCTAGATATGAGGTGCGGCTTGGGGTTATTAAGCCTGCCAAAATAATTCCGTCTGTTTTCTTATACAGGGTGTCCCAGCTATCATGCACCAAGATTTAAAAAACAGAAATTGCGTAACTCGAAGAAAACCTCGTGCATAATGTTTGCAGTACTGTGAAGAAGCGGAGAGTAATTTTTTCGTTAATGAGACTTAATTAATTAATTGTAATTAATTATCTAACTCGAGAAATACTGTCCTAATCACTAAAGTGTCAATGAGGCACTTGTAGATAACCACGAGGGGCATCTAACTGCGCTATTTTCAGCGACGAACTAATTGCGTACTCATTTATTCTGACTGATAAAGGAAACCCGCGAAATATGAAAAATACCACGTGACGACGCTTACGCGCGCATTGTAAAGCAGCGTCCCCAAACAAAGCTGATGTAAAGCAACTGCTTCGCGTGTTACCCGCCCGAAGAGACAGCGCATCACCTTGATAATAGCATGCATGGAAGGAGCAGCAGCAGCAAGATTCGCGGGACGCGTGTGCAGATAAGGAACAAACTCGGTCGCATTTCTTCTTTCTTTCTTTTGTCTATTTCATTCTGGCTAACTCAGAGGCAGCCTGTTTGAGGGCGTTGCTTTACGGTGCGCGCGGAGGCGCTGTCACGTGGTATTTTTCATATTTCGCGGGTTTCCTTTATCAGTCAGAATAAATGAGTACGCAATTAGTTCGTCGATGAAAATAACGCAGTTAGATGCCCCTCGTGGTTACCTACAAGTGCCTCATTGACACTTTAGTGATTAGGACAGTATTTCTCGAGTTAGATAATTAATTACAATTAGTTAATTAAGTCTCATTAAAGAAAAAAATACTGTGCGCTTCTTCACAGTACTGCAAACATTATGCACCTGGTTTCTTTTGAGTTACGCCTTTACTCTTTTTTTAAATCTTGGTGCATGATAGCTGGGACTATTGCTACTAAGGTCTGGGAACGCGCGCGCACGCGCTCGCACACGCACACGCACACGCGCACGCACGCACGCACGCACGCACGCACACACGCACACGCACACGCACACGCACACACACGCACACGCACACGCACACGAACACGAACACGCGCACGCACGCACGCACACACACACACACACACACACACACACACACATACACACAAACACACACACACACACCAGTATCCCGTCGTTCGAGCACTTGCGTTGCAGAATAGGTATGTTTGAAAGCGACATCAGTGTCGCAGAAAGCCCAACCTACACCCAACAAACGAAACGGCTCTCTTGACAAACACTGATATCGATATGTTAGCGGAAATGGTCTGCAACGCGACAAGCTTTCATCGATTATCAACTTGGGGATCCTGTCGGGTAAAGAGAACTTCCTTGTGTTCCAAGAGATCCCTGTCATTGTGTGCAGGGTAAAAACACTCAGAAGCAGATGTTATTGGACAGCGCAGCTTCCAAGGAACGGCTGCGTTGCCGGCTTAGGAAATGACGCGACCGCATCCCTGACAGGGCTGCGAAAGCAAGGGCGGGCGGCCCGCTACAAAAAGGGTATTAGGGTTCCCACTGCCGTCTCCCGTTTTGTTCACCAGGCATTAGAGTCATTTCAATTTCATTGTTTCTATCATGCTATGACTTGTGCGCTGCATTTTATATTGCAACGTGGGGAGTCTGCGTCATTCCGCACAGAAGTGTTCCATGCTCCATCTGGTCGCTTGCTGACTCAGTCACGGTTCCAACGGACCGACCATCACCTTCCTCGCGACGTCCCCCGCTCTATCTGCAGAAATTATTGCGCTGCGCCAGTAAGCCTAAGCACGTGCATTTTGAAAGTAACATTTTGAATGTAGCTTCTTGTAACTCAATCGGAAGCTTTCCTTTGTGCCAGGCGAAAAGAGAGTGGTTGGCCAGGTTTGGTGGAAATGAACGTCCGTGACGTCAATTCTTCCCTTCCTGTAGACAACTTCAAGCAAAATAAATTGTGCCAGGCTCCTTGCTTTCTTACTTTGCTGTAAGTGTTTTCTGTTTTTCAAGGCTAAGATAATTTATTGTAGTCTAGGTGGCCCAAGGGTCAGCGCATTCTTAGTCGTGTTTCTACTTTGTAATTTTGCTGTAGCCACTAATGTCGACCAGGCCTTTCGATCGACAAGAAATGACAAGAATGCATAACCTACCTTTGATTGTAGAGGCTATTAGTAGAGGCCGGACATTTCGGTATTCAAAAGCACTTTTGAGGCGCAACAAAAAGGCAGGCAAAACAAAGTTTCAGGTCTGGAACTTCCTGAATATAGCCACCCTAAATTTTCAGCAAATGCATATAATTTCAAGCGAAGACGTTCGCGACCTCTATCTACCACAGGAACTCCAAAACTTTTTTGATTATCCTTGCAAAAGGGCGTCTACCGTTGAACAGAACAGTTCAATTGCAAGATAAAACCGCAGGACTAGTGACGATCGATTGGCTTAATTCAGCGAGCCCACTGCTTACGTTCTTGTTTAATGGGCCTTTCTCTCAATCGAGCGCCGCATTCAGCGGCAGGCGTAGAAAAGAACACTTTAGAGATCAGAATTATGATAAAAAATCCCTGCTTTATGTCTGCCTGTCCCCATAAAATTACCACATAACCAACCCAAACACACGATACACGCAAGATAGATAACGATTTATCCAGACATTAATGTGTTCTTCAATGAGGACTGTTGGGTACAATTCTTGCAATTTTCTAATATACAATCGAGTTATCTGAATTGGTGACTTCATGATCTGAATTGCTCAGGCGTCCCAGCACTGTCAAATACATTTTAGAGCATTTTAAAGGGACCCTGCAACAGTTTTGACAAACGCTTTCACTCTTTACTTGGCGTATGGAAGCTCTGCGAAAGCTGTAGTTATCGCCAGCATGGAGCGGCACTGCGTGGTTTGCTCGTCGCACTAGATACGCCTTCCGTTTCTGGTTTGTTTTTGTGGCTTTAATTTTAAAATTGCTATCGAAAAGCGGTGATTGCTGAAACTGCAGAAAAACCTGGCAACAGCCGCTACATGGCCTTAATGACGTAATTCGAGTGATCGAAGAACGAACATCAAGACCTCGAAAGAGAGAAAAATGTTTTGAGCAAGACTCTAAGTTACCTGATTAGCATAGAGCAGTAATTTTTGGCTGAGGTACTCCGCCACCCCCTAATTTAAGTGCTGGGTGTGTTGGGTGAAAACGTTCCGCAAGGAGTAAGAGAAGGAGGAAAAACTTTATTTATCTCATCCGTTGAGTGCAGTGACTCCGGACCAGTGAGGGGTGTCCAGGAATCCCTGGCCTTAGGCGGCCTTCCGTGCCCTATTCACCAGCCGAAGCTGGGAGGGTGGCAGAGGTCGGAGCTGGTCAGCGCCGCCGCGCCCTGTGAAGGGGTAGGGTTGGGATTGGGAGGGAAGTCTGGGATGTTGGGGCATTCCCACACAGTTTGGTATTTTGTTCCTAGATGTGGGGCAGAAGATGCACTGAGTGGAGTTTTGGGTGGGGAATATTTTGTGCCAGAGTGTGTTTTGGGGGAAGGGGGTGGTTTGAAGCTGGCGAAGTGTAACTCCTTCCTCTTTGGTGAGTTGCTTATGTGGGGGAGGAAACTTTTGGCGGTATAGTCGGCAGGGAGAGACGATGTCGTCGTATGTTAGCAGGGGTTTGGGCGTATAATTAGTTGAGGGAGTTTTCCGGGGGTTCTTGCTGTCGGCAATATTTTTAAAAAGTTGAAAAATAGTGTTGCATGGTCCCTTTATAAAATCATTCGCAGCGGAATGTACTTTTGATTGAAGGGCGGGTGTTGCAGCTTGCTGGCTGCGTTAATTTTAAAGCGCAAGGAAATGCAACTGAGCAGGGATGTTTCGACCATGGCTCCTGAATATAGGAATGATCTGCTAACAAAGGCATGTTAGATGCTGATTCGTTGCGTTGAACGTTGAGTTGCATTTGAGTAAGCTTTTTAAACTAGGATGCACATGTATGAATAAATCCGTTTGAAGAGCACGAGGAACGTATTCTGAGAATGACTGTTTAAATTGAGGGAACAATATCACTAGTGATTCTTGGATACAAAATTGCGCTGCGTGTGACTGAGATTGAGCCTCCCATTCCCCTGATGTTAGCAGCTGTTTGGCGGAAGTTGCTTCAACTAGAGGACTAGCTTGAACCCCATAGAGTTTTTAACAGTCAAAGCTGTCCAGTAACAAAAATACAAATCTCAAAGTGCCCTTGAAATCGAAACTTGAGGCTCAATAGTGTTCATGTTTCTGCTGAATTTGAAAATATGTATTTGTAGTCATTAACGAGCAAAAGCGCACAAATGCCAAAATAGGAAGTTTTAGGTACTATTAAAATACCATTTACGCCCTTCTTACCCTTTCTGCTCATATATCAAAGTGGACAATAGGATTGAAAGGAGCAATATAGCCATTTACCTAACACCTGTGTTGTAGTCGTTGTATCTGTTTCACGGTGTAAAAATGACATTGAGACCTTCTATGTGAGCACTGTTGGAAATATCAACTTTCTTTCTCTCTCCGATCTAATACAACAAAGTATGTTCCTACAAGGTTTAAAAACATTTTTTTGATGCCCAGTCGCTTCGGATATTATTCTGCCATAGGTGCAAACGTCAAACGGAACACAGAAGGGGACCACATCGAATAGAAAAATCCGTGGGTAATCCTTAACGTCATGTAAGGGCGGTACGTTGCCGACACATGAGAGGCATTGTCAGTATGGTAACACAGTGCACATTTTACATCAGGGGAGCTGATATGTTTTCCAGTCAAAAGTCAGCGATGTGTCTCCTTCTGCTACTACAAGTCCGAAGTTTGTTTTGAGTATATTCACGGTTGATGAATCATAAATCGGCGCATTATACGGTCGATTGCAGCGTAAATAAGCATTTACACCCTCGTTTATTCGGATCCGTTTCAGTTTCACAAAACGAAAAATAGGGCGACCGCTACGACAATTTGGCGCTCGTGAGGTGACCGTTCTGGTCGCACTAGTGCTGGCCGGGTCGGTCATGGTTTCCACTATCTCCGCTCGCCCGTGCAGCATGACGTGAGTTCCAAAACCACGCCGTGATTCACATGACACAGCAGCGCCCACAATCTTTAGCCAGCGAGTTTGACACGTCCCGGGAGTCCTGACGTCGACAGTTTGGGATCAGGAACATGTGGTGTCATGATGGCGTCGTACTGGTGTTGGTGTTGAAAGGATATCCATACTGAGCTTTCTCGTGAGCGCAAAGAATAAAATGGATTTAAGTTATGTGATACTCAACGGTAACGGCTGACTTGGGAAATGTTTTAATATACAAAGGAAGAATTTTACATACTATCTGAGCAATGAAATTTCGTGTCAGTACTCCTTTAACAGTGCACACTGCGTTACAGTTCTGGCGCAAGAAGCTCTTACAAACCGAACAAATCTTCATGAGAGCAGCAGCAAAGACAATCATTGCCAATTTTTTTAGAGATGCTAACCGAAGCCGCTTCTATTTCATGAGCAGAAACGAAACACAAGTCATTTTTTATCCACTGAATCGCCGGAAGGACCGATGTGCCGGTTTCTTTAAAAAAAATTACACAGCAATGAATAAATTTACCCATCGAAAATGAATGAGCGGAACTAACGCCAACGTGCCTTAAGTAGCACTTTTAAGCTCATAAATAGCTCTCTAGCATGGGCTCTTCCCGGTTGCTGATTAATAGCCTGATTTGGCTGGCCCTTGTACTCTTGTTAAGTTACTCAGGCATGCACAAGGTTATTGCAGTGGACGCTGTAGAACCTTCCGAACACACGCTGATCTGTTTACGGACTTCTATCGCCTCGAGGGAACGTTCTTCTTCATCAACGACCACTATCTATTAAGTAAACACTGGGACGTCTACGACATGAATGTACGGGGCGTAGGCCTTTTCTCGGAGTTTTTTGCGTAGTCGACTGAAGTGCTCTTTCCCGCCACGCAGCATTTTTTGACGATATCGGCATAGCACACATCGAGGTATCCAAACTACAAATAGTTCATAGCTGCTGGAGCACCAAGAGGCAGACAGTTGTTTCTCCCGCTGTGGTGGCTCAGTGGCTAAGGGGTTGTGCTGCTGAGCCTAGGACCCGGCTTCGATTTCTGGCCGCGGCGGCCTTTTTTCTGATGGTTGCGAAACGAGAAAACTCACGTGTTTTGGAGATTTTAATTCGCGTTAAAAATCCCCAGGTGGTCAACGTTAACCCGGAGCTCTCCACTTCGGCGCGCCTCACCGCCTGTACAGCGTGGGGGCGTACAGTCAAATCAGACTGCCATCAAATCAGACACTGCTGTCCTTTTGTAAATCGATAAGGCGTTCAACACGTCAGAAAGGAACGACAGCCTTTGCTTTAAAGTATTTTGCATATTACTTGTTCCTACTGAGCTTGTATTTCAGTTTTTGCTAAAACTTTCAGAGATAATATTCCATGCAACTTGCATAAGAGGCAAGTTGCTTAGAATAATACGTTTACGCGCGCATATCGCAAAGCACGTAATAATATTTACGTACGTCGCACGCATCCAACAGGGAACTTGGCGCATCATTGACAGCGTGTTCACGCGTAGCTTCCACTCTATATTTCATGAAGGATGGTTTGCTTGTCAAAAAATTTTAGAGTGCACGCACGCGCGCCGAACACAGCTCCCATCGCAATAGGAAGCGTACCCACCACATGTAGGAACGTGTCCAACGCTCCAGCCCTTGTTACCCCCAAAAGGGCGGTTTCTCTGCACGGTCTGCGAACGCCCCGTGGGCCTGTTTTTGTGATGCAGCATCGAGCGTTCTCTCCTTCCAAACCAGCAGCTTCTCAGAAAACACCTTCCCTCCTCAACCGGTACATCGACGCCGAATTCCCGTCAAGGCGCCTTCGAGGCGCGTCAATACGGTCCTGATGAAGGCCGTCGGAAACTTGAACACATCTGGTACAAAGCGTGCATCCGTCGACGAAGCGCCTTGTACTGCAAATTTAGCATGACTCATGTACTTTAGAAAAACACATATTTGCTTTAGCGCCGTTTTTTTTGCAATACTTTACCTTGGCCGAAGTTACCCACAGGGCATCCAAATAGCTATAACAGAAAAGGCGGCACTAATACATTTCTGGTGAAATTTGCCTCTTTTTTCAAATGACATCAAATATCCTGTAAGAGCTCAAGCTATATAAACGTGGTAAAATGTTAAGCACTCACTGACATCACACAGACTTGCGTCCACGTCTGGTTGCTTAGTTGTAGGGACATTCTTGTAGCCGATTCCCTTTTATCAGTTCGCTCTTAACCAGGTTTTGGTTTGGCAATACTTGTGAAAGTTCGCCGTGATTAGAGAAGTCCCGGATATCCGAATAAAAACAAAACCTGGATAAGTCAGGGTAGGAATGTCGTCATTTACTTCAATGATGATCAGTAATTGTGTTTTTAAAAGCACTAAAAAACCATATGTCTCATTCCCCCTACTCCAAGTTCAGAACCAAGGAGAGACACAGCTGACGATTATATTTTGGCGTACTATGCGGTAACACCTATATCGAACACTTGCTAGATCATATAATTGCTTGTTGTTGATTATGAAGCTGCTATAGCTTAGGAACTGCTTCAGCAAAAGCAGCTTGCTACATATTTGTACATACTTGTTATACGAAAAGGGCAACGAAGGAAAGGGTGCCCCAAACAGACACTGCGACAGGCAGTGGGCTTTCACGCGACAATAAAGGTCGATAAACATAGTAGTTCGGTTGTGTTGAAACAGCCCTTCATCCCATTTTTTTTAGTTTGTTGTCGTGACTCTTTTTCTCGTTCTTGGCACGGTAATGGCTGCTTTAGCGTCTCTAGTTGACTGACTTGTACCGGCGACCTCGACACCTGAGAACGCTCCGTGCTCGGCATAGTACCGGTCGATACAGGCCACCATTCGAGGATGACAATACCAATACGATGCTTTGTTCGCTTTTGTAGTGTGTTAATTCTCTATTCTTCGATGGCTACGGATGACTTGTGCCAGCATATGCGACGTCATTTTGACTGCCACCTTTTATATACTTCCTTTGAAAATTCGTCAAACTACCGTATTTTGTGGATATCTGATTTCCTGAAATTGCTACTGAAATGATCCAGTTCTGCACTGTAGCAAACAATCTTGTTTGTCAAAGTAATATCAGAGTCCTTCGAAAGGCGCTGGTAATATGTTCCCTTTGCGTCCAATCTCTTTTTTCTTTCAGGCTTTCCCCTAAAATCCCCTCGATACTGGCCTTCTTTTTCTTTCTCAGTCCTTTAAATTGATGCCGCAACGATTTTGAAAGTGACTTTAGTTGGTGCCGCCGCTTTTGGCATGCCGCCCAAATATCACGTGGGGCCATTATGAATATTTTGGCCACAAATTTACCGTTGGACGTGGTAGTAGCACAGCGGGATGGAGAAATTCAATTGTCACGTTTTGCAATATTAGTTATATTATTAAAAAAACTGCTCTTTCTGGTCTTCTCATGGGAAGCTGTTGAAAATGTCTAGCGTATGTGCAAATGCGGGCCTCATAAAACTGCTTTCAAAAAAGCACCGTCTAATTGCTCTCGAAGTTGTGGCAACAATTTCTCGATACGGCCGTGGCGAGAAATTGTTGACTGTAATCGCCTTTCTAATTTTCTACGCGCAGTATGATGCATTGTTTTCAACTCAGCTGATGTCAGGTAGCCCTCATATTTATATCTGGAAAACATCCATCGCGAAATATTTCTCTTTTGTTTCATATTATTTTTTTCTACCTAACCTCTACGACAATTTTGGGTGTTAGCATTAGCAGATGTAAGACGAACACGTAAAAAAGTCTTCGCAGCTAGGACACAGTTTTTAGTTAATGTTGCAGAGAGAGGGCCGAACTGTTATAATAACAATTTGTGCATTGTGCGTTGATTTTACACTAGCAGTCACATTCAGTTTCATACATCTTGTCCTCTTCTACCTCGGGGAACCAAGTAAAAGTACAGAAGGGAGGTGGAGATGTATAATCTTTTGTGTATGCTCAATGTTTAAGTATTGTTAACTATAATGTAGGGGTAAACAAAACAATGCCGCTTTGTTTATTCTTTCATCTCCGGGAACATTCATATCCGGGAACGCAAAGATGACTTGCTCGGAATCGAACGACGTACATAGTGGTGTCATATTATAAGCCTTGTATAAGCATGAAAACAGAAATAAAAGTGCAGCGGTAACTTTACGATGGAACGAATGTGAAGTGAAACCATCACAAAAAAAGGGTTACCAAAGAAAAGAGTGCGATTCATTCCCAAAACGCTATTTCAATTCCATGAAAACTGGCGGTGAGACCGGCATGGTAGTTATATCAGGCATTACATTTTACTGCGTTCCCATTCAAACGTCTTCATAGCGGCCGCCTGCACTCTTCTTCTTTATATTAACAGCAAAATCAAAAGGCTTCATATTTGACGCTGAAGTGAGCACCAACCTGAACTGAGCTCCCACGGCGCTAAGAGCTCTTTCTTTCGTTGCGTGTTTTCTTGAGAACTGGGGAAGACCGAATTAAGTGAAAAAGCTGCACGTATGCTGCCTTTTTCGTAGAAACCAGTCTTCTTCGGTAACTATTGAAGGTTTGCGCTCGTGCGCCTTTTCAAGCGCTTTGAATTACGCCTTCGGTAATTGGAAGGGCCGTCGGCATCCGCCTAGCTGAAGGCAGCCGCACGATAGGGGCACAGGACATGATCGGGCCTCCGACTGGGCTGTACGACCTCGTGATTGGGAGGGAAAGGGGGGGGGGGGGTGCGGGGAAGGCGGGCGGGGGGGGGGGGAGGCTGAGGGGAAGCAGTTTTTGATCAGGCTTTTAATTGTACAGTCTTTGTTCGCAGCCCCCGCAAGAAACACCTGTTCCCTTTGCTACGTCAGCTGCAGCCTTTGCGCTGTATCTTTCCTTGAACAAAAAATTCTGCCGACCGATATTGCTGTCTGCAGGCATGCGTCTATACGAGGTGTTTTCTTTCTTATGCGTTTTGTTTTTCACATAATTCAGCAATCGCACACTTGTTTTTTAACGAAATCGGTGTCATGCGGCAGATTTGCCACGTTGCATATGAGAGCTCTAAATAGCATCACGAGGCGACTCGTACCACAAGCGTCCTGGAAGAGATAACGTAGGAAAGAGCGTTACGGACTACTTGAAGAAAAATGTGCTAGTGGTGGTATTTAGAATGTGAGTTTGAATGGGTACGTCGTACTGCATGACTCATGTACCCACCGAAAACAGAGGAACCGAACACATTGACGTAACCAAGGTATCCCAGGATCCGGGAGAGAAAGACTGAAACAGCTGTGCACGTTGCACCTTTACACTTTCAGTGAAATTGGTCGCGGTTGGGGCAGAGGTCGTTCAGTCGCTTGAACACATTCTTCGCCAGCCGCCTTTTTTATGCAGTTGAGAAGCTGGTCGTGTGGGTCTTGTAGGACGACGAGTTCGATGCTTCGCGTAAAAGCTTTAGTTGGGTTACTTCAGCTGGCCGAAATCGGTATAGCAGCGACCAGTCGACAGCGCACCAAGCTCGTGGCGGCCTACACTGCCCACGTGTACGTGCTGATAGCATCTCAACGGGTGGTCGGGCTATATGCATTTGACGTCAAGACCCAGTAGTGTGCGAAATTAAAGCGGTACGCCGCAGAGAACTTTACCGTGTTAGGAGAAAACATACGCTGGTGCAACAAAACACCCTGTGTAGTTCCCCCGTATTTATGCATTTGGTGCGACCTCTTTTATTTGGTGCCTTAATCTGTTTTACCTATAATCTAGCAGTCGTACAAGCGGTGAGAAAAAAGCGTAGTATCTTCAGTTATTTCATGCTACTGCTTTACGTGACCATCACAAATTCCTAGAGCTAGGCGCAACTGAACTGATTAAGTCGTGCAATTTACTTTACATGGCAAACGGCCGTAAACATCATCTTCCTGAAAAATAAATCTAATGAGGCTCGGCACTGTCTCTGGCGTTGTGTACTGCAGTAAAAACATTGTCATTGGGTCTATTGTGACGTCTGTTGGACTAGGCTTATTCGTATTTCAGCAGAGTAGGCATGATTGGGTTCTTTGCTCTTTTACCTTTCATGCGGCAGTACCTAAAAATCCGGGAGCTGCAGGCTTAATGTAGGCATGTTTTATTATTTTCAATAGGGCGCAGTATCCAGAAAAGAGTGTTCACTTCGCCCTGATTGAAATATTTGAGGAAACCTGCATTGGCTTCTTATTCCAATTGAATGATCCCACTCTAGTGTTTGATCCAGTGAATGATCCCACTTAAGGCCGTCATAACGGCACAGTCTAAAGAATTTCTGGACCTTTATTTAATACTTCTCTTCGTGAAGCCGCTTCCTTTTGTTAGAACTGGCTACGTGTGTTAATGAACCCGTCCTTTTTTGTGACCAAATTTTATTTCAGGCACACTTGACTTCTTTTTGTCCTCTAGAGAAGCACTGCTATAATTAGGGGAAAGTAGAATTTTTTTATGGCGGAGAGATTGGGAGGTTCTTCAGCCAACTCTTGTTCTTCCCAAATGATTGCTGAAAAAACCGGCAAAAGTAAAGAAAAAAGGGGGCGACTCCATATTTTTACATGCCAAACGTATTCTATTTTCTTCATGGTGTTTTTTGATACCGGCATTGTCGGCACCCTTTTAAGAGTGAATCATATTCCGGATAACGCAAGGTTTTCTCGTTCAAGTAAATGGGCGTTGCTTTAAAAGCCTTGTTTTTGGGTGTCCGTGTTTTAGTATGCCTTATTGGCCCCACTTTTATGAGGCTGACAGGAATCTGCAGTATGGCATAATTCCAATGCGAAACTCAGCAAACGGAATGATATGTGTGAATTACCATACACATTTTCTCACCCCATTTATGAGCAACAAGGTTTTCTCATTTATCTGTTTTTTGGTTTTTTAGCGCAGGGGAATCCTTGGGCTAACTTGAGTCAAAAGATGCGTGCCTGTCATCAGTCCTGGCAGTATTCCGGTAATTGAAGTTTGGTGGGCTATCGCTCTTTCTTGTTAGGTGGGTCTTTGATAGCAGTGAAAGTGAGGTGCTGTGGTATATTCATGCTGCGGACATTGATGTTCAGTTATAAAATACGTCGCCCCTAAGAATGCAGCACTGCACGCACAGTGCGCCTTATCCCAGACAAGTGGTTCCACTACATGCAATACTCGCATTATTGTCATACATTATTTATTTCTGATTCAAACTGACATATTCTTGCCTATATATACCCAGTAAGTACAAAGTAGCAACTCTCAAAAAGGAATGGATGCCTATCATTTAAAAAAAATAGTCTAAAATACGTTTATGTGAGTAATTTTTTCCTGTTTTAAACCCTGGTGTAATCGCTTTTCCTAGGAGTCCTAATTCAGCTAATTCGAACACATCACGAGGCAACTTGGGGAACATAAAATACATTTGTGTAAGCCTTATCATGGAGACTCAATTGATATAAAATGATACAAGCGAGCACCCAGGGGAGTATCTTTATGCGACTTAATTACAACATGCTTCCCTACCCTTGAGCCGCACTCGTAAAAAAGTTGTTTTTGTTTATTTTCAAATTTGTAAAAACCAGCGTAATAAAAGTTTGCACTCTGTAAATACACATGTATACTAAGCTTTTTCACTATACTGAAGTAGCCTCAAATTTTATACGGTATTGGTTGATGTGGGTAGAAAAGCGGGGTGCATTGCATGCGTTCAAGTACCGCTTAACACATGCAAAATCCTGTTTGGGTGAGTGTAGTCTTTTGTTATGCCAGATAGGTGCATCCTTTGTTAAATTTCATTTTTCCAAATGTTCCCCCCTTTTGGGGAGTTTAGTCTTCGTTCTTCTCATCTCGTTTGTTTCGTTTTCACACAGTGTTTGCATAATTCGTGCGCTTTCCTTCCTGTGAACACACATTTGAAATTATTTTGAAATACCGAACATATAAAAACAGTTTAGAAATACTTCGAAGGATGCTACTCAGTTTTTTACACCGATGGTTATTCGTACTACGCAAAATGCAGACGACACAATTAACTTTTCACGTCTACAACTGCATAATGAAGCGCACACACCAAACCTTTTTTAATACTGAAGCATAACTTTTAAGCGTTTGCTGTAGTGTTGTGTCGAACAATAGTTATTTCGGTACGTCGGGAGCCGTTCCTTGAGTTGAGAAGAACATTGTAGTTTTTCTTCTATAATATTGCTGCCTAATGCTGATAATAATATGGTATGTATAGCGTAAGTCACGAGGCTCTGATTAATGAATAGTGTATGCCCGTGAAAAGTGTTCTTTAAACAGAATTGGTTGTGGTATGGACTTGATTATTTTTTTCTTTCCATCGAAGCGCAGCAGGTTACTTTTATATTAGAAAGTTGACTGCTTGAACTTGGCTGTTTTTCCATATAAATGACTTCGGCCAAAATATCCATGACACAGCGCCAGTATTGTTCGCCGGAACTTAATATAAAAAATGCACGCCCCATTCTTTTCAGGAATTTAATCTGACAAAAAAAAATTTTCTCTTCCATGCAGGTGGTGAAGATAGTGTCCGGAAAGCGAAGGGCAAGAGTCGTAGATAGCATCCTCTACTCAAGGCATGCAAGACGTTCATAAAAAAACCAAAGCAGTGTGCTTCTCGAAAAGAGTGCCTGAGATTGTTGCATGCGGTAGGCAAGAAGAAACGTGAGAAAAATGTATAACCACCTTGTTGAAGAATAACAGTTGTGCGTTGCTAGTCAAGGTTGAAATATAAGATAAGATAAAGATAAGATAAAACTTTATTTCCGACATGCGGAGGGCTGGGAAAAAAGTGAAATTAAATCACTTGACAAAGTCCGAGCCCCGGTTACAGACAGCAACGGGCATCACAAAAGTACATCTTTCCAGAGAAAATAATTTTTGCGGCATCATTATACAAAGTTTTAGAAATTATTCCGCTGTAACGAAAAATGTTTTTAATACAACGCTGTTTGCATGCTCAGTGGTAATCTCATTGGCGACAAGGTGGTTTAACAATAGCCTTTTTTATTCGTTTCCGCCGCACTTCAGTCGCATAATTTACTATTTTGAGCGGCAACTGTAGGATCCCCGCATTGCATTGGTGTCAGCGACCCCAACGTCATCGTTAAAGACGTCATTACTTTTTGTTCAACTTTACTTTCTATAGTGACGTCACTCTCGTGACTAAAGACCCCTCAAATTGATTTTTAACGCCTTAGATGGTTTTTTCCACTATCTTGAGCACAACAGAAACTGCTGGACGAAGTCTAAAGCAGGTTGTTTGTGGTGATCTTGAGGCATTCGACTTATCATGGGGATCATGCACAGGCAGGTGCATGCCAAGTAGCAAGAGATCGATGGGAGCAAGTTGACTACATATTTATTTGAATAAGCAAGCATAGCTGATTTTGAAATTTGCCTTTCCACGGAAACACCCCTCAGCTCCAGCGATATTCATTCGCACGACATGAGCAGTCAAAACACAGCAGAGCTTGTCATAAACAGCGTTCGCTGGCATAAGTTGCCTGACACTCCTTGCGAGAAAGCCACAAATGTTTAGTGAGTCTGCGTGGCGTAATATTAAAGTAGAATGGTTTCTGATTAGGAATCCCTCGTTGTGGGCGATCGCTTCTACACTGCCTTTTGTTTACGTAAGTGTTGTGTCTGGGTAATTGATTTGGGCCAAATATACAAAACTTGAAAACCGCCTCATGAATTTTGTATTTTAAAATAACCTGCTTCGGAAACCCCCCGGGGAAAGTGCACATGTCGCAAAAATTGATGACCAGCAGGGACGGTGAAAGCGGCGCTTCCTTATGGAAGGACGTGCAAAAACTGCAAACATTTTGGATGTCCTGCAACTAACAAAACGACGAATATCAACCTGGGTAAATGGCTGGGAGTTCATGGACTAGAACAGGTTGTGAGTTAGATAGCAAAGGCCCAGAAGTGCTTGGTAGCCGAGATTGTTGCCATACTATATACGCGAACACCAATCGGGAAGACAACAAAAGGGGTGCAGTTGTGCGCGAGGTGTCCGTCAAGAGATGAGTAGTGATTAAGCGGCTCATGCAAAGCTTTGGCATAAAGGGAGACCAGGGCCAAGCACGTATTTGGATCTCATTTAGCACACGCTCTGTTTTTGTTTCGAGATTTGGACGAGCAACTGCTGCGCACTGTGGAAGCTTCACCAGCGCCTACCGCGGAATCACGGGGAGAAATCGTGCCTTCTACAACGATTGCCGAACTTAAGGAGAAACACCAAATCATCATTGTTGTGTTGTCTGTTAATTGTCATACCTTTTATTTTCCTTCAAACGCACCTTCAAAAGAAAACGACTTTTTTGTTATTGTCTATTGTGTTAGCTCGCAAAATTAACGAAAGCCATTATCTACTCGTTGTACGTACTTATAAAGTCCTGATTCCTTGCGGAAAACACCAATCCTACCATTTCCTCAACTTGCATTCATGCTTCATGGAGTCTCTCTACTTCAATACTGCTAGTAGTAGGGTGAGCCTTGCGCAGTAAATAACTACCAGAGAGTGGTAGTGGCCATGGAGTTTCTAAATTTGATTTCTTTTTCTAAGGATATATATTACTGCTGTTGTCTTCGCAGACGTTCGTTGCAGGGTTAGCAAGCAGAACAAATGTAGGCAAAAAATTATGGGGTCTAGGTTACCGTTTTTGATTATATGTTGGTCTTCGGCGTGGCGAAGGACCACAGATCTTTTTTCTGCAGCAGTTCTTCACGGTCCCTTCGTTAGTTTTGCTTCTCCGCACCGACCTTTCACAGAAGTCCCCGAGAAAGTGAGGGTCTGGCGTGCCGTACAGCAGGACTGTCATCCTCCCTGCTCTTCCACTTAACCCCGCCCCTCAAGGTGAAGGGTGTTACTCTGTGTGCGACACTTCCCCAAGAAGGAATCCATCCATCTTATCCTGAGAAACGAGCTGTTTGCTGACCTAATTACGCCCGACCCGCAGGCGTCAGATCTTGTGCCAGTTACTCCATTACCGAAGTTGAAGTCAAGTCATCGTGATTCTTGAGCTGCTCAATTTTGTGGGGAGCCGGGTTCTTGACTCTGAAGGCCGGTGCTGTGGCGTTTGCTCCTCACCGATTCGTAGAGGGTTAGGAAGAAGGCCTCTGTCAAATCGAAACTTAGCTGAACTCCTTCAGAATTCTTTTAAATGAACCTGTTTGAGCGGGGGTGTGCCAAATTCTGCAGCCTCCGGTGTTTCAATTCAATATTAGGCACTTTTGCTTCTGCACTGCAAAACACAAATACCAGCTCTCAGTTGCTCAAACTTTAGAACAGATGCACCGTGAACTACAGTGGGCACCAAGAGGCTAAACCCTGCTTTGATGTGTTACATGGGAGTATTTCTTAGAGTTTTTTGTTATTCTGGATGGATGAGGAAATATGTGTACCGCAACTGTGAGGGGCCGATTTCTCGACCCACGGCATTGTCGAAACACACAAGAACAGTTTGTATAATGCGGTATTAGTAGCCTATTTTCAACCGTTCTACGTGCTTAGAAAAATATAGCCGCCAGGGAACTAAGCAACGGCCAGTTTTTCCCTCGCGATTTTAACTACTTAACCTTTCAGCGACCCAGGAATGAAATTATTTACGTCGGTACTTCCAGCACATTCACTAAAGCAATACACGGAAGAGGAGCGGGGCTTAGCTTGCGTAGGGTGAAGGAAGCTGGATTCCCCTTGCGTACTTTCCTTCCGCTTACAAAACAGGCATTTGCCGCACTTATTAATAAAGGTACTTGTACCACTACTACTACTGCTACTGCTACAACTATTACTACTGCTACTACAACTACTGCACCTGCTGTGGCTGCTACTCCTAATACTGCTACTACGAATGCTGCTACTACTACCGCCACTGCCACTACCACTACCAGCTGCTACCCCACCTGCCGGTACCCCACCTGGCTATCTCGTATTTTTTGAATACTTCGTCCCGGCAAGAAAAACTGTTTTCATAACGCCCGCGCGAATGCCGTTCCTCAATCATCCATCATTGGTATTTGTTGGAAGTATTTGCGTGTTACGGGCCCTTCTCTTTACAAACATCATTCTGGAAGTAGAGTTCGCTACACTTCGGCCGATTCCGTTTCGCAATGTTCAGGCTTTTACTCTTACCGTTATTCCTCCACAGCGTCCTTCTTCGGTTCATTGCTTGACCGCATCCTCCTCACGCAATCACAAAGAGCCGACCTTGCGGGCGGAAAATATAGGACCTATAGTTTGTAATAAAAATTTATGGAACGGAGCAGGGCTAGATGGTCATAGGGAAGTGTAACGATAAAACGCGTCGAAGGAAACCGGTATTCAGCTGCTAGTCAAGAGGATAAAACACTCGCTGGTGTCTACAAAAGCTGGAGGGGTAGAGGGTGCGTTTTTGGCGGGAACCCTACACCGAGCTACCCGCGCCAATAGCTTATAATCTCAAATCAGGCCAACCACTTCCTTATTTCCCGGCGTTGACGTTTAAATGGTGCATAAATGGAAAAATAAAATTTATTACGATGGCGCAAAAGGAATTTTGTTGCTGTTAGCTGCTACAGCTGCTTATTTAAGGACAAGAGGCCATATGAGCGAATATTCCTAATGAGACAAGTACTTGCAAGCTCCGAAACGTAGCCCCAGCAGCTCACTTTGTAAAGTGCCCAGAGAAATGAGTCATCCCCATTCGATATCCTTGTTAATGCTGTGGGGCTTGCAGCAGCCCTGGTATATGCCCCCACACCCAGAATATGCACTTTATGACTGTAGGACAGGATTTCAATTTATTCATTCTTTATAAAGAAGGTATCGCAAGTCAAATCCAGAAAAAGTGTCTGTTCTTTTTTTTTTGCGTGTGTTTGAATGCTCGTCAAGATATTGTGGGGATACAAAGTTACTAAGGCTGTCTCCAAAAAGACATTGAATGGCCTAGGTGATTCGCGACAAAAGTGATGACATTAACATTTTATTGCAACCAGTGACTGGTTTGTCGCCACAGATTACTTTCTCAAGCCAAAATCATTAGGCTAGCTGCACTTTTGTATGTACAGCAACGCCTGTTCCTGTTCACTGGCCTGCTGGAGGGAACACTGTTTGTGGAACTGCAGGTGGGAAAAAAAGGACAATTCTCGTAGATATCTGGCCGCAGTGGTATGGTAAACTATGTTTGCTTGAAATGGAGGCTTTAAATAGAAGATTTACATGGGCTGATTGGATTATAACTTGGGTGCTAGTTAGAAAGAACACAATTATGATAAATTTTTTAGATATAGTGATTGCAAGTCTGGTGTGATAGGGGTCTCAAGAGCTAGCGTTCTCGCCTCTAAGCGTACTGAATTGTACAAGTTGATGGGGAAGCGGATAAAACAACCTAGTAAATCGATTAAATTACGTTAAAATCACCAGATGCGTGCAGGTTAAAAATTCAATGTTGTTGAGTAACCCCTAAAAGTCAGTTTTTGAGGACCTGCCGGCGGGTCCATACGGCGAAGGGGACTCATTACGTGGTCGTTGGTTTATGCCTTTCAAACGTGAGTTAAGTACTGAAATTTTTAATGGTTTTAACAAGAGGGAGTCGATAAAACACACTGAAGTGACTTCGCCGCTGCGTTTTTTTTTTTTGTTGAGAGGCGATTATAAGTTTTAGAAGAAGACGACGAGGTCTTTCCTAACTTGGTTACACAACGCTAAAGAAAGTGCAACGGAATCCGTCGTCTGTTCATGAAAGACTTTGGCTTTACTAGTAAAATTTCCAGGCGCAAGGCTGGTAATTATATACTGAAGCAAGTGATCAAGTATCTCGACCCTCTATTTCAGACTGCTGAAACCCGGGCACCTGAACGAACAGCAATCTAGGAGCGTTGCACGGATGAAAGTAATGATGTGACGCTCCAAGTGCAACAAGAGCAGATTTCCGGTTGCTGTGAGGTGCATCAAAGTCTCGGCAACGACCCCAATATCAGGACACCGAACTTTTTTGTGACAGAAGAAATATAGAGAGAAGGAGAAGTAAATTTCTGCTGGTGTGCTGTCTGCCGCCTATCGTGTTCCTGCTGGCGCGCGCTTAACGACTCGACAGCAATTAGGAGGCGCTTAATTGGACGCGGCTGGTACTTGCGGCGGCACGTGTTAACGCAAAAATTTTTTTTCTCTGAAAGCTTTGTCCCTAAAAACCCAAGAAAAAAAAGCAATGAGGAAAGTTTTCAGCCAAGAAACATTTGATTTCTTTGTTGTTTTTTGTTGGCGATTGTTTATCTAGTAAATCAATATTGTTTGAAGTCCTTTTTTATTCGTTGGTAGTTTTGCATAGGTCCGACAAAAACGCAAGAAAAGAATTAATCGGTGACTGGGCAGACTCCGCCAATTTTATGTATGAATGAATTGGTAATTGCTGTAAAAATGATTTAAACTAGCAAATAAACGTGTTTCGTTCTGTGCACTATTTGCATGCGGTCAGCTTCTCTTGTTATCGTTTTTCACAGTGCGCTTGGACACATATTTTTTGTTCACGTTTCTCTACCGCTCACTGTGCATGCTAAATATGCAAAAGAAATTATAAAAGGCCAACATAAAGGAAATATTACCATAGAAAATTTTTGAGCTGTTTATATTGAACGAATGCAAACATTTAACACAAGTACACAACTGAGACTGAAATAAGATGCACAGATATGTGAATGGCACTTCGCACTGCAAACAATGAGTGTTCTCGAATCAAGTACAGCCTGAATAAAACTCCTGCCAAACGTAACGCACCGTGATCAACACAGGAAAGAAATGAAATCGCGAGATAAACGTTTACGTCGATTTGCTGACATTTCACCGTACCTGCTCAGTTACGTGTTTGGAAGAGCTGTGGCTGCAATAAGGAAAAAATGCAAACTCGTACCAGTTTCGTAAAACAATGAAAGAGAAGATTTGAATGTACAATGTGCTCCGAGGCATCAAGGACGCTTGTATACCTCCGGCGAAATCTGAAATCCGTGGCGGTAAAAATAAAAAAACTTGCTTATCTCCCTTTCGTCGGGCCAAAACTCGAATACTCTTCATCAATCTGGCATCCATCACAAGCATATTTGACCACGAACTTAGAAGTCATACAAAATTGTGAAGCTCGCTTTATCAATTCTGAATGCTCCTCGTACACCCTTTGTCAAAAATTTGTGGGCCAATCCTAAGCCTTCTCGACCAGAAAGAATTCAAAGAATAGGCTGTAACTTTAAATGTGACAAAAATATTGTAAGGCAGTAAGAAAGAAAGGTGTTTTCTCTAGCTTTCCTGCATAAACACTTTCAGCCTCGTTCGGGACGTAAGGTGGCACATAGAATTTTCGCAGCCTCCACGTTTTCGGCTTGGCCCACACAATTTTGACAAAGACTGCCAGAGTCACAGCTTTAAAAATCTCCGTTTACCTTCTGTCACTTGCATAGCATCGTCATATCGCCTGTTTGTGCCTCCTTCATCGTGCATTCTGTTACCCAAAATCAAGGCACGTAATATTTAAAGCATCCCGTCGCACATCAGCACGCCTAAGTCTGACCCACCTATTAGCACATATACACGGTCGAACATCAGCAGTTCCAAATTCCTTTTCTCCCGATGCAATCAACCTTTAGAATTCGCTACCCGACAAAATGGTATCATGCAGTGACCCCGCATCTTTTCGAAAAAAAAATGGACGACCATTATTAAAACTACTGACATCACTCCGGATTCACACACCTTACTTGTTTGAACCTGTGTAATCAGTCTTCCTTTTCTTTTGTTTTTCTCTATGTTTTCTTGGGGTCTTGTATCTGAACCTGTGTATTCGGTTTTACTTCTCACCTTTTTGCCTTTTTGTTGGTTGGGCTGACTGATGCATGATAATTACTGCTACCCCGCACGGGGCACCTTGAGTAATCTTGGTGACGGTGTTGGGAACACCGCGGACCCCGAGCCCCCAAACATAAGCTCGATACAACCATGGCGATGTGTTGTATGGTGAAGGGTAGAAACCACAGGGCCCCTATGCTGGACAGAAGTTTTGAAACCTTTAGCCACGCACATTTATTCTTATCATCTAAAATGTTGTAGAGGGCGACTGTCACCTTTTTTTCCCCCAGCGGTTATGTAGCGACAACTACGCTGCAAAAACTGCACAGAAAGTGGACGTCGCAGCATATCTCACTTAGAACGGTTTCATGTGGCGTGTCATCGGTTAGCAGCGAGAGTTAAACGTTTATCTGTTCAAAGAGCCACGTACACTCACCCGCACTTTGGCCATCTGAAAATGGCTGTTAAATTCGCCCCTGCAACGTCGTGGGTGCGTTTTTAGTCGCGATTGCTTTTGACGCACACGTAATTTGAAAGAATCGATAAAGAAAAGCTTTGAAGACCATACGCTCACGAGTGTCTGCAGACTTCCCGAGTGTCGCCATTTCCGCACCGCGAGACATTCACAGCTCTTGGGAGTCGTTCGTCCCTGCCGCATTGCTATCTGGTCCCATGCGCACGTTTCAGCAATCGCCATTAGCATCGGTTAGCGTCACGAGGTCGGAAGTACCTCCTTTTAGGACACCTACAAACTGCGTAAAATTTTCAAAATGGCACAAAGATCCCAATTTATCGTCAACACGAGGTAGAATAATTTGAATGACCGCACGAGCTTCTTGGAGGCCCATCGACTTCCACAGAGATAATAATGTTCACCAAGAGAAGCATTCGAGGTTTTTCATTCATGACTAGTTTTCTGAAGAAAACGATGAAATCTTTTGTGGCTAGACTAACCCTCAATAAGAAAAGTTGTAACATGCGGCTCCTCTTACTTACCATAGCTCTCAAGCATTCCCAAGCATTCCTCTCAAGCACTTGTTCAGATAGCGTTGTTCGTTGATAGCAACATTTCCTCTAAATAACTTATCTTTGTTCACTGATCATGCGCACGGCTACTTTCCGAATTATTTTGCCTATATATTTTATTCTTTTTATTCAAATAAATAGTTGTTGGTCAGCGCCTGCGCCCTCTTTTCTTCCCTTCGTCCCGTGTCTCGTGCTGAATCGTTAAATGATGTACTAACTTGCCCAACTACAAACCCTGCGGCGTTCCCAGCGATTCATCTGCCGTATAGAGCTGTGTTCTGTTTCACGAATGCGAAAAGGCGACACCAGTATTTTTCTTGAAATGTCATGTTACCTTTGTGTGTGCCTGCAGACGCTATTTATTTCCCTTCTTACTCCGGCCGGCGCTCGTTCACAAAAACCGAGGCTCTCGTTTCCAACGGGACTTTTGTGTCGAAGCTACAAGATCTCACCACAAGCCCGATGGGAAGCCTGTTCTCTGCACGGTATATAATAAAACCCCGCTAGGTTATATAGGCACGAGAAAAAAGGGACCTGCGAGTACGCTCCGCCATAGGCATGCGGGTGGCGGGCTACCGTGGGGATCAATAGGGGGGTCCAGTGAACGCTTCTCAGGGAGAACTTCCCCACGTATTGATTTTGATTTACCTTGTGCGCCTCTCCTTGTTATTTCCACAACTAATTGCCGCCGGATCTTTCTTAATTGTTCATCTCATACGTCTACATCCGGGAGGTGGTTCGGATCCGTGCTTTACCTTATTATGGATCGATACAGGCGGCCAATCAATAAAGGCGAGAAAAGGTTCTCAAGCAGTGGCGTTCCGTACGCTATACGTGTTCAATAATACCCGTGCTTGCTCTATTTGACCCATTTTCATAACACCATCTTTGAAGACATCAGTGTTTTTCAATGCACTGAAAAAATGTCTCCACGTGGAAAAATTTTCTCAAGGTGAAAATCTTTACATTGCGACAGACATTTACATGCCTGTTTTTCTTTCCTTTATGTAATAGTCTGCTACCGCTGCGTCCATTTTCTATCTAAATAAAGTTGTGACTTTAACCCAAGCGTGGTATTTTGAGCTGCGCAGAGCCGCATCATCACCTAGCGCTAGCTTTTTTTACATTGCAAGCATTCATCCTCTATTACCGTACAACTACGCAAATTACCAGCCTTAGCTTCTTTAAATAATAAGCATTGGGAAGATTTGATCACTTTAACTATACGTAATAAAGTAGTACTGTGCGATGTCAAGCAGTCACGTCGTCGTTTTAGGGGCGCAAACAAAATATTCATGGCGGTGTATCATCTATTATCATCCGGCTAAACCACGCGATCACGTGAGAACGCCACTTTTCTGACGAAGACAGCATAATTTCGCCCAAGAAAAATATATCAACAAGTCTTTTGGGCGCACACAGGTAGGTTGCAGTGATTGTTTTTTTTTACACATTCCCGCTTTTCTTTCCCTACCTACTATGGACAAAAATTGCTGCTGTAAATTGTTGCTGCTGTAAAGCGGCGAACTCATTTGAGTTCGCCGCTTTGCTGTTAGTAGCAAATTAGAACCCAGCTGGTCCTTACATAGCTCGCTTTAGCGGTTAATTATCCGGCTTCTTGATCAAAGAGCCAGATAGTAGTACAATGGAGCAACAGAAAAAAAAGGTTTCATTATTGCGAAACCTTGTTTTAGTGGTTTCAAGCAAACCTAATTATCCAGGCGGGCCTCCTTGCTGGGGGAACGCTAGTGATCCCATAGCTAGAAACGATCGCCATCTTTTTATATCAGAGACGAATTTAGAATGCAATAAGTAGGCAGCGAGAAAGAGGGTAATTTAGGCGTAGAATCGTCGTAAACGCGTAGCTAATTCTTTTAAAGGTTTAAATATGGACCATGACTTGTTATAGGGCACACCCTCAACACCAAAAATTTAGATATGTTTTACTCTGCCTGCTACACTCAGCTTTTTTAGCGGCAGTTCGTTCAACTCATGTTTTACACGTGGCAGACAAGGCAATTACCAGGATGGCAAATTGATATGGAACTGCCCCATTAAGGGCCCCATCATTCTTTGGAAAACCGAAATTAGTATTGTTAGAAAGAAATTTACTGCACTGGTGAAACAAAATAAGGCTTTAAACGTTGTCAGTACAGTAGTATATACATCGGCTATCACAGCAGAATGAGGTGAATGCAGAACGATCCCAGCTTTCGAGTAGGGTTAGAGATTCGCAAAATTAGTGCATAGGAAAACTGCGAGGAAATATAGGGAGCCATTTTTTCCATCCAATGACACCGGCTGAGCAATACTTGCAATACATCACCTAGGCTTCCTGGGAAAGTAATAACGCCTATCACACCGTACCTTGTTCGTGTACCCAGCAAATCTGGGATGTTTCGCAAAGCATGCTCATTATGTACCCGATATTTACATTTTCCTATGTATGAGTTTAAAAGATGCTCCAGGCTTATCTGTGATCACAGAAGAAATTAGTTGCACAAGAATTTGTCTGATTGTTTACTGATGTTTTACCTTTTCTGCCTTTGTATACCCAAACCTACATTTTGCTATATGCACGGCAAAGGAAGGGTGCAGCAAATATACAGGGCTGTTTTGCGATCACCTTTGGCATTATTAGTACATTTGTTTCCTTTTACCGCGATAGAGCTGCATGGCTGTGTTTTAGGGAACCTATTTTTAAGGGTATTTTAGCTTACTTTAAACAGAAAGATACAAGAGAAGTGGCTTCCGGTTTTTACATGTGAAGCGTATGTGAAACTTTACATAAGCTTTTTTGGTACCGTTATCGGTGGCGTCTTTTTTATGTGCGAATTATATTATTGGTAACACCAGCGTTTCTTGTTCAAGTGATATATTGTTCCTGTGAGGCACTTGTTTTCGGGTGTCCACGTTTTAATGTCGCCTTATTGACGGTGCTCGAGTGAGTCGTACTGGAATTTTGCAAGGACCGTCGGGTGACAATGAGCATCTTAGCCGACTCAAGCGGTATACATAAATAGACAAACACATTGCCTCCCCCCCATCATGGCCGAAAACGTTCCTATCGTTCGTCCATTTTTACCGCGGGAGAAGATGTTCGTAGAATGTGTTTGTAGAATCATATCTTGGCAGTATTGTGGGGCTTGAAAGTTGACGGGCTACCACTCCGACTTGCGCGGTGGATCTGTGTTCGCAGTGCAATTTAGGAGGTATGGCAAATTTATCTTTCCAACCCAAAGTTGCGCACACGAACTGAGCTACCTGTAAAAGGCTCACCAAAGCGAAATTGGGGTTATGAAAGTGAAGGCAGAGTCAGTTCAGAATAGAGCCCTTCTCTTATTGAAACCTCGCCTAGTCACGCTTTTTGAACCATTTCACACAAGCGTTATTAGTACTCAGATCAAAATATCATTATCAGTGGGCACCTGTGATCTATAAAAAAAGAAATGTTCGAAGCCAAAGATTGCTTAGCATTTAGAGACATTGATCGTAAATATATTTTTGCGTCATTTTGTGGTTCTTTTTTCCCAGTGTTATCTTTTTTGGTCGTCCTAATTCAGGCATTCTGATCCAATTTCTGTGGAATCTGAGGAGATAGAAATGACATGGGCCGAGAATTTATAACAGAGACCCCTCTGAGTCAAGACGAGGCGAACGATGAACCATGATGAGTATCCTTAAGCGACTAATACAGCACGTACTTCCAATCGTTTGAGCGACCTCTGACAGTGGAGATAATATAGTTAAAACATTTTTCCGCCCACTGTTAAGATCTCCTGAGAAACGTCTCGCCGGTGGTTCCCAAGGAATTTTGTATAGAGGACGCAGTGGCATCGCGTAGCGGATTACTCTTCCTTCAAGCAAAGGAAGCCTCTGACCTCTGACGATCAGCTGTGGATTTCTTTACGCGAACAACAGCATTTTCGCTTCGACAGCGCTGCCGCTTTTTGGCGAGTGCCCGTTAACCTTATAGCCGACTCAGGAAAACCACAGATCCGGTGTTTCAGCAGATTTCAGTTTGGGCGGAACTGGGTATGATTTATTTTTGTAGGTAGTGTTTGTAAAAATTTGTGTAATGAAATTCGGCTCTCTCTAGTAAGACGTTGAAGGCTGCTGCTTTTTTGAAGGTTTCGATGCCTGCAAAATGTAACGGGTGTTGTTTGCCGTGGAAAACCGAGGTGATTTTTTGCATCCATGGCGAGCTTAGATTTGGCCATGTGCTGTTCCGGCGGCTGTTGCCTTCTGTCATGTGACTTAGTCTTAACTTTATTTTTTTTTCGTGCAATAGTTCAACATTTTCGAGTAATATTCTTTTCGGAATGCTAATCTCGTACGGGCTGATTTGATACCATGTTTCAAGGCCTCACTCCGCTTTGCCTGGTAAACATATATTCAGAAATGCTCTGAAAGCTGCAACTGACGCGTTAGGATATTTAAAAGGAACCTAGTCCGTTTTACCACTAAACATTTTTTGCTGAATGCGAGATACAGACGACATAAGTAGCTTTCAAGTCGACGACAGTAATGGAGCAAACGCTCTGACGTTTTTAATGCGGTTGCATTATCCTGTCTTTAGAAAAAATAGGTACATGGGGATTGCAGAAGCCAGGGGAGAGAATTATAAGTGTGCTCCGCCAATGGTATTGCTAACCGGGGATATCAGCCTTGTTAGATATCGCGTAGGTCAGCCGGCTCTAATCGCTAAATAGAGAATGTTCCTGAGCCCTATTTTTCTTTAAGCATAATTGGTTCTATCATGTGACCTGGTTCACTTTTTTTGTGTGTCAAACCGCTGGTTGCTTTTATAATAAATAGTTGCTTGTTCGCCCTTCCCTGCTTTGTTATGTAAACAATTTGGGGAGAACCACAAAAGTCGCTAGGCTGGGCATGTACTTTTACTGGCACCCAGATAAATCCCTATTTCTCATAGGGCAGTGCAATTTGTTTTTGTCGGTTTTCGAGACAAGAGTGCCCCAAACTTTTGAAAAAGCACACTTCGCTTCCACGAAAATTGCAATCATATACTATCTGTAGTGGAGATCAGCGGTTGCTATGCTAATAAAGCAACACTGGATTATTTTCTATTAGGACAGGATTGTGTTGACTTATGTGAGATACTGTGACAAATAAACGTTCCCAACAACAACAACAAAATAACCGTCACACAAGTATAGTTGAAAAATTGGCGAAATGACTCAGTCGACTCTGATTAGCTATTGCGTGTTTTACGACGGAATCTGTAAATCCATCCGATTTCACAGCTACCACCAACTAAACATTTAGGAAAAGGAAAATAGCACCAAAAATAACTAAAAGCTATGACACCCAGCGCTATAATGCAGCTTTTTCTACTACCTTTTATAACCACTTTTGGTGGGCGTGATTTGACCGACGCTGATCTCTGTAGGCTCTAGTCCTACCATCACTCTGAAATACATGCCTGATCGGCTGTCTGTTCTGTCTCGAAGCCGGAAAGACAATCATAAAAGCTTGCTGAAATCATCGGCTAATCGTGAACTCAGTTTCGTCGAGCGAAGTAATTAAAGCTGGAGAATAAGGCTCAGTAGAGCGTGTTATTCAGCCTATGGGCTCTTCATAGTTCGACCTAAAACTGCCCACACGGACAGGGCGGCGAAAATCAAGTATTTGTTATGCAATGTAAATTTGTTGCTTTTAAGGAATATTTGCTCGTGCAACGTAGGAGTGTGGTCATTGGATATTGTGGGGCAGCGATTCCTTGCGAAAATATTCAGCCAATATCGATCCGAATTGGGAGCGTGATCTTGACGAAGGGATGATCATTAAAGTTTTTAAATATGTGGAAGACTTCAGGATTTTTTAACAGCATCGCCTGTTTCAACTTACCATTACTCTGAAAACCAGGTCACTGTAAGGTAAACCGAGAGGGTTAACAGCATTGTTGTCTTATTGGTCTGCACACTCAAAGACAGTAAAAACGTCACTTGCTTCATATCGTCTACAAAGAGCACTAAGAAATTCATGCCATTAGAACATTCAGGAAGGTTTTTTCGCTCTTGTTGGTCGGTTGGTTGTGGCTGAATTTCATTTAGTGGTTTTGATAGCGGTGACTGAGTCTTTGTCACGGACGGTGAAGGGCAGTACAGCCCAAAGCGCACAAGGTATTAGGCGTAAGAAACCAGTGGCTGTCCTTTATGTCCATCGAGTGGTACACAAACTGAAAAATGTGGCTAAGAAGTGCAAAGTAAGGTAGAGCAAAATATGAGGTAGAGGAAGCTCGCATGTGCCGTGTGGTGTCACAAAAAAGGGGAATTCCGCAGCATTCTAAACGACGCTCTTAACTTGCGGGTGATTGAATACTTCAATGATGCAAGAAACGTGGGTTCATGCTGATTGTTCACCAAAAAATTTTTTAAAGATTCTCTTGTGCTGGATTTATGTATTCTCCGCAAATCTCTTATACAATACATCACTGCACTTAGTGGGGAGTATAGTATTAGTTTATCTAGACGGGACAGCTTTTATGACAACCCGAGGCAACAAAAATAGAAAACAAAAAAAGAAAACAAAAAGAAAAGAATAATACTGGGTTGCTGCGAGACCGACAGCCACAACGAACACGCGGAGAATGATGTTGAGCGTTTTTGGGTGGCCGTCTGCAAATTACGCTCTGAGAGCACGCCGTTAATTTCTCCTCGCGGCAAGCATCAAGATGTTTACGACACCGCTGCTCCTCGTCCGGGCAAGTGGTTCATGCCACGGCAAGCTCATTAGCCTGATAACGAGGCCATCTATGAAAGGGAAGAGCTCGTTTACAGGAGGGGAGCCTGGACCCGGTTTTTCCGTGGACCTGGCTTCACACTCCGGCTGCGAGGCTGTGACTCATGCTGACTACGCTGTTTAATGAGACTCAAGCTCCTCGCTTTAATGACGCGAAGTTTTGCCTCTTCTGTGAGATACTCTGCGTTGCTCAGAAACGTTTAAACTTTGATTCCGGAAGTGAAGCGTACACTTTCCTAATGCTGCAAAAGTCTCTGAAGAAACACTCCAAATTCTGGCGCATTATCGGTGAGCAATTTGAGGTATACAATCTTCCCACAAAAGTTTGGTATATATTTAACATGCATAACATCGCTCACGTGGGATAATTACTCACATTGTCGTTCGAGGAAACAGATATTCAGATAGACTTTCACGCTCGCCACGGGAAGACAGTGCGAGACGGTACAATAGAGTGCTCCGGGGTTTTGGAAAGGTTACGTGCTGCATTATAAACACTGTGGAAAAAGCCCAAAGTGAATGTCTAAAAAAAAGATTATGCATAAGTAAATGAAGCCTCATTCCGCAGTCATTGGAGCTGAAGATTGAAATGAAATGTACAGCCATGATAAAAAAATTACGGACCAAGGAAACAGCAATTTTAGGTTATGTTTCTTCGTTTAACAGCCCGACAAACTCTCGGATGCATGCGAAATGTCGTATAATTACTCAACTAATGAAAAGTGCCGCACATAGTACTCCGGGCTGCCGTACGACAGAGAAATAACTCAAAATTGCTGCTTTCTTGCTCCGTAAACTTCTGTTCTTGTGTGTAACGCGGTTGTATCGATAACCGGAGTGTATTCAACTGATGCGGGAGAAAAAAAGACGCCACCCCAGCAGAAGTAAGGGTAGAATAGCTGAAAGTTATTTGCGAATTCGCTTTCGGAGCATCAGAACCTAACAGGGGGAGGTTGCTTAGGTGGGTATCCGCGCTCTTGTGTTACCTGGGAGGGGAAGGAAATGCCTTATTTTTGCTAAAGTGTTGAATCAACGCTTAACGGGGAAGACACAAGCAAAGGCGTGCCAGCCACCATACCTCGTGTCGTCTCGTGGGATCCCTCGGGAAGCTTGCCGGGCAGCTTTCCCGTCTGATGCGTGGGTCTAGAAGCTGGTCCTGGTGGCGCGCTCTTCCCCTTACGACATACCGCCACCATCGCATGCCTTTCGCTAGGGCGAAGCGGAGCGCTTTAGGCACTTCGTTTTCACTGCTCAGATGGTGGTTGTCAGGAGAAAGCTCGGCGGAGAATTACCGAACGGGTTACCACTTAGATACTCTAAGCGCGTTTTCTACCAAACCGTAAAATTACGTTTACTGGCGCGACAACATTCTTAGAATTGTAGAAAAGTACACGTTAAAAGTTGGATGATTATACGAGCAGTTAACATAAAGATGGGCGATAGGAGAATCATCTTCGGATGGTAAGAAGGTTAAATAGAACCATTACGATGTCCGCCTTACGGAACAAAGTGGTCTGTTAAGGGACGTTCTTGGTCGGGCGCAATTCTTTCTTTGTGACCTGGACGTACAGACTTCACAAACGAGAGACGTGATTTGATGATGTGGTACACGTATTGCTCTCGGGCTCTAACAGTCGTGTCGTAAATCTGACAAGCCAAATTTTTTTATACACGCTTACTGTACTGCCCGTGTCATAGAGCCGCCAATGCTGCTTGCCATAAGATGGTTAGAGCCCGAGAGGACGCCCCGTACGCGGGGCTGGGTCGGCAAATGCAGTTGCGTCTCATCTTCTCAAGCACTTGGCACCAGTGACGTGGCCAATGTGACCGTGTGAAATGAACATTGGGTGCCCATTATATTCTTCTAAATTGTCTTTTCTTCACCCCATCGTGGGCCACGAGAAATATCTACGGCATGCACTAGGTTTTTGGTAAAGCGGCGTACAAGACAGAATTTTCATTTAATTCTGACCCCAACACTGTCCTCGGAATTAAAGGCGACAGTTACTGTGAAACTGAACTACTGCATATTACATAGGCGAGCGCGTTTTATTCCTTCCAAGCGATTCCCTCTCTATTATTGTACATATTTTTTAAATTCATTCTTTTCTCCACGGGGTAGCTGGAAATACCTATGGCCACGCACCAGAACGGCGTCGCAGAGAGCTGCATCTCAACAGTTGCACGTGCCAATCTCGAACTCAGATGTTACGTGCCACCGCCGCTGAAATTTCTTGCCGCCGTTGCCTTCACTCACGCGCTGGGAAGTCGATGCGCAACGTAAGCCTAACCTTGCTCCTTCTCACGTAGCAAAAATATCCGCTCTACGTATTTGCATGGGAAGTTTTTTTCGCAACACTGTATACGAAAAGATAAAATTTTATCTTGTGCTAAGCCTTTCTGCCACGGTCTCTACTTTCCGATTTTACTCGTGGACGGGTAGTTACAGCTGCTCCTCCCCCAGAAACTGACATACCGGACTCTACCGTCCCAGTATAGCCCGGATCCACTGTACGCCTCCGGCTACGTTTAAGTCCTCCCGTGGGAAATCCGAGATGCAGAAAGTGGGGTCGGCAGCTACGTCCGTGACGGCTTTCCCTGTCCTTAGGCCGGGATAGGTTGTGCTCCGTCGGGACGCGACTTGACCGACGCTCCTTTATCTTGGACCGCGGAGCTCACTCCATCGGAAGGGGTGAAGGGGTACTTGGTTGCGAATGCGTGTCATTGCTTGTATTACTCTTTTATTACTATGTTGTTTCATGATGTTCTTGACTGAAATCCTGGTGCAATACTAGGCTATGGTCTGAGGGACAGCTCACGCATCGAATTCGTCGATTTCCACTCGAGCTTTCTTACCACTTTTTACATTTTTAATTAGACCTTACGCTGCACACGTGATCATGATGTACGCGTAATCAAAATTTATTTCATTTTTTTAGTAATTGCACGTTTATGATTTTTGCTAAAAAGACTAAACAAGGGAACAGTTCAAACTTTCTCGTTGTTGCTGCAAATGGCAGAACAGGCGAATGCGGTTGTGACAAGCTGACCATGCGGGCTTAATAATGAAGAGGACTGCATTGTAGCACGTCGAGGTTCTACCAAGAGGGAAAGGAGGGACGCAACCAGAGAAATGGTAGAGTATACGCTTTCGCGTCAAGGATAGCTCTGGACATGCAAGAAATAGCTGCAGGATTCAGAGGTCAACGTGTAAACAACCTTCATTTTCGCCCTAGGGTTGACTACACATAACTTGACGTAATCTTAACCTCCTTAACGAGTCTTGCCAGGAAGAAAACGACCAGGAATAGAACTGCTAAGGTTAGTGCTTGCGGTAGGGCGTGGAGAGAGAAGCGATTTTCTCGACAATAGTCACTGCACTTCAGGCGATAGCAGCCACCCGTAATACGGTCGTTTATTTACCAAACGGGTTTCGAGGACCAAAGCTACAAATCAATGTAGCTGTTTGAGCTGCAGGGGAACTGAATAATTTAAGGTACCTGGACATCAACAACATTCGCCAAATTGTCGTACCCGGCGTGGTGTTCTTTTTTTCGCGTCAATCAGGAGTTCAGGCATTATGGCCTTGTTTAGGTGATTGCCTAAGTTACGAGCAAGATGAAACGCAGCTGTTCTTGTGAACAAAAATACATTATTTCTGTGTCAGAGCCTACGCCTTATTGAGCCGTTGCCTCTTGACGATGTGAAGGGATGTCACGTAACTTTCATTTTTCTGTACTCCTTATCTTATTCTTTTTCTTTTGACTCAATGTCTTACGTTGACCTGAGATTTTTACAATATGTTAAAGGCCAGATTAGTCGCCGAATTTTTTACGATCGATTCTATTGTAACGATTCAAAGAATGCTGGAGTAGTGGCTTCGCCTCAAGAAGAGTGTACTTGCCAGTATGCACGCTTTACAAGCAGGCATAGAATAAGAAATTTATTTAAATGTAATGGGTCGAAGTTCACTCGGCACGAATAATACCGAAGAGAAATAGAAGAATAAAGGAAACCAATTCATTTACGTTCGCTTGCTCCAGGAATAAACTTATTTTTTCACGTATTGTAAAATGTGCAAAGCGTAACACCTAACTGCAATAGAGAGGAGAGAAAATACGTGAAAATTTGAGCCCTTGATCTTCTCATCATGAGAAGGACTGATTTGCTCTAGGCGAAAGGTGCACCGAAGGTGAGATAGGATACTAAACATTTGCAAGACATAAAAAAAGGCACCATGCAGTTCTTAGGTAACAAGCATTCATTTGGCTATAAGTGCACTGAGCAGAATCTAACCTGTGTTCAAGTTTTGGTTCGTCCTACCTAGATGCTCTCAAAGAATATTCAAAGCAATGCCGCGAGCGCAAGCACCCATTCCTGCTATGTTGGCGTCGGCCAATGGCATGCAATTTGTATTAATTTTTCTGCTGTTCTTTTCGCTGTCAAAAAACGGGGCAGAAACCCTGTCCAGCTGCTTCGTAGACGCTTTTTTGTTTGTGCCCTTCTAATTCCAACTTTTTACAAGAGAACAGTGATGAATAAATCCACTTTGAACTTTTAAATAGGGGTTAAACGGCCGTAATTGGTGCTTGTGCTTGCGGCAGTGCAATAACCATGAGCATTGGGAATCAAATGCAATCGACTCGTTTTAGTGGAACCTCATAACCAGCCGGTGATGTATCTCGCATTTTTAGCTGCTTTTAAACAAGAAATATCATACCATAGGGTATATACAAATCACATGCTTATCATAGAAACTGTGAAGAAATATGTCGATCAGCCGCATAAAATAAGCAATCAGAATAATGAGCGCAATTTGGGGGAAAAGGAAAAAAGTCATCCTTAGAAGCAGGCCATGATTTTATGCACGAAAATTACGGAAATGAGAATGTGTGGACAGGTGCTTTCGATAATATAAATTATTTCTAGCTGGGTTCCGGGTGCATCGCACCTGCCCGAGAAGGGTACTACGCAAGTAGATGTCACAGCAGTGATTAGGGCTGATTGTCCGAACAATTTTGGTACCGTCAAGTATTAGAAGTAACTTAGACAAAATAACTAACCGGGCTTGGTTACTAAGCAAAACCGCACCTGCACTTCATAAGTACAAAGAATTTCACGATAAGACAGAGGTTTCATAAAAAGCTTGGTTGTAGTTATGCACGCGCTGTTATAAAAAGCAGCAAAATGTAGCTAGCACATAAAAGGAAAACGCACCAGGTGTTTGCGAGAGAGGTTACTTTTAAAAATTTGCGAGCAAACAGAACGGAAGGGCTGACGTGCTCTCAATGTAAAATTCCCAGTAAGCGTTTCGGGGTAGCTAATGGTGAGATTTAGTTCTGCAGGCTGTGAGATCATTCAGCGGTGCGCATCGTCGAATCGCGTAGGTTCAGATCAAAGACGGACGAACTAAAACATGCTATTTTTACAGCGGAACAAAACTTACCACAAACTGCACCACCAGAAAAAAATCCCGGTATTGATAAAAGTGTCACATTAGCAGTTGCTTCCGGTCAACGCAGTGTGTTCGTTGTTGCTTCGTTGCTCTAGCCAGGGTTACCTGAAAGAAGTTTCAATTCCTTCGAAGTTGACAAGCACTGCGGTCAGCGGTTCGTGGGAAGCTCGCGTGATGCGTTCACGGATCTCGACCTCCTCACGCAACTCTCCAGTGTCATGGCAAGAAACTAGAAAAAAGGGCACGAGGGCTCACAGAGGAGATTTTTCGTCGTTCAGCGTCTTTTTACAAATGTGAATTTCTTAGTGCTTTCAGATGCGATGTCAAAATACAACTGTGGCGGGGAAGGACACGCGGAAAAAATGGCGTCGTAGTGATAGTTCCTGCGCAAAGCGCTCATCTGATAGCGGTCTTGGGATTTAGAACTCGTTGAACCTTAGTGTAGCACAAATACCACTTCAGGCTGCGCGTTTTATAACACAAAGGGGATCTATATGGGATTATGATTATATATAGGTTTATGAACACTGCGTGATTGAGTCTTATTTCAATGTTTCTGGCACCGAGTTCTTCTGCGTGGTGGCACGCAGTTTCAAAAGCGGCTGCATTTAGGTATCATCGTCATTAGGGTCTTTGTCCGCTTGTTCAGAGGTCACGATAGTTGGCGCAATTATAATTAGTCTGAGGTCAGAAGTAAGCAATCAACTAGGTAACAGTTGTCAAGTTAGCTAAGATATAAGCTGATAAATGCGATATAGACGTCACAGGTGACTCACACTGGCGTTGACTTCACAGTGGGACGGGGGCATCAACGACTGAAATGACCAACTACAAGTTCGCGCACAAGTAGCCTGAGAACGTTCCGCGCTAAGATACACAGAAGCAATATCACGCACAGCAGTACACCAGAAACATCATTGTACTAATGTAGCATGACGACCGAAAAGAGCGAAACCGGAAATGTTGTTCACGCGTGCATCTCTGGCCTGTGCGTGTCCCTTCCGTCCCGTTCAGAGCATTGTAACACTTCGGCATGGTTTCCTTTTTTACCCTCCTTATGTGCTTCGTTTCCGGCCATTCTCGCGGAACGGAAACAATGTTGGGTTTTTGAGTCTAGTTTTTATCGTTCGTTTTGTGCCTCGATGATCAGGAAATTTGTTCCTGCCTTTTCCCCTGGTTCAACACTGCAATCTCCCGCTGCTCGTATCCGCCCTGCCTTCCTTTGAACCTTTTCGATCTGGCTTCCCCTAAGGCGCGGGGGAATGGCCAGTCCCTGCATCATAAAAAGGCCAATGTCGACAAGTAGGTAAAAAACGGCAAACCTTCAGAAATAAAGGAACATCAGAGAATAGGACTTGGGTCTCGCGGGAAATTAGGCTCGTTGGCGCGTGGCACGAATTTGGAGATTGTTGCGATCGCCGAAGTGTTTCCTATCATCACAGAGCCTTTTCCCCCTTTGTCGGCGCCGCACATCGGAAACCATGAAGTTGGATATGCGGCTCCTGCCTTGGCAAGACGACGTGATTTTTTGAGCGGCCTTTTCTTTTTTTTTCATGCGCAGCCACTCTGTTTTTTTATGATGGCTGTAAAATTTTTATATTTCCTGCACCGTGTCATTGCTACCCTTCCGGCAGCAAGTTCTTGCTGTGTATTTTCAATTGCTCATTTTTTAAAGAGTGCTTCACGTCGTTTTTAAGACCTACCTAGGAAATAGAAACTCTTTACGCAATTATAGAGTTCCTCTCACCCCCTTAACGCCCTCTGCAGTTTTTTACTGCGCTCTGGGTGGCTGGTTGTCTGATTGGGGCCCCCTTTGTAGTATTGATTTTTTTAAATGAAATGTCCTGGCAGGGCTGGAAGCAGTTTCATTTTTTTTCTTTTTTGCGTATAGAATATTCGCTGCCCACCCGTTCCTTTTCTATGTCCTTATTTGGGTTGCCTTGGAGCATGAAGCAGTATTTGGTTTCACCACTTGATTTCGTTCCCTCTCATTTGATGTCGGGGATATTTTTGAGATTCGCTTTGTTAAGTTTTACGCACTGAGAGCGGGGAAGGCTTGAGAAGTAGTCTCTGCGTCTGTCAAATTCTTTGTCGCGCGTTTCTTTCGCAGGAAGACAGCTTTTACCGGTGGTGTGGCAACGGTTCAGCTTTTGGAATTTGTGAATGGTTTTGTAGTTTACGTATGAATAATGAAAAACCTGAATGAGCTCATTAAAACGTGCTGTGCTTAAATGCGGGTATGAATATATTACCCCAGGGTTAAAAAAAAAGTGGTCTTGGCGTCGGTGTCTTAATACCATTTTCAACATCAAGAACTTTTCCCGGTGGAGCACCCCCCGACGTGTTACCACCGGCACGTTAAAAAGTATAATTGTTATCACGTATTTCAATGCTAAAATGCATAAAGTATATTGCAATAATCCACACACTAAAATATCATATTACCGAACCGAATAACGCCTCGCCCAGACAGTGTAATGAATCGTTGTAAAAAAAAAACGCCTTTGTCTTATGACCTTTACCCGAAAGACCAGTGTGTCAGAATATCAACATGTGTAACACCTCTCTTGATAAGATTTCTGTATGCCTCATCAGATCCTTTTGACCTCCTCTTTGCAATGTTGCTTTACGGTCCATTTTTTTCAATGGGCTCAAAAAAGAGAATTCAGCACCTAAAGAACACAAAAAAATAACCAGTCTCTATTACCATCTCAAAAGACAAAAATCACACGTAAATGTTATCCTTAGCCCGCGAAGTGTCTAGACCTGTGAAAGACATCTCCACAATTCGAATTTCGGGCTTTGGGTGTTGACCGTCACCGAGGCGTTGGAAAGTTGCTGCTACAATTCTCACGTAGCCTAACTTGATTCGTCAGTAAGAAAAAAGGAGCTAGACTCAGGCTCCCACAGTGCTACATTTACAAAAAAGAACGATACTGCACCACAGGGCAGCATTTGTACTCATCTGGCCTAATTATAGTTAGCAGCATAAATTGCAAACAGTGTGGTCTGTAAAAAGAATAAGAATCAGTGATGTTACAATTAAAATACGAGATTCAGCAGCAAATGCTCATACCGAATGTGATGTCAACCTTCCGGGGATTTTAATAGAAGACGGCATAGGAAAAGCGCTGGTATGTGTAATAGCAGGATAATGACGTAACCACAAATAACACTATGCGCAATAAGAGGCTGGAGCATGACCACTAAAAGAAAATGGGTTATTTCGTATTGATGGGGGTAAAAGAAGAATTCAAATGTAATCGATGGAAACGTGAATGTGGCGTACAGCAAGAGCTTCGGGCCACCTTTGGAGACGCATCGAACCGGTACCGTGCCATTTCGTGTTTCTTTGAATTTGCGTCGACTCACTTTTGGAGTCGGAAAGGCACAGTTATCGCGGCACAGAAAAAAAGTCTGTCGTAACTGTGCAACTGCACATGCTCCGTAGTATGCATCATTCTCAGAATCTAGGGCAGCCTCCACTGCGGAATTGCCAGCCTTTCCCAATATATATGAACAAAAGGCCAATTCTCCAAATACTTAGTGCAGAGACTGCATATGTACCATCGCTTAAAAACAGATGGCTTTGTGCTATACAAAGCGGGCATGAAGCACCGCCACATTTATAGGTGGCGTTGCGGTCTCTGGTGGCCCTTTCAAAACCAATGAAGATGTGCCCGCCTACAATGCAACCTTAATGCGCGTAGAAACATTACTTGAATACGTTTCACTTTTCCCTTCAAAGTCGGAAGACCTCTTCAGTGTCTCTGCTGAAAATTTTTGTGAGTGTATATTCCTCGTAAGTGACAGAGAGGGCATCTTCGTTATCCCACTTCTTAGTAATAGCAGGGTTCATATTGATAGTAAAGCGTCTTCTAAGGGTTGAAAACGGTTCCGCTTCATGTCAGATTTTTTGAGCGGCCGTTGCCCTGCTATCACTTGGCCTGTACAGATGTAAACAAAACGTGTGCGAAAATAAGCAATGTTCTTGTTTAGGCCAAACCATCTCCGTCGATCACAAAAAAAAATCTTGAAGCCCGAAGAAAAGGTGCAGTTAGCCAGGTGCCAGGACTCGAACCCGGGTCCTTTACGCTATCAAACCGACAATCGCACCACTGCAGGGGCTGCCCCAAAGACCCCAGTGGTACGGATTAGCTGCGGTGTGGAACAATAACATGTGTTGCCAATAAAATTAAAGAAAACTCTTCCCGTGGTCGAAATCGAACCTGGGTCCCTCGCGTCACACAACCGGCGTCTGTCTCATTGACCTATAACCGCATTCCATGCACGCAGCAACTTTCCTTCTGGTTCTTAGCACGGGCGTTGGCTTTCGCCTTGGCCGCGGGTTTTAGTGCGTGCTCAAGCGGTTCACTGTGGACGAAACGATCCGGGCCTGCCGGTCATGGAGAATCTTCAGTGGCAAGTTCTGAAATGTGAGGTGCAACAACCGGGTATCCCACTAAAGGATGGGGGCCGCCAGCTCTGCTCTTTCTCCAGGTTTGCATCACTAGAGCAAGCTGCACCAATTTTTAATGCGAAACAGTGTACCTCAAACCAGCTGTGGAAGTTTTTGTGTCCGCTTCTGCAGGAAAATCCCGTCTCTACTGGCGACTGTCTATGGCCAGTCTATATACACAAACTACTGGCACCGCCAGGGATCGAGCCTGAGCCCGGAAAGAATCGGAGCGAGAGCCGGTCGTGTTGCCGAAGCAGCAACGTGCACACGTGCCGAAGGGGAGACAAACGGTGGTTTGGATACAGCGTCTGGGTAGGGGGAAAACGCGTTTTCGAAAATACACATTCAACAGGAGTGAGGGGGAGGCAGGGCGAGAGACAACGTAATAGCCTCGTGGGCCGCCATCCTCACCATGCTTCGAAAGACGCTTCTTCCCGTTTACTTTCTTGCGATCTGCTGCGTTTCCTGCACCACCCTGGAGAATTCCAGGTAATGGCTCGCAGAGTCTCTGGTTTCACTCTTTGTAGACACACGTGTGGGAATTCAAGTGACACCACATGCGTAACCGTTGTGGGTGTCGTTTACAGCTTCGCAGTTCAACCACCTTCACAGCGTCGATTGGAGCCGTTTTTTTATTTGAACCGCTCGGAAGTTTGGTTAAACGATGGAGCTTCAAAACTGAAAAAAGTGATTGGTTGACTCTCCTGCGTTGGTAACGTTACTTGTCGTTCGCACTGGCTGCTCTCTAAAATGTTTTTGAAAAGTTCGCATGACGCCCGATGTCATAATCGTCTATGTTTGGTAAGTCCTTACGCCCGGGGAAAGAAAATATCACGAGACGAAAAAAAAACCAGTAAAACGCTTTGCATGCTTTATAGTAGGAGAACAAGAGGCAAGCAATACTGACACTTTGTACCGAGTATGGCATGAGAAGTGCTCAAGTGAAGTGCAGAACCAAAAAATGTTTGCAGTATACACTATAGCCCATCGATAGAAGGGTATGCGTAAGTATGAAGTCGCAAGTTGCAGAAAAAACTTCAAGTGACGACTTCTAATGTAAAACACAATATTTCCGTTAGCAACGTAAGATAAGCCCAAATACAGGCCCTACCGTGCCACTGTTTATACCAGTCACTTCGCGAAAGGCCACGAAACATCACACATTGTTTTTTAATCGGAGAATGTTGCAATCGCACGAACAAACCTTGGTTCACGAGGTGCATAACGTGTGACCTACATCGAGCTCTGGTCAAGTAACAAGTATTCGCTTTTGTCTCGTTTTCGACTTAACAGCTTGAGTTCAATTCTCATTCTTTTAAAACTTTCTTTGCGTGCTTCCCCGAATAATGTAGCACGGTACCCGACGGCACGGCTTTGGCGCCTTCAGTCACGCAACAAAGTAAGATAGCAGATCAAGCGACAAAAGGACGACAACAAAGGCGGCGTGCCCGATAACAGTTTACGCGTATTGTTGTCGCAGGAGCTAAATGAGAAGGAAACGCCTGTAGGGGCAGACTTCCTGTTAACTGCCTGAAACACCGGGGTGCATTTGCAGAGCAGAGACAGCCCATCACAGCACGGTGCCCGATTTTCAGCCACCCATTCAGCCTGTCATTTTATCACAGCCGAACGCCGGTGTTCAGTGGGGGAGCATGGAACTTATCGAAACAAAAGCTGGGGCTGGCTGTTCCATGAAATGGGTGTATAGGAGACATACAGCCTTGCAACTACCACGTGTGGTGGCGAGAGGTTGCATTCGGCGGTTTGCTTTTGTTGTGACCACGTGAGATCATTATGGCGGTGATCAATCGTGCAGAGAATGAGGTAAATCTCGCTTCCTGAAGCAAACGCTTAAGAACGTCCTATGTCGCAGCATAAACGCGGGATGCTATGTTTTATATTGTTAAATGGATATAACCGAAAACGAATTTCAAGAAGACGATTGATCAGGAGGGCGGCCATTGGTGGACAAAGGAAGAGAAGGAAAGCGAGCTACGTTCGGACGCCATGTTAGTAGTATAAAGAAATTCAGCCTGATGTAAATATAGAATGTATTTCATTACGGCGGCTTCCGACGCCTTTCATACACAATTTACGGTGAGTGAAACTTAAGCGCGAATAGACACAGGGACGAGAAAGGGAAACGACACCAGCGCTCACCCCTGCGTCTCGTTCCGGTGTCTGTTCATGCTCAAGTTTCTCTAATGGATGTTCCCCAACAAGCTTGTCTCTCCATTTAACTACAATTTACAGTGCCTGGAAACCCGGGAAAACGGGTCAAGAACAACCAACCGCAGTGAAAGCTGTGACGGTGTCCACAAAGTGAAGGAGGTTGCGGTATAGTAAGAAGCCCATCGTGCATAAGGTTAAAAAAATAGAACGGCATGGTCGTCAATTTCACACATGACTCTTAAATGAAGCACAGCCGGTTTTAGAACCGGTTGATTAGGAAACTTTGGGCTCGCTCATAGTGTCTGCAGTCGAACACTGACGAACTGATCAAGCTTAACACCGAGCTGGAAGGAGCGATACCCGATGAAGAATCTGCAGCTGAGTTTTATGGTATATTGAAATACGATGCCGCCGCCAAATATATGCTGGGCCAGCTAAAGGCTAAAGAGACAACACTGCGGAGTGCATGACGCTTGCGTGGATGGACAGCTGGAGCATATTCTGCGGGGGATACGTCTTGAAAGGGGTGTCCTCACAATAGAAGCTCGGTGAAGCTCCCAAAGCTACACCTGCAGACGTTCGACGGTGAGTTGGGCCAGTGGCTCAGATTTTGGATGCTGCATAAAACAGTCGTTTATAACAATCACGGTAGCCTAATCAAAGGACACATATTTAATTATCTTCAGTTTCTTCTGGGTGGTTCAGCTACTGCTTCCATTGCCGGGTTACAAGCCAGTGAAGACTGTTACGAAGACGCATTGGAGATATTTTCTGGGCACTTCGGTGCGGCGCGGCGATCGTGGAAGAGCATTTGTCACAGCTTCGGCCGTTTCGTTTATAATGATATCAGCGGACTACGGCGACTCCTGGACCATGCACAGTGTCACGTGCGCGGATGGGCGGCACTACAAGATTCTTCAGCAACGTATTACAACATGATGGCCGACCTTCTTCAGAGATCATTACCACCGGATGTCGTCATTGTGTATCATCAAAAAATACCCACTAGCCTGCACAGGTCACGGCTTACAGGGAAGTCTCTCCCGCCGACAAAGCAACTGCATCGGCAACGTCTTTTGGGTGGTGATCTTGACGTGCGTTTGGCACCACTTCTAATTCAAGTAGAGTGCAGAGAAATAAGTGCAGTCGGAAGCGTGTAGGAGCAAGCTCAGAAGAAATCAGGGCACTGAAACAAAAATTATATATGCCGGCAACTGCAGCGGTACTAAATTAGGTTTTTCCTACGAGTGAAAGTGTCCATTTTGTGAATGCCAAATGTGGCCTCCGAAAAACAATGTTTTCATTGCACCATGAGGGGAAATGTTTCTAGAGATTGTCGCCGTAACCTGAAGTGCAGACATCTGTCATTGGTATGCAATCCCGGTTGGCGAAGCACGGGGCCAAGCAGAGTAAACAATCTCGACGACAGCAGCCTGCGCTCGACCAGTAGACCCATCCTGGTGACGGACGTACTGCTGCCGACGTTAAGGTCATACATTCATGGTTGTCAAGAGTGTGCGTACGTCCATGGCATCGCGGATGGGGAAGTCAGCGCTTCTTCATACGCGAACATGTCTCACGTAGATTTTGCATGCAGGAGATCGGAAAGACAACAATGAAACTTTGCAAATTCGAGACGTATACATCAGAAGCGAGAGAATGTCGCCTAGTGCAATTTGTCATCCGCAAACAATACAGCGCCGGACTATTCTCGATTGAAGCGATCGAAGTTTCTTGGTGAGGATATTTTAAAAGTACCCACTGAGAGCGACTCTGTTGCCTTCATCAAAACCAACAGTGAGCCTATTGCGGATGCACGTCTTCAGCAAGACATGGCTGCTGTACCTGTAATTAGCCTTCAGCTTGGAGCGGACCACCTGTGGAAGTTGATTACAGGAGAGGTGCGTCCTCACACCAGAAACAATATTTTGGTTGCACTAAACGTCTTCGGTTGTATGTTTCAGGGTCGCCGTCAGTACTTTGTTCATTGGATGTACCATCGAATGTCTCGAGCTGCGAGTGAGCACGACCTACGAGGCGGCGGGAGAAGTTCGGGAGCGGTCCGGAGCCCTTGCAAGAATAAAAACGCCTGATTAGACGATGGCACCAGCTGACCAGATAAAACGAGATCATCCTTTAATTAAGAGAAAGGTGTGGGCAATAACGAGTTACTTCGGAGAAAATGGCATCAAGCTTGGTACAAATGCAGTGTGAAGCACAGAAGTCGGCGAACAGCCCTTAGTGAGTCGAAACATCCGTTTGCGCGAGCAAGAAGTGGCCACATAAATATTGAAAACAGTTTGAGAACGAAATAAAAATGCATTTGAAATTTAAATTTCATCACAGTTCAAACGATGTCCAGCGAAAAATTGTTGAAATGCTGCGCCGCTCTCCTCCGCATAAAGCGGTGGTTGTGAACAAAACCGCGTGTTGTCTATAAGCCACCCAAGACGTGTAGAGGGTTGTAAGTGTACCCGGGTATTTGCAATTCGTTCAGAGGCTGATGCTTTATTACCTGAGAGATTAATACTCGGAGACTGCAGATTCGTTTATTTGTAGGGCGGGGAGGATTTTATATTCTATATAGTTTGACTGATATAACGAATGATCAAGGTAATGAAGAGAATCGATCGTAAGGGAGGCCATGGGACTACAAAGGAAGAGAAGGAAGATGAGCAACTTTCGGACGCCAAGTTAGCCGTGAAAGCAAAGAAGTCTGATGTAAGTAGAGATTTGTTTCTTTACGGCCGGTTCGAACTCGTGTCTTCCGCATGGCGTCTCAAACGTGAAATGTAGCACCTATCATATCCCTGACACATTCCGGCTGGTCTCGTTTCTGATCGTAGACGCATTCCTTGCACACTGCCCCGCGGAAAGATTAGGTCTACCCACTTAAGTGGATTAGACACTACAAAAAATTTATCAGGCAATACAAAAATAAAAGTTTCTCGACGGATAAATATGTATCGATACAACAAAAATAAGGCAAAGTTTTCTGGTTTTTTTCTAGAAACTGAATAATAGGTAAGATGAAACCGACAGGCAAAACTATTTAGCGTGGAAGTGGTTTCCTCGTAGTTTTCTGTTGTTTAGTCGTTTTTTTTTGTTATTTCTTTCCCTGGTTTAGTGCCTTCTTAAAATTTTCTGCCCTAAAATCTAAGACCGTAAAAAACCCAGACCATAAAAATGCCGAAACAAACTCTGGCCCACAACAGCATCCACCGGCGATTTCTCACAGCACTCCTGTGAAGGTCCAATGGAAACAAAACAACCTAACAGTTGAGTATGATTGGACACTAAACGATTCAAGCCAAACTTCATTAAATATTTGAAGCAGGAGGCAATATTTTGTTTTGGTGCACTAATACCAGCAAGAAATATCAAAAAGGATAGAGAAAAATTATAATAAGTCAAAATGCGCGTCGACAGAACAACGTCGTACGCGAAGTCGTTGAAGTTTTAGTACCGAAATATAATTCAACTTACGAAAACTAAAGACGAGGCTTCCTTTTTTTTCTGGAACTAACGGTGTAGTTTGCTCTTGATCATTGCATACATTTTCTCAAACCGCCCTATTCATGTTACCACATTAAGCCAGCCAGAAGGGACATAAAGCCCGTGTCACTTTTGCTCGTTCTTCGTCCGAAATTCAGTTGCTCTCACACAGAGAACTTACGTCTACATCCTGCCTGATTTTTTTCCTGAATGGTTGCCTAATAAATAGTCTGGTGGGCTTTCTTTTCTTACCCCTGACAAATGCAATGAATTAAGAATTTGGCCGCACTTATTTAAATTAAGGGACAGCGAACCCATTGCACATGGTGAGGACAAGCGAAAACTGCTGTATTATTCCTCGTCCTTCTCCTTCCCGTGGTCGAATTCGAGCCTGGGTCTTTCGCGTTATGAAGCCGAAGCCTGCCCGATTGCGCCCACCCGACACGTTTGAAGCAATTGGCATTTTGGGCTTTGACTCACGCATGTCGCATGGGAGGCTGGCGTCGCGTTTAACCGTTTTTCTCTAGGAAAAGGGGCGTTGATTTTCGATATAATGGATTTCGTCCGGACAAAACATGCACTTTGTCTTCATGATAATTTTAAAGTGACTAGCCTTGCTTCTCTACCGGAACCTAGCCTAAGGTAAATGTCTACAGTCTACACGGAAGGGAACACTGAGGCCCCACCAGCCCTATTTTTATCCTACGGCCCTGAGGGAAGACAAAGCAAGCGTTTAGTAGGAATTAATTAGCCCCTGCTCTTCGGGGCAACGCAAGGCCTAACAGGTCTTTGGTCTTCAGGGCCCAGGTCGAAAGTTGAAGCGAACGCTCGGCTGCGCATCGAGCCGGCTGCGAGTTTTTCCATCCGGTTTCTTTCTGATCTGTGCAGCTAATCTCGTTACGAAGACCAATTTCTCGCTTTTATCGCATCCGATGAACGCAGGGATAATTCGTCCAATTAATCACCTCCGTGGGGCTCGGCAGCTTTCCTTAGCTAGGGAGGGAGAGCGAGAGAAAATTGTTTCCGCCATTGTCTTACCAGTTCAGTGTTGCGTTTTTTGATTAATTTACAAATGATTTCCTGAGCTATTTTCAGCTAAACTTACCTAGTGCACTGGCCAATAACTTCGCTGGCGGAACCCTTTTTCCTGTTCCCAACTTTAGAGCTTTAAGCGGTGGTGTTACTGCAATTGCCCAAAATTCCACAACGAGCCCACACTCTGCCACATGCCGCCACGCGAACCACTTACGAGTGGACTAAAGGTGAAGACATTACCCTGTTTCCAAGCCCTTGCCTAAATACTCACATTGCATATGCCAAAAGCTGGGGGGACCTGGGCAACTGTTCACCCCTGGTCACACAAGCAAAGCAAAGTGATGCACCCGTCTTCGAGAAATTGGTGGCGAACCGTAATAAATAAATAAATAAATAAATAAATAAATAAATAAATAAATAAATAAATAAATAAATAAATAAATAAATAAATAAATAAATAAATAAATAAATAAATAAATAAATAAATAAATAAATGCTCTAGCGAATTTATTTGAATGATCAATTATTTCAAAATATCACTGAGTTCAACGAATCGTAGGCTCAGCAGACGTTTAAATTCACCAAATTAGCGCGTTCGCACCTCAAGATTGTTTCTCCCAGTGCTACGCAGATGCGTTTTGTTGCTGTGTACATTCTCCTTACTGAAAAAACTTAGGTGTGCTGGGTGTTTGTTTTTTGTGTAGGTCAAAAGCGAACGTGATTGATCATAATGTGGTTTTGTGTTCCGCTCACAGTACGTGTTTCTACCCTTAGTGTTTCTACCAAGACTGCTCGGCAATTGCTGCTCGGCAATGACTGCTCGCCAATGACTGCTCGGCTCGGCAAACTGGTCTTCAATTTGTTTCTACAATGACTGCTCGGCAATTATGAACGAAATTTAATCACTTACATAAAAATACCAGGGTAATTAATTCCGATTCGACATTAATCCTAACCGGGGATGCCCAAGCGGCAGCATCACCGGTCGTACTGTTGCTCTTCAGTTCCGCAGAGCCTCAGGTTGTCTGCTAACCTGCAGCTGTCCACTTTGCCGGGCCTTGCAGCCCAGGAGTAATTTGGAATCCTTAACATACTGGGGGGAAGTGTCACAAAATGGCCGCATAGGTTTTCTTGCGCACGTTTCCCGTTAAGCAGTTGTACCTTACTTTATGAACTTTGTCACACGCCACTGTGGCTCAGTGGCTAAGACGTTGTGCTGCGGAGTCCCACGACGCGGGTGCAGCGCCAGCTGCAGTGGCCATTTTCAAATGGTCGCCAAAAACTAAAACCACTGAGTGTCGAGAACTCGGCGCACGATAAGGATTCCCAAAGGGTGAAAATTATTCCGTAGGGTTGCACTACGGTCCGCCCCTTGGCCCAGGTGTACCTTCGGCGCGTAAGAAGCTAATGTTGATAAATGCCTCCTACTATATACGCGTTTATTGAAACGACCAGTCACACAAATTTATGAAGAAAACACTCGTCGAACAAACAGTACAATATTAGGCGCAGAGGAGCTCGGAAATTTTTTTAACAAGTTGAAAAGAACCGCAGCGTTAGTATCAAACTGCGTATCCATTTCTTTTTTTTTTTTTTTGAAAATTTGTGTCCCTCGAAACATAGAGAAAGTTGTCTGCGCGTCTGCTCGCGTCGCTGCAAACGTCCTCGAAAGACGATAGTCTTATGCCACTCCAGCAACGTAAGTGCCTTCCTGTCTCATCCGCCTACATCTGAATCTGTTCCCCTCCTGTCTAGATTTACCCAATGGAGCTTCGCGGAGTTCAATTCTTCCGTGGTCGCAATGCAGCGCCTACTAGAATTTAGCGCTCGAGCCACTAGCGCGAGATACGGGTGGGAGTCTTATGTGTCAGTTAAAACCCGATATAATGAAGTCCCGTTATCGAAGTCTCGATTTAACAAAAAAATATTTCGTTTAATCTAGAACTTCGTAAAATCGGGACTGCCATTTTACAAGCAAATAGTTCCATAAATTTGACGCCTAAAGGGAGACGCATTCCAGCAGCTGCCGTGACATCATAATTCGGGCAGACTGCGGCGCCCGCGGGCCTATAATTTAGCAATCTGCTAAACGTTTGCGGGGAAAATCATAACAAGAAAACGCTAGGGGTTCTGGAGGAAACGCATTTATTAACTGGCAAAAAATCAAGTGTTTTTGCCCCACGCGTGCTTCTTTAGCACTGGGCGGGCAGAAGTTTGGTTGCACGCCAGCGTTTTCAACTTGTCCTCGGTTCCTTCGTGAGCACGCCTGCGCAAGTCGATTGCGTCCACCACCTGGCCTATAGCGGGCACAGGAGCTTCAGAAGTCCCTGTGTCGTCCGCATCCTCTGCCACCTCTTGTGCGCCGAAAAGCAACTCTACGATTTCTCCATCGTTCAAAACCTCCGTAAAAACGAAACTAGTTGCGGTAATATTTCGCGCGTGGCGCAGTAATCATCATGGCGCTCTGACTAAACACACTCGAGATGTGCCTTCAAATTGCCCCGAATTCTTTCTAAAAATACTTCGTTAAATCGGAACACGGCGCCTGATGTGTTTTGCTACGTCGAGTTCATAAAAAACTCTGACGTTATAAGCCCCTGCAAACAAACCTGAATTTGTTCGTTAGGTCGGAAAAATCCCAAGATCGCGTTTCATGGTTAAAACATCTCTTTCCATTTCTTTAGTTCTCTTTCGCAAAAATAAAGCACACATCTGCTTTTAATTTAAATACAACTGCAAACACCAGGCACGTATTGACGTTCTTCCCTAGATAATCCTAATATCTTTTTTCAACAATATTGACAAATACCAACCGATATTCTAGACTTACTCTCTTGAAAATGTTTTACCTATATTAACGTTCAACTCAAGACATATTTCACCTGCTGCCCGGGCAGCCGAATACAGAGACAACCACACAGACACTTAAAATAATTCTTCTGACTCTTGTCAGTGTCTGCATTTAGCTGGAGGCATTGTATATGATATTCCTGTGTCCTGTATTTGCCGTGTCAGGTGGTGTGCATTGTCCGATAAATATTTTCTAAAAGACAGACAGGCAGACAATTTTCGCGTCCGAGTAGCCCAAGAAAGACTATTGCCTATAAAAAGTGCTGGCCCGCGTACGCACCATCTCACGTGTTTGCAAAGCGGCAAAATTTCGCAATTAATGAGACAGGTTGTTCCTAAAATTTCATATCGCGTGATATGACGGGTACCCGAAAAGCGGCGGCAGTGGTAAATCCACTTTAGTCACTGATAACACCGAGTTCGGGCAGTTTCTCGACATTAAAAGCAAGTGGCGGTTTGTGTGCGGGTGACAATATGCACCCGGATTTGATGTAATGCATTCACTGATTAAAAGAAAGCGAAAAGCTGTGTTCTTGACGTGAACAACTCAGAAAGGGCACACACGTAGCGGCCCACAAGAAAAGAAATCATAATCAACAGCGAGTACGTTTAGGTGGCGAAGGTCACAAAATGGAAGTGGGGGATTTTGTAGGTTGCCAGCCAAGTTATTAAAAATAAGGAGGCACCGCCGAACACTTCACAGTTACTTTCCTTCTGGGCTTCTCCGACGAAGCGAAATAGCAGTATTTGCAATATGGCCATAAGAATGTATTTATTTATTTTTTATTTATTTATTTATTTATTTATTTATTTATTTATTTATTTATTTATTTATTTATTTATTTATTTATTTATTTATTTATTTATTTATTTATTTACACAATATACACTACGCCTGAGTGCCGTCAAGCACTCGGGCTGACTGGTTAAGAAACTGCCACTCGTTTCTCAGCACTATCGTGTACAGAGCATGCACATTCATTTGGAAAAGTGGTGCGCTTTCAGGGTGCTCTGTACAGTACAGGGGGCCTAAGGGCAGTCGCTTCCAGTCTTGCTCTTTCAATGTAATTTAAACGCTTTGAGAACACAAAGAAGGAATGAAGCACCCCTGTTGAAAAACGCTCCCCTAATCACAAGGTAACGCTATCGCGTCTTACATTTTTATGCCAGAGCGTAGTAGTCCGCCGCAACCGTTTTGAACGAGTGTTGACCTCATACTATTGCTGAGTATAGTTCGAAGCTTCATATGCACCCGAAAAGTGAACGCTGGAATCGATACAAACAGCCGATGGTTTCTTTCGACCAGGAGGTCTGCTGCCGTAACACACCAAAGCACATCGACCGGCATAACATATTTCTCTATTTTGGGACGTAAGGCGGTAAAGCGAAGCCACTTGACGAGAAAACAAGGTTTCCATTTTTATCGGATTTCTCGTAGCACATGTCGATACGGTATGTGGACGAACCACGTGTTCTTAGTTTCCCTGTGTTTGCTCTAGAATCATTGTTTGTCTAGAATGTGATTTCTACTCCTACTTCCCTACATTCGGTTGCTCTTCATACAAGCCTATGCTGATTCAAAGTAGGGCACCGTGATGTTTCCGCCTACGGCGTGCTATTGTCTGATTGAAGACTTGTGGCTCTGAACTGCTTACTTTTTTTTTCCCTGAAGATTTATGGTCATATTCGTATTTTCTCTCCACGCAGTTCTTTTACTGCCGGCAAAAACAAACGGTGTTTGTTCAGAGACCCTTGGATTGTTGTAAATGGTTCAGAAACCGCCGACGGCCGCTTCGGGCGTCCCTTCGTGATGATTCAATGTTTCGAATAAAATATAGTTTTTGTGACAGCCAAATCCAAAACCCCTTCAGTTTATTGGTAACGTTGCTCCCGTTCTCTATTTTCCTGCACTCTACTTTCCTGGAGCTGATGCGGAACATACGACTCCATCTTACAAATTAGTTTCTGCTCTTTCGAGCCCTACCAGCACGCAGATCGGGCTCGGAAGACCAAAAACGAAGAGCAGAAACTACTTCTGAGAAATATTCCATGAGCGTGGAGCCTGCACTTGCATAGTTAGTAAAGTGTTCCAGAGGCTCTTTAGGAGCTCGGCCATGCACAGTAAGCAAAATTAAAATGCTTGTCGTTTATTCCTTTTATGCCGGAATCGGGAAGGACTTCGAATGCTCTGGTAGGCGATAGGCATATTTATAAGAGTACAATTGCCGACAGTCTGCTTGGCATTTCAGTAGCAAACGATAGCGTCGGAGAACGTCTGAGACCCTCCGAGTGTTGCTGGTTATACAGGAGAAAGCAAAATACTGCATATCTATTTAGGAATAGTTTGTGTGTATGGCCAAGCGCTTTTAATGATTGTTCTTGTGGCTCTAGACAGCTGTCAAACTGTAATGTTACTGATGGCTACTAACAGCGTGAACAGACGATGTAAACATAATAGAAGCAGCGTGACGGATAACAGCGAATTTCTTTGTCGTCTGCATGCTCTGTTAGAAGTCATAAATTATTGCCAACTCGCCCTGTCAGCCATTTTCTTGCATTATTATCCCAGCATTATACAAAACAAAACTAAAGATATGAGCATGAAGTATCCGCCATTTTTGACGGCACCATGAACACAAACTACCGTTTTTAACCTGAACACAAAATGGCCGATGTCGCCTTAAAAAAGGCCCGTATCTCACCGCGTTTTTTAAAAATTAGAATGAGAAGATCAAGTCCTGAAATCAGGCTACACGCAGTACTGATATACAACACCGTCGTCCAAGTGGATCGATTGCAAACATGGCAAACGTTCGACAAGGACTGCAAATTCGACCCACTGCTTCTTGGTAGCTCTCAACAGCTCGTAAGAGAATGAGAGCTTCTCATGGGGCGAAAAATAAACTCTGCAAGAACAGGAAGACAACTGTGGTGTCAAAAGCCCGCAAGGGGAAAATGAGGTGGGAAGTGACGAACTGGAGCCAGGGCAGGCGTGCTGACTTGAGTTTCAGGAATCGACTGGCAGCGGAAATAGCGACGACGCGGAAAGGAGGTAATGAAGTCTGCAAACAGACACTTCCCACGCTAAGATGGATGGCTTCCTTCTTCGGCGAGAAAGTATTTATACAGCAGGCTTTGCAAGCCGACAGGCAGGCGTCAGATGGAAGTGTTTGGAGAAAGGGATCCCGGTGAAAGGGAATGCCAAGAACAATGCAAATCATCTGGCTTGAGTGCAAGTAAGAGATTTTAACAACGTGGTTGTGAAGGATCAAGAAGGCTGGAAGGGCGAGGAACTATTTTTCTCGTAGAAGGCAATCCAACATGTGGCCTCCATAACGTTGATTACAACCGTTTCTCCGTGCTATTGGTATGCTGCACTGAACATTAGTTCTAACAAAAGACATATACAGCGGTGGCAATTGCACTGTGAGAAGGTACAAAAAAGCCTTTATACCAAAGGATAAAAGGCAGGAGGTTAAGTTTCAGGAGAGTTTGAAAGATGGAAAATAACGTTGATCTTCCGCTATGCTGCGATCCTAATCCGCCAGATAATAATGTATTTGACCAGGACACAACGTTCCTCAAGTAAACGATAATAAGTACTATCCGCACGCCTCGACTTACGGGTAAGTACACATGAATTTGTTTAAGTTGGGCGTGAGTTGTGAAACGACAATTTTTGTTATGACGTCATTGCTTTGGGAAAATGTATTGCCGCTTCTCTCTGTTTGCCCAAATGCATTGAACCGATTTTCCACCGGACGCCCACATGGGCGTTTTGAGGTATTCTTTTTGCTGACGTCACGTGAGACTGCTAAGCAGCAAGACACCGTGTCTTTCGTTAAAGTTTGGTTGGAGGAGGGCCTAAGGTGGCGGCATAATTACCTCGACTAGTCTAATCGCCCTGTTAACAAATTTCTTAATTATGTTCTGGGCATTGAGAACACACACCGGCGAGTAATATGCAAGCAGGAAGGCCAAAAGCAGGAAGGCCCACGCCAAAAAAAAAGCGCCAACGAGCATTGTAATTAGACTACTCCAACGTGTTTTAAAAGAAACAAACTTAAGCCCTCCATTTATGGACGTACAACCTTACAGGGGCACTGACACAAAATTTTGAAGGCGAGATAACTTCGGAGACAGATTGGTGGGAACACATACACATCATCTGCAAAATATCAGCGGCGAATACAGCCTAGAGCATATTTAAAACCAATTTTAAAGTGTGCGAAACGCAACCGAGCAGCCAGCAGAGGACCACGCGCAATCGACATCCCGAGGATATTGTGTAAATAAACAACGTCCAACACGTCACGAGTTTGTGTTTGCCGCTTCCGCACTGGCGGCGTTTTTCGCCGGCTCGCCCGGCTCGCCGCTCCAATCGGAGGGCCGGAGGGCGGAGCTTCTGCTCTCGAGAACGAACGACCCGATCGTTGCGGCGGAGGCGCCGTGATTTCGTCAGCTCCTCGGGCAGCTGGCCGTGATCAAAGTTTTACAGTGATTCCAGGCACTCTGTTTCTGTTACTGTTTATTACCATTGGATGCGAAAACGCGCCGGAGGCACGAAAATCCAACTGAGCTAGCCGCACGGTCGCTATGCAGGCGGCGGCCACGGCCGCGAAGTGGCCCAGGCCGGCGCAGGTAGCTCGAGTGATAGCTTGTTACCGCTGCACGAAATTGTCCCCAAGTCCCGACCATGGTGGCTTACATGAGAAAGGAGTTAACGATGCGATGGCGGGTTGCATTAAAAATTGTCATCTGCAACGCTTACGAGAGCGGCACTCGAATATCCGCTGCAGTGCTAAGCCGAACACATCTGTAGGCGGACCTGTAGGCAGACCGGCCGGCTGCTCCCAGCGCGCGTCTTGCTGCTCCCTTGCTACACCTTCGGCAGCCGCAGTGCGTCCTAAAGCCACCCATCATGACACACAGTAATGGCTTCAACTTCACGGGTTACCATCCGTGGACGACCGTATTACAGTGGAACTGCTGGTCTTTTAGGAGGAGGAAAGCGGACTTCATCGACAGATTTCAGTTAATTCAGGGAAGAAACACTCCAGCTATTATTGCACTTCAGGAGGTTAACCGACCACTCGTGAGGATCCCGTCATACGAAGGATATGCACCCCGCGACGATGCCACACAACCTGTCAAAGCGGCACTGTTCATCCACAGGGGGTTTACGCACGTAGAACTCGACACTCAACCGTGGTGCAACGCTTTCACCGAAGTAGCAGGGTGTCGAGTCGAAATATCACCACACCGAACAATTTTGGTGTCTTCTGTGTATACATGTCCAGAAGGCGCGCGTAAGAAATCGCAATTACCGCACATAGACCTCAGCTTCGTCCAGCACTTCCAGAAGCTGTACCCGAAGGACGTTACAGTTATGTGCGGCGATTTTAACGCTCAGCATGTTGCTTGGGGTTACGAGAAGACCAGCGCCCGGGGCAAGCACATCATGGCAGACGCGACGGCATACGGCCTGACGTTGCTAAACGCACCACTGACGCACACTCGATTAGGCCAAACACAAAAGCAAGCTGACACAACGCCGGATCTCTCGTGGGTGTCGCATCCGAAGCTGGCCCGGTGGGAAACCTACGAGGATACGTTAGGGAGTGACCACCTGCCCATTCTAATCCATCTCCGCACTGGCGGACAACGCCCACAACGAACTAGCGCTGGGTCTTACGCGAAGACGGCGTACATTACGCACTGGGACAAGTATCGGTGCATTTTAATGGAAGAGCCACCAGCCGCCGGAATTCAAAATCTCACAGACCAGCTGTGCATAGCGAAAGAACAATCTACCAAGAAATTGCGCGTCCCTCCAGATCACCCGGAGCCAGACAGACACTTGGTGACGCTGTGGAACCGCCGGTTGCGAATTTTCCGTCAATACAAAAAGTCTGGTCGTGCGCCACATCTCAAGCGACGCCTTCTCGAGGTTCAGAAGAAAATCGAGAGTCACACTAACGCATTAGCCACCGAGCGTTGGATGGATGTGTGCGAGACCATAAATGGGCACACGCACACTTCGAAAGTCTGGGCTTTTCTCCGATCTCTTCTTGGACAGCGCAAAACGAACAACAGTGCCGCACGAGTCGCACTTCGCGGAGGTGTGAGCGTAAACGAGCTGGCCGAAGAAGCTGCTGCCGCCTTTTTCCCTCAGACGTCTCACCCTTCTGCAACTACCTACAATCGGGACGATACATCTGCCGACGAGGAAGCTTACAACGTCCCCTTCACAATGACAGAATTACACCATGCCCTCGAACAAGCGAACACTCGCAGCATGCTAGGGGCCGACAAAGTATGCGTTGCTCACCTGCGAAACCTGCCGGATAGCCACAAGCAAGCCCTTCTTGATGAACTAAACCACATCTGGGACAGTGGCGAGATACCTGAGACCTGGAAGTTCTCAATCGTAAAACCCATCCCGAAGCCAGGCAAGCCACCTCTTTCTCTGTCCAACCTTCGACCAATCTCCTTAACATCGTGCGTGTGTAAAATTATGGAGAGCATGGTAAATACACGATTAATCTGGTATCTGGAGGAGCGCCAGCTGTTGCCACCAACGCAGTATGGATTTCGATCTGGACTGTCTACTCAAGACGTGCTACTTCGCCTTCGAGAAGACGTGCTTGACAACTTACTCTAACCAGCCTCGTGCCGTGGTCGCCGTTGACATCAGGAAGGCTTTCGATTCGGTTCCGCATCACACCGTGCTGACCAAGACCCGAGAGCTCCGCATACGCGGGAGGCTTTATAACTTCATCGCAGCCTTTTTGCAAGACCGCACCTATCAGGTCCACATAGGCCAGGCTAATAGTGCTATTTATCACAACAACGTCGGAGTGCCTCAAGGCTCAGTTATTGCGCCTACCCTGTTCAACATTGCCATGCACTGCCTCCCGTGCAAGCTGGAAGCGGTAGCTGGGCCTAAATACGCCATTTATGCCGACGACGTCACCGTGTGGACGCACCAGGGTTCCGTCGGTGAACAAGAGGCCACGCTCCAACAGGCTCTGGCCATCATACATGATCACATGTGCGATGTCGGCCTCACTATTGCACCAGATAAGACCGAATTCGTGGTCATTCACGGGGGCAGGCGTACAGCGGTGAAACAGGCGGAGAAGGAGGCATACAGATTGCGCATTGGAAGCCAAGAGATTTCAAGAAAACAGTCGATCAGAATTCTGGGCATGCACCTGGACGATAACTGTACCGCCTCTACCTGGTTCCAAAGGACATTAAAGACGTGCAAGCAAATTCTTCACGTTCTCAGACGTATTTTAAACCGTACGAGAGGTGTCAAGGAAAGGGAGATGCGGCAGATTGTGCAAGCATTGCTAGTCTCCCGTATTGTCTACGGACGTCCTTACCACCCGGTCAATCGCACCCAGAAGCTTGCACTCGAAAGGCTGCTCAACGAAGCACGACGAATTGTCACGGGGCTTCCCCGCTACACCAGCCTCGAAGCGCTGAAGAGCTGCAGCCTTATTAATGACTTGTCCGAGATTACAGACACGCACCGGCACACGCAAGAAGTCCGGCTTCGTTCGACAGAGGCTGGCCGTGACACCCTTCGCCGTTTGGGCTATAACACTAGTGGTCTACCATTACTCCCGCGACGCACACTTCCGTGGGAGTACATTACCATTACAGATGGCAAGCCACTACCCGTCCACATGGGACCTCATCACGGCGGTCGAAGAGCAGCCCATGCGAAACGTCACGCCCGCTCCACACAGGCGGCATTTAGGCACGAGTGTGTCATCTACACGGACGTGGCCATGCCCACTACGGTAGACTCGCACATTGTGTACGCCACAGCCTGGTTCAACGAAACTACTGGACTTCAAGGTCGCCGTCACCACGTCGGTGTCACTCCGGCCCACAGCACACAAGCTGAACTGCAAGCTATCTGTGACTATCTCGACGCAGCTCTCCAGGAAGACCTAACAAGCTCACCTGTACATCACCATGTGTACACAGACTCACAGGCAGCGTATCGAGCCTGTGCCAATGTGCAGTTCACCAGCCCCGTCACCGAAGTCATTCGCCGCAACGTTATGAAACTCCGGGCATCGGGTAACGGCTTCACACTTCACTGGGTTCCAGCACACTGCGGCATCCCTGGAAATGAGAAAGTGCACCGACTAGCACGCGCACATTTACTCTCCGTGCTAGCTCGGAGCCCCTCCCCACTCGTGGCTACGAGGTCCTTGCCCGTCCCTCAAGAAGAAGCCGATCCCACGGCTGAACAGCAGCTTAGTCAAACGCGCCGGACAGCTTACCTCGTAGCCATGGCCAACCCCCTCCAGATCCCTGCAGTGCCTTCCCGTGAGTTCTCCCGGCGGGAAACTGTGATCATCCGACGGATTCAGACGGGAACACTGCTCACACCGTTTTTGCTCCACCGTTTTCATCGCCGTGGGGCCGCTCCCAGTGTCCCGAGCACCTGCAGCACTTGCCATACCAGGGCAGACCTACAACATCTAGTGTGGGACTGCCCCCGCTACAGTATTCCTCGGTACCGTGCCCTCACCAACGTGCGACTTGGACCCTGGCCCACGTCTCTGCAGTCCTGGTCCTGTCCGCCACCAAAAGCTCCTGCTGGGTACGCTACTAGCTTGTGGCGCGCCCTGCTGCTTTTTCTGTTGGACCCCGCAGCACCAGTCGTTGGCGACCGGCTTTGTGGCGACGCGCAGGACAGTACGGTGGCTATGACTCCAGGCGACCATAGTGTTGCGTCCAGGCCGCTGACGCAGTGAATGGCGGCATTATCCTTTCCCACTTCCCCTTCCCTACCACTCCCCTACCGACCCATCTATTCATAGCAGCGCGCAAGCGCAAGAAAATGGAATAAACGTGTCTTCAATCAATCAATCACCACCCACCGTCTCGAGCGTCGCGCGTCGTTCTTTAGCCGCGGTAGCATTTGCACTCGCAGCGCCTTCGTAACATCCACGGTCGCTTTTTAATTAAGCGCCTCACGAGATCAGTACGTGGGGGCATTCGCTGAAACTGCCGTCGATGCGGATTCGAGAGTGCTACGGTGGCTCTGCTCTGTGATATCCCTCCGACGGTCACGTGGTCAGCTTTGTTCACACAAAATCCACAAAATCCATCGTTTCGCGGCACTCGCTGCAACCGAAACTGCGACTGGCCGTATTGAAAATCCCTTAATTAAACAACCGTCGCACGCTGAAGCAAATAAGGTTTCTACAGGGCAAAGGTAGGTCGCTAGCTACTTATCGCAACAAAAAAAAAACAAGATGCAAAATTTTTGTGTCAGTGCTCCTTCAAAGAAAACCAACGCTCAGTTTTTTCCCCTCTTATACACAGAGAGGCAGGTGCTAACTGAATGGGTATTCAAGTGCAGCCTATCGATGCAGGCGAGTTCAAGCCACGGTTTTTTTTTCTTGTATTAGTAGTCCACGGGAAGACCTAAAGGCGGCCTTGCTGTTTAAAGCAACGAATAGCACTAGGGCAGTCAGAGCGTCGCGTTCAGTTAATAGCGAAACAAAAAGAAAGCGGTTGCGTAGTCTAGAAACTTGAATTGCAGGATTTAAAAAAAAGATACTGCTGGGAATACTCCTTTGACACTATTCCGTCTGGGAGTTGATAGGTTTGGCTGAATGTGAATGCCTTGTTGGTGATTGCACAGGCGAGATTTGATGTCTTGGAAGAATTGTTGATCTGAATTTCGGACAGCGCAAGCTCCGCTACACAGGCTTGAGACAAGAAGAATAAAGAGTAGAGTCAATCGTAAATTGCATGATGACCATTACAAACGGTCTTTTTTATGTCTACGTGTTTCCTGTACGTTGGGAACGTTATTCTCAGCAAGTGTCTTTGGGTAGTTCTAGTGACTACTTGTAACTGCACTTTTGTTTTCAAGCATCTAAGAGCAGAGTCGAGATTGAGGGATGCTCCGCTAGAAATAGAGACTGGTGGATTGTTTCATCTAAGTTGATTTAAATGATTTGAACCTATTAACTTTGGCCTCTTCGATCGCGTACCATCCAGCTACTGTAAGAAAGAATCGTCACTTAAACGCAAGCAAAAAGGGGCGAATGATGCCAAAAACCCCTTAACTTCTTCAGAGTTAAGGCCTGTTGGTACTCTTTCAGAACTGTCAGCACTGGGAAACGCAGCAGGGCAAGAAGACGCCGTAACTCAGGGGGCACCCAAAAAATGGGCTTAGGCCATGAAGAATAGTCAACTTGATGGGTTGTAAATGTAGCAAAAATAAACATGCGAACGCTTCATCTTCCAGTCTGTCGCATTCAATTAGTTCGAATTCGTCGGTTAACATTATAAAGGCAGGGTTCGTAAATTCGTTTGCTTCAGAATAGAAGCGACATGCTCCAATCATTTCTATTTTCCAATCAACTGGTTGCTTTTGCCAACACGTCTCCATTTGTAACGAAGTGTGCATATGCACTCTGCGCTTGTCAACTGCAATAGGTTTCTGGAGATGGTAATTGATGCCTTGCGTTTCGATATCCCGGTATGCTCGCATTTATTTGTCTGCCGTTTAGGTGAATGTGTGCTTTGCCGCCGCAGAATAGTACTTTTCAACAACCTACACAGGGAAACCTGTGTAGATGCGACGCATCGTGGGGTTCACTTGCTGTTTCCGTTGGATTTATTCTGAAATCGCGTGAAACGTGTCGGGAACGTGTATGATTATTATGTTTTATTATTATTATTATGTTTTATTGGCCAATCTTGGTCAATCTCTCCAAGTGGTATGCTTGGGGCTTCGCTGTCGCAACGACCTTTACTCCATCATTGTTGCTGTAAGTGGGAGCTTCTTTTCTTTTATTGCAAGTGTTAATCATTGCCCCATCATGCGTTGCATCAGTAGCTTCTTGACGTAGTTTGAATGAGCCAAGGATATAAGGCGCGTTCGTAGCATTTGATTCTGTCTCTATTTTGTGGCGGAGTGGGAAGAGCACCATGCACCTCACGTTCCGCCCACAGGGTCGTGGGATCGAAACCGGGCGCCGCTAACTGTTATTTTTTTTTTATAGTGTAGGGGGAGGGGTGTGGACGGACAACAACGCCGTATGGAGGGACAAGAGGAGTGAATGAGATGCAGCCGCATCTTAAATTGGGGAAATGTTGAAAAGAGAGTAGGACAATACGCTTCAGCATAAAATGGGCACGCAATGCATGTTCTTTAGTCTTCGAAAAAACACAGTATTTCGATGGCTATAGGTGGTAGCCTATTTTCGGAACCATGCTGGACAATACATATCGCTCCGCAGCAAGCGCTTGAGAAGAAGCCCCTTTTTGTGCGTCGAGAAACACCGAAGTAGCCGCCGGGAAACAAAGCTTGTTATGGAACGATCTTTTCATACAACACGCAAATAGTTCAGTGAGCTTGCTTGTTTAAAATGTTTGTTATATATTCCTACAGCTCACCCTATACGGTTATATTATCCGTCGTTTTCTCTTTTTATATATATGTAGCGAAGTAGACAGGAAAAATCTTCCTGGCCAATTCCTCCGTTGTTTGCACTCTATCGCTCCAGCAAGTCCTACGGTTTTTTTTTGTTTCTCAGCTTGGCTAACAATGCGGCCTTCTGCAAGAGGAATGAAAGAAATGGAAGGGGCGCCGCTCTAGCGGAAGAGACAACCAGCCTGCGGGATGAGACCGAACGATTAAAGATGGGGAGGATCAAAGGAACTGGAAGCGGAAGTTGGGGGACACAATATTAAGCAGCCGCCGCAAAGCCGTTCGGTCTGGTTTCACAATGTTTTTTTTTCTTCCTCTCTCGGTCTTGTCTGGTAGGAGTTTCCTTTATGCGGTGTGTATCGGCCTTTTCCACCACATATTACATTGCCTCCTCGTCCTGCTGTCTACTTCTCATATAAAGAGAAGTAGAGGGTTCACGGTCTTCCCCTGGTCGCATGAGTTGGCTTTTTTCTTTCTGTCCCTCCAGCATTTGCTTTGACGGCTTTGATGCTGAAACATGTTCTTGTTACGTGCACGTGCAAATGTTCAAACTAGAACCATGTCTGCTGTAGGTCTGGTGGATACAGAAAATCAAACGCACCACATCTACGCCAGCGCCTGGTACGCTCGATCACTATCCCAATTTGGTGTGCGCGAAGATACGGGGCCATATTCCTCGGCGATATTATGATGCAAATGTGAGCAACCTCTAGGGAAGGGCGAAATTGGCAACGGAAAGGAATGGTTAGGCTACATTGTTTTGGTGTTACTTCATATATCAAAATTATACAACCGCCATGGCGCAGCGTTCGACTTTTCTCCTGACACGTAGATGTTCCAGGGTTAGACTCCCCGACAGGGAGTTTTTTTGCCCCTAAGAATGCAACTATCTTGTTCTCATGCATTGCACCCAGACAAACTAAGCAGCACCTTCAAGTACCAAGTACCACTGCTACTGTAGGCTCGTTAATTCATGTGTTCGTATTTCAGTAACCGGTCGATACGCAAACTGTGGTAAGTGCCGATGAGAGCCGTAGGCCTCTTTGAGCGACACCTTAAAGGACATGCTGGTCAGAAATGTAGCCGTTACATTGCTTCTGTACGGGTAGTACCAGTTCCCCTCCTTTCACTGAACTCATAATTTGGATACAGCATGGGTGTCAAGTACCAGAGGGGCGAATAATCTCACTTGCATTGAAGGAATGTAAAACTTTATGAGAGCTTCTCAAAGACCTAATTGAGTAATTCATCACATTTGCAACAAAATATATCAATCATAGTGAGCCGCTTGTTACGTCGAAATGTGCCTCTTATCTAGGAGGCGATGCATTGTGGCATATCGAACGATACTATTATTGAATGTCTGTCAGTCAAATCATTAGAAGTTCGAGCATTGCGGAAAAGTAGCCGGTTATTTTCTCGGCCGGGAAGGTAACAGATGCTTTTGCATCTACTGCGGTAATGAGTTTTGACGCTCCGTTTCTGCGCACAGAGCTTCTAACACCCCCGGGATTATTATGGAGGCGATGTGCACCACGCGCTGACAAGAATTCGAAACTGATACCGTGTAAACACTGTTCGGTGCCCACGAAGGTTCTTGTAGACCTATCTACAGGTATTTGCAGTACAGGCTACATCATTTCCCCTTGAAACGGTGCCTGCGTTACTTTCGTGCTCACCTTAGTAAAGATCAAGAAATAGGAATCTCACAAGCCCTTATGCCTTACGTCCTGTGCCCCGAAGCTCATTAAAAAACATGCTCCAGGCTGACGCTCTGACGGGAGTGTCGAAAGAGTCCTGGAGAGTCTGGAGTTGCATTCGCTCCTCTTATTCTATAAATTGTACTTCTTGCAAGCCCTCCGGTCATCCAATAAAGCATTCCTCCAGCGGTGACAGACCCTAACAATTATACTTCCAACCCCATTAAATCAAAATGTTGACGGTCACTATATGCGCATTAGATGGGATAAGACTCGGGGCAGTCAGTGGCTGATCATGTTTTGCTGGCCCCTTCTGTGTAAATTACCCCCATGACGCAGCCTTTGAACATAACTGATGTCCCTTTCTGTTGGCCGTGAAGCTTGAGGGCATCTCGATGAATCGATTGGAGCCTTCCTTCAAGTTTGAAAAGGCTTCTTAGGCAACTCAACTGTTAGCATTTCACTGTGGGTGTCGCCCAGAATATGATAGTGGTGTACTGGGCCACATCGGTGTCAATAAGATCGTATCCCCGCACCAAACCGAACAGACGTTTTCTCCTTTTGAATAAATTTACTGTTTCCATTAGACGAACTCATCAATCATATAAATGAGCAGAAGTAGATGCTATCTGTGTCTGCTGATTTGTGCACTGCTGACGTTTTATTCCTCGACATTTCCAACCATTCGATCAGTCTTGATATTTTAAGGACAGAACTGTCTGTGAGTATTGGTGATCGGCTGCGAATATGTTTCAAATGTGCCACTCGGGCGGAGCAATCATTGCATGTTTCGCTGGGCTAGATCCACCCATTTGTAATAACTCAAATCAACTCCACTAAACTCTGTACCGAAGCAGAAGAAAATCACACGGGCTGAATTTGGATATGAAAAATTCAACACAATTTCTTACCAAAGGGCGTCAGACCTTTAGACGAAACCTAGCGGAATTTGTATCAATTTAAAATCATTCGAAAACATTCTTATCTTGTTTTCACGTCTTCTGAGAAATTCTTCTCACGTAAAAAGCTCCGTTTTCTTTTTTATGGGGGTAGAGTAAACGGGATTACGTGCTGCTGACATGGCGAAGAAACCAGAAACGCGAACGTACTGCGCTGTGTTGGCGCTCGCTCATCCGCTTTCATTTGTATTCTGCTGAACCACTCTGTCACCATGGGCTCTCGTACAAAAGACATCTAAGGAGGAGCAGTGCAGGCATTACGAAAAGAAAAAGAAGCACCCCAGCGTGGCGAAAGTGTCAAGTAGAGCTGACATGTGGGTTGTTGAATCCTGAATCTGATGTGTTGCGAATGGCTACATTTCACCCGCTTGTCTTTTGACTCGCTCCCACTCCGCTCTCGAGCTACCTGGAAAGCAAGCACGTACAGTCTAAGCGGAGCCATGCCGTCCTTACAGCTTTTCAAAGAGGCACGGGAAACAAGACAGACGATCGATTGTTTCATAAACTGCCTTGTTTTATGCGCTGCAAACAAAAGCTTCATTCATAGAGAAGGGTAAATTACTGCGTTACTGGTGGTTTTCTTAGCAGTCTAAACAATGATTAAAATGACAATTACGAAGGCAACAGAAAATTACGCCAGTGAAACCGATAACTGATAAATATTCTGGAAACCATCCTGCAAGACAGTGCTGTGGAACTGAAAGTTTAAAAAGAGAAAAAAAAAACTCGTTGCGGTTGTCATGATGCTTGAAACGTATATTTTCCGGCTTTTCCGCGGGGTAACAAGAAGAATTTAAAGCTGTGATATTGCCTCTCTTGATCACGGCCACGGTTGCATGGCTGAGTTAGAACTTGTTTGTCACAGCATTTTTTCTTGTTTTTACTGAGATTGTGGTAAACACTTAAGTTGTTAGACGTCAAAACAGAAGGAAAGTGATGGTCTGACCACTAGCATGTGACACAGAATTAAGACGACGGCTAGAGAATGAATTTCATAACTTGCCCACTGCTTTTTTTAGGCGAAGGCCTGCTTTCAGTGCTCGGAAATCAATGATTAGTGAACTAAATTGTCCTTTTGTTATTTCCCACTCAATGATTTTTTTCCGAAGCGCAACCCTTTTTAAAATGAGATGGCAGGAATCTTGAACAAGAATAGAAACACAGTCGCCAGGCGCTGTTGTATACGCTTGGAATACTGTGCGGTAATTTTTCGGCTTTTTAAAAATCCTACTACAAGTTGTTCAAAAATTTACTTTAGAGATTTGCGGTCCAAGAATTCTCCATAGAAGGTGCACTTTCACGATGACAAAAGCCTTCAAGGGGCTAAAGTTTGCATCATCAGTGTATTCTATTGCAAGTGTTTGAGAGATGTTTGCCTTGTATGTGGTGTAAATATGTCCATTTTTATCCGTAAAGATGTGTGTATTCGCATTTTGCGCACATTGGAAACAATGAAAAGTCGTACTATCATTGCTTGTAGCTGGTAGGGCTTTAACGGCACCACTAAACATAATATTGGAGATGTGTTTATGCGCAGAATATACTAAAACATTTATTTCGCGGAAGCCATATTATCAAAGATGCAGACAACCCGAGACGCCTGTAGCGTCTCCTCTTAGAAGAGTATTCTACCCTCGTTCCGTCTGATTTATAAAATGAACGGTAAGTATTTCTAAAGCGCTTTTCATCCGGATGCGCCCTATGGGTAGCTATCCATGTCTTAACATTTACACGCGCTCTAATGACATAAATATAATAAAAACGGCGGCATTCCCTTAGGAAAGCCTGGTATCTTGAATCTGCTAAAACGTTTATTAAAAAAATTGTACGGCATGCATTTATAAATGCAGAAGTTTGGGTGAGTTGGTGCTACATTGCTCTAGCGGCAAGCACAAACAAACACGGTGACAGGAGATTAAAAATGTGGCACAAAAGTAGTTCTTTTTCTTCAAGTGTGTGTGCATGAAGCAGGAAACTCTATTTTTATTATCAAATGCTGACAAATGACTACCGGTCGTAAGAACCTGGAGAGGCAGGGCACGCGAACAACACCCTTTTAATTACCTAATGCTGACAAAAGACTACCCGACATAAAAAGCTCGAGAGGCAGGGCACGTGAACAAAAATCAAGAAGAATGTAAAATCCTGTGGTGACAAAAATAATGAAATAATTATTGTTCTCACTAAAACCAGAAAACAATGGTGTCTAATACTGTTGGAAATAAAGTTTCAAGACCTAAGTGCTGCGGTGTACTCTTAACATGTCGAATTGTCGCAGTAGCTACGTAAAGTGCAAGTACGAGATACCACGCAAAAGCTTACTCTAACCCGCCACGGTGGCTCAGTGGCTAAGGCGTTGCGCTGCTGAGCACGAGGTCGCGGGTTCGATTCCCGGCCGCGGCGGCCGCTTTTCTGATGGAGGCGAAAAGCAAAAACGCCCGTGTGTACGAGATTTCGGCGCACGATAAAGATCCCCAGGTGGTCAAAATTAATCCAAAGCCCTCCGCTACGGCGCGCCTCATCGACTGCTTTGCGTGGGCGCGATAAACCCCACGATCAATCAAAAGCTTACTCTAACCGGACAGTACCCCTCAAGATTTTCATCTTGTCGTGCATGCACAAAGAACTTCGCTTGTTTTTCGAGGCATTCCCTACAATTTTGTTTCGCCTTAACAAATATTTTCTACCATCCTTCAAATTTCGTTCCACAAGAAATGCTTTTGCTGTTTTTTATCTCGTTTTTCTTGAAATCAGAGGAGAACTTATGAGGCACACAAAACTACTTTAAGCGCATCTCATGCGGTGCGTATTGCACAACCCATCTTATTACGATAGCTTTTAACCTGGTTTTAAGCTTTGTGTTTGAACTGTACACAGGGCTCAGCGTAAAAAGTGCTGAAAATTGGCACCCTCACATAAAAATTTGGTCGCTAAGTGCCGAGTATTTCAGCCATCTCGACGGAGCATTCCGTTGACGGATTAATAAAAAAGGGAACAGAGAACACCACCACCTCAAGAAACAGCGCAAGCCTAGCTGAGCGGGCTACCTAAACTTGAAAGCGCGAACGCTAATCGTCGCTAGCGGGAACGCCGAGTCTCCGGCAGCGACTGATTCCCTGCCCCAAAGGGCGCCGCCCGGGTTCTATTCTGAGGAGCCTTTAAGAACCAGTTCCACATGCAGCTAGGGAAGAACTCGGGAAGCGTCTAGTTGTTTGCGCCCATCTTCCAACCGGGACAGCTCTTCCCCAAGCGCTGGAAAGTCCCTAGGTCGATGACGGCGCGCTCTATCCCGCGAATCTCCGTGTCCCCAGATCGATGCCAGTCAACCAAACGAAAATTTTTCCTAGGGCGGTGAACTTCCCAAACAGGGGCCGAGGTTCAGGAGAAGAGAATTTGTCCCTAACAGCTTAGGCTTTAACTTTGAATTGATTATCGCTCAATATGCAATTTAGTGTTACCGACGGCAGTGTTTCTCACTAACATTGGCACAGAAACTGCTGCTACGCTCGTAATTTCTCATATTTTTGTTCCGCACAGAATCATGTAAGAATGGAAAGCTTTAATAGGGAATAACAAACTGGAAAGGTTAACTAGGATTTAAAAAAAAAGAACGTTCTTGCCCGAGACGCCGAGCGCACGCGTCAGGCTAATTAGGCGTGTAGCATAGAGCTCACTATTGGTGTAAAGAAAGACCCCACTTGCCGCATGAGAAGAACCCCAACGACGACTAAAAGGAACTGCTCCGCAAGCTGCAAGTGAACGTGCTCAAGGGAGTGGAAATGTGTGCGCAGGAGGCCGCCTGGTTCTTGCTGCGGCAGGAAACTAAACATCCCCCTCGCGAGGGGCACGATCAAATGCAGAGCATTTCCGAGGGCGCACGACGTTAAGTAGTTTGCGTTACGTTAATGTTGTTGCACTTGTTGCTGTTGGTTGTTGTATTGTAATTAATTGAGGAGACGTAATTACGTGGTCACGTGACATCATTTATTAGCAGGTGGGTATGATTATTATTCTTCTCTTCTCTTCTCTCTCTTTTCTTCTCTGGCTGTTGTTGTTGCGTCGTCGACGTCTAAATGCCTCTGGTTGAGTTAATCCCCCCATTCGAGGGAGTCGATGGGAGACGTAATTTTTGAAGTTGTTCTTGCTGCTGCTGTATCAGCAGCTTCTTGACGTAGTTTGAATGAGTCAAGGATATAAGGCGCGTTCGTAGCCCTCCTTTCTGTGTCGGCTTTGTGGCGCAGTGGGTAGAGCACCATGTACCTTGCGTTCCGCCCGCAGGGTCGTGGGATCGAAACCAGGCGCCGGTAAGTATTAGTTTTTTATATAGTGTAGGGGGAGGGGTGCGGACTACTACGGACAACTAGAACGGGTGATATCGTGAGTTAAAGAAATGCTCTGCATTTAAAAGTTCTGGAGAACATTTGAGCAGGCAGAAATGGTGGAAGCGACAACCAGGGTGGTAAACGGTGGATATTAGACGGTGATGTTTATTTTAAGTGTACCTATGTAAATCGTTGGATGCTGGATTACTGCATCGCCCTAGACAGCTCTTCTTGTCTTGGGCAATATCTTAGAGCCACCAAAATTTTGTTATACACATGATATAGCAACGGAAACAGCTACATTGAGATTTCTTCCACAACAGGATATTTCAAGAGTTTTAAATGAATTCGCAGATTTCGAAATTTAAGTTTTATCCATCTGCCTAGCAAATTCTAATGTAGAATCTTAGATAAATGTTACTTAGCAATGTGAATGATCGTTGAATAGTCTGATGCTTCATAAATATTGCACTTTTAATTTTATTTATGGGCGAAAAAGTAACATAAACTTAGCTTAGCTGTGTAACGCATTTGTAACCTGTGTCACGAAAAAAAAACTGCTTCAATTTATCTGAACTACCGTCCTTATTTATATACTCTACCATGCCTATTTACATACTCTAATGGGGACATCAGTGCGTTTCAAAAGGGAAAAGCATTGTTTCTGCAATTTCCACTTCTAATGTCATCTCCTGCGTGGTAGGTTAAAGGCCGTTTCTATTCGCGGAAATGTCTCTTCAAATGTTCTGCAAATTTCCGTCATTGCGATAAGTTTTTAATATTCTTGGCAAATATTGGTTTCGTGACGGAGAAGTAACGAATGAGAATATGAGTTAGAGGCGTGACTACTTGTCCCTCGCTTAGAGACCCAGCGTCCCTATATCTCGTTGCATACAATTAAGGTAAAAAACGGTGATATTAGGTTTGTGTGAATGTAACATTTACTATGCAGGCCACGTAACTCGGGAAATTGGCGGCAATGACAAAGGCTACAATATACTTTAATCGTCCCGCACTAGGCCTGCCTCTATTAAGATAGAGCGCCTGTTGTATTCAAAGAAAGTAACAAAAGCCCTAGGAAGAACGTCTGCTTGAACACTTATTTCTGCACTATGAACAATTTCGCCGAACCTTTTTGGGCACAGGTTATTACCGTATGGTAAAAACGTTACGAAGGCACAGCTTGGCACCATTATTGCGCAAATCATAGCATAACGACGCAACTATAAAAATTGCTCGAAGATGTCCATTTATGTTTGAATTATCCCACGTCCTTACACTTTTACGTAGTGACACTTAGAATGACATTATGTTTAAGCAAGTTGGAGGTCGTCTGCGTTTCTCGCCCACTTTTTTCTGTCTTCAACGCGGTGAATTTTCTTGCTCTGTTCTTTCAAATAATTATTGGCAGTTTTCCTTCGTTCGCACCAGGCTGCGCTTGCGCGAACAAAAGCATTTATAATAGCTAGGCAACCCACTTACGGAGCTCTCGAAGCCCTGAGTGCCCCTGGGGATTTCGAAGAAAAGAAGCTGTCAGAGTTGTAAGAGAGAAATTCTGTTGTCAAGAAGGCAGCGCTTCATTAGCATATTTATTCCTTTTTCTAAAGTGCAACGATCTCTTGGTGTCGGTATATAAGCGGAGGTGTCTGGCTTTCCCTACTCGTCACTTCTATGAAGGAGGGGGGTAGAGACGGAATTTGAAGGATATTTATTAAAAAAAACTGTTCACGGGTGCTTCGCGTGGCAGTAGAAATGCGCTTCCGGTGGAGCAGCTTTTTTTAAATGCGAATGCATATCTTAGTCGGGGGTTGTCGTGCTCCGTCGGCGTGCGCCTGTATTCCTCCAGCGCGAGCGCACGTGAGCGCGCGCCTCGTAGTTCTGCCTTCGTCGTCGTCGTCTGGGCGCGGTGGACCCGCGCCGCTACAGTCGGGGGTTGTCGTGCTCCGTCGGCGTGCGCCCGCAGGTGTAATCTCTCCGCGCTCCTCCTCGCCCCTAGAAACAGCTGTGGCGCGCCGAGCAACCGGAGCTGGTGGTAGCTCGGGCGGGAGTAGCGGAGGGCAAGGGGAGAGGAGGAGCGCGCTCGGGCGTGTGAAGGCGCTCGCATCGCGGAGCTCGGCGGGAGAGAGAGCTCGCGCGCGGGGCGGGTGTGTTGCGCGGGTCTCTCTCTCCTCTCCGCGTACCCTCTCTCCGCTCGCTGCGCTCGGAAAATGTATATAAATGCAGTGGAGCGCACGCCTCTCTCCGTTACTGCTTGCCGCAGCGCACTCATCCGTGCACCCAATGCATTCGCATTTCCGCACGATCCCCTTCGGGGAGGTGGGGGGAGTTTTTTTTGCAATACATGCCTGGCAGAAGGACTACGACATAAATACGATTAGTATCATTCTATATTCATTTAAAGCTTGAGGTATGTCTACGAAACGTCTTATTTTTCATAAAGGCTTCGGATAAAGCACGCCAGCGAATTGTTCTTTGTATTGCGTGAATGTAAAAAGTGCGGAGAGCCTTCTTCAATGTTTCTGTAACTGTGTTGAGCTGAATTCGTAGGTAGGCAATTTTGATAGTTGTGACTGAATTCAAGGGGAACTGCAGTCACTCTTACTTGTTTCCATGAATAGTTAACATTCGTACCTTCTTCTAGACAATGTTAGAAGAAATGATGTACTGCGGTTCTATATACAGTCACCAGTAAAATGAACTAATCCGAAAATTTTGAATATGGAAGAACGCCAAAAATTTACAATGACTTAACTGAAAAGAAAAACTTGGGAGGCTCTTAATATAATTAACATGGGTTGCGGTATCTGCGCTTTGTGGCATGTTTTAACGTATTCGTTGGAGTGATAATTAAAACCGTGCTCAAAAAGACGAGTTATCGTAAACGCGGTAAACTTAGCTGCGAATTCTGACGTTTGTAGAAGTTACGTTTTTGGAAGAGATTGCTACGTATTTAGAAAAGAGTATCTCAGTATCTCAGCGGGAAATCGACGAGGCTTGGCAATTACGACGGAAAAGACTTTAATGGAAATTTTTTACGAAGTTAGGTAATTATTTTTAGATAGCCGTGCAAGCAAGTCAGGCAGGGTGTACCACTAATGTGAAATCCAATATTTGTATTACGTGTACCTGCTGGACTAGACTTAATTACTTTGCAATGATTTCGTGCTACTGACACTACTGTAAGCACCAAAGTTTGCTTGGCAGTAACACCATAAAATGAAAGCCCCAATTTTAAGAGAAAGATGGTCAAAACGCGAAGCTTTCTCTCATGCAACCAGGGTCAAATTCAAAGCTCGAAAGGTAAACTGCTTCCACGTGTCAGAATGGCGTAACCGGATATACTAGGGCTTCATAATGGGAGATACACACGTTATATTCCGAATACCGGAAGCGTTTGTTTTGTTTACTCACTCGCATGGTGTGCAACTGTCGGTATCTGTTCTGCGGGATGGGTTTCCTGCAGTGTGTTGTGGGTGTAACGATTTCGATTTGGGCCTTCGAATTTAGACTTCGAAGACATTGCTTTTCGACCACAGAAAGCTTCCCGTTTCAACCATCTTTCAGGTCATCCACTATCATCGCCATAGTCAGAGAACGTTCGATTTCCTGTAATGCATTGGGGGGGAAACGTCGCCATCAGTAAGGTATTGAAGGTTTCGTGTTAAAATAAAAGTTCCTTGTGGAAACATGAGAAAGGTTGATGGTATTTCCCCCTATAATACCAGGATTATGCAATGTTTCTGATATGTAATGTAACCTATGGGCTAACGACAACTGTAGCTTCTTTAAGGACTACTGAAACCAGAAGCCAGAAAGCTCATTAAGAGATGACGACGTTGCCGTCTTAAATACATAAAAGCAACCAAATGACGATTTTAAAAAATCCTGCGATTTATTTTTCAAAAACAGAGAGGGAAAGACACCAAAGGGGAAATGGGAAAGCTGGAAGAAGCAGCGGCTGAATGATACGTTAGTTGGTCATCCTTGGGGTCGGTTTGTGACGACAGTTAGCAAACACCAAACGCCAAGCCAACTGCTATCCAAATGACATTCTACTGTCGTCTGGGCAGAACTGTGGTAGAACTCAACTGGAGATCCTGTGCATATACACACATTTTGTGGATGGGGATCTTCCCACTTGAGTGTCTTTTATGCCTAGTCTCGTGCGACGGGCTCTACAGAGGACCCGAAAAAAGAATCACTAACTAGACTAAGTAGACTATGAAAAACTTGTTTGCATAGATCAAAGAATTTCCTTGTTACACATAGCACAGAAACTCTTTTAGGCCGTAGACGATGCATTACAACGATATGAAGTCTGCTCTCAAAGATTGTTTTTTTAAATGCTCTAATTTAATACGTTCACTAAAACTTGTTAGCACTAAGTTGTGTCAGGTTTCTACAAAAGGCTTACTAAAGAATTGTAATTTCGTAACAGACTGGCAGAAAGTCTAATTCAACACTCACAAACTTCAAAATTGCTTAGCGCGCTGAATTTTGCGTAGTTAGCCATTGTGATGCGAAAACTAACCTTAGTTTGTGCTACAACCTATGTGATGACTTAATCCACAGGTTACAAAAGTACAGACAGTGATTTAGGTGCACACTGGAATCATTTGGAATAGGATTTTACCTAAATGCACGAATTAGTATATGCGATTTTTCGATGTTTGGATCCATAAACGACCGCCGCAGCTGTGCCCGAATATATCCGTACTTCCCCTAATAGCTGCTTTAGGCACTCTGACGGGCACGTAACCCCTTCATGATGGTCAACAACGCCAGAAAAAAGGCTCATGGCAATGCCCCCTAGACGTCAGCAGGCCCGAGGCTAAGAGAAGAGAACACATCAATCAAGTTCATAGTATGTGACCGGGAGTGATGGGGGCTTAAAGTAAACAAGGAGACCGGGAACCGTATTCGTCACCTGAAGTAAAGGCCAAGGGCCATGCGTTGGCTCACCCCTAAGGGAGGTGAGATGGTGTAGCACCGAAAAGAGCCCCGCATTTCATCTTTCAATCTCGCGGGAGGCGGTCAAATGGATTGGGGAAAAGCCCCGGGCACAACGGGGAAAGAGTGGCGATGCCCATGTTTTCCGTGCGGATTAGGCTGTCTCCTTGCCCTCTGACAGAGGAGCTTCGAGGAAGGGCGAATCTCCCCTCCGAGAAAAGTTTGTATGGCTTCTACGGGGCTATGTGCAGAAGACATGTTCATCCTCCAGTGCAGACGTGCATGATGAGAAGCCTGCAAGTAGGCGTCTGATGGGCAGTGAGTTCTCGTTCTGCTGTCATCGAGATTACTCAGGCTTTTAGCCGCTTGGCAGATATTCAAAGGAGAAGAAGAGTAGGGTTTCAACCGGCGCTTGCAGGTTGTGATATAAGGCGCCTACGGAACCCTTTTACCGCTGAGAAATGGCAGATAATGTATGCAGCCGGAATCGAGAAGACGGTTTTGTGATGGCAGAAATGATAATAGAGGCAGGTACGGACTAGTAGTAGAGGGAAGTGTGGTTCTCAACGGGCGGTGGTAAAAATATCTGGCTCTGTTCACTTGTTAAAATGTTGTTATTGAGGCCTTTCGCTAAAAGTTTCTTTTAAGCATTTTTTGTGGAATATGAGTGCTTTCTCCAGTGGCCAGCTTTGCGTCCACCAAATTTAAATTTTCAATTCTTTTGCGTCTGTATTGACTTTTCATTAATCACAATTAGGAAAGATATAGAGACACGCCAATAAGAGAAGTTCCTATTTTTGATGGAATAGATGATGCAATCTTGCTTAAGTGTAGAACCTCCAATGAAGCTCGGCTTGATGAGTCACATTTTGAGCTGGAGCTCTAATGAGAGATCACTAAGTTCTTGTTTTAGTCGTAGTGGCAGTGGATGCTGTGAAAAAACTTTCCGCCCCGGTTTATTATTTGCGCGGTATATTGAAATGTGAGCCCTCTACACAAGCTGAATGTTAACTCGGACAATGATGTGTGATTACTCAAATAAAGCGTTCGTCTACCAAACAAGACAGGCATTCAAAAGAAAGCGAATGGAATGTTGCAGCATTATATTACTATTGACTATAAAAAATAACTGTAGAGAATTCGCTTGCCAAGAGATAGCTCGTTATAGCGGGCATTGTTCTACAGTCTTGCGAGCCTTTGCCATATGCCCTGAATTAGAGCATCCATGAGTAAAATTTAAGCGCAAACGGACACAGGGACGGGAAAGGGAAACGACACCAGTGCTTTCTCGTCCCTGTGTCATTTTGCGCTTAAGTTTCACTCATGGATGTTCACCAACTAGCTCGTCTCTCCATTTTGCGTTAGAGAAGTCGCGCATGCTCTTTATTATTTTGTATGTGGGAGAACAAAAAAACAAAAGGAGGATATTAATAGGGTATGAATAAAGCAAAAAAAAACAATAGATGAACACAAAAAGAGGGGGTTGCAGTGGGCAGACTACCATAGCTTTTGATATTCTTTTTATCGATGTTTTTGTTTAGGGAATCGTTGGAAGTTACGTGCATCGCTTGCGGCAGTAACATATATTTTGGTGGTTGTGATATAATAACAGGGCACGTCATCACCCTCGTCGATTTCTCTCCTCCTTTTTGGAGCAATATCATAGGAGGGAGGGGGAAGAGCTGCACCTTCTTTGCGCTAAAAAACACAACGACGCGCCAAATCCACCTGTTTAGCGAAACCGGCCAAACAGCGGGTTTGTAGCACCCCGATAATTACAGAACTTCAATAGCCACCGAACATCACATAGTTTATCACCATCATCATAGTCATAATCAGCGGGGATTTTTGTGCTCTAACGTCTCGGTTATGAGCTAAATGAAGCGACGCAATGAACAGATCCCACGTTTTATTTACCAGAATTTGTTAGCTGTGAAAACTAGTATCTCATGTAAGTAGGAGTGTTCGTTTCTGTCGTTATATTTGCAATGCTAATATTGAAAAAAAATCAATGTTTTGTAGCGCGCACCTGTGTATGCTTAAGTAGACATAAAAAGAACACCACAAGTGTAAATTAAATGCCCAGACAGGCAAAGTCAGCAAAATGAAGGAAAACAGGGGTTGTTTAACATGGGGTGTACACGAGCAGCAGACGCAAAGCTTGCTGTATCTGTGGCATGCGCCACCTAGATAGGATTTAACAGAACACAGGTACCGAAGTGCAGCAAAATTCATTTTACTATATAGCGATTAAAAATTTTTTGCAGCGAGCTACGCAGCGAACCTCTTGCGGCTCTTATATTGCATACTCTTCTTTCCGTGTAATATAAAACAGATCACGTGGATATAAAGCACAGCCACAAGTGGTGGCTATTTGCGTAGTACTGTAATTTCTTCCGACTGACAGTTCACAAACGTGCCGTTTGCTTGTGTTGGCACACGGAAAAAAAAATACTCGTTGTTTAACGTCGTCGGTGCGCAGGTTTAGTCCAGTCCAATGAAAAATGTTCCAAAGAAAAGTCGTTTGCTGCACGCTTTCTTGCTCGAAATCGGTGTCCGTTTGTTTAAAAGACGTTTATATGAACGTTTTTTCTCAATCACAGAAGAGCTTATTGGTAGCGAATTATTGAAATAGAAGCAAATAAAGAACTCGAGCACATGATTTTGAAACAAAAGTAAAAGCATTAGGACAGCACTTCGGTCTCAGAAGAGCCCGATAAACCCGGTCAACGCCATGTCTCTCTGGTCGAAGAGAAAATCTAAGCAACAGACATAAGGACACGCTCCCCTTCACCTAATGATGACGATAGTTGAACGTGAAGCTTTCGTGTGGTGGACCAATCCCACACTGCGAGTATGTGCTACTCTGGAGGTACTCACAACTTGCTTAGAATACCCACAGCAACTCTCGTCTGTGGACTCCCTAGGCCTAACAGTTGGGTTTCGGGTGTACGGCGCAAATGGGCAGTTGCTGCTTGGTGTTCGCTTCGAAAATGTTGAAATGGAGCAAACCGAGAAACGCCGTTTTCATAACACTCAGGATCCAAGTTGCAGTCCGGCAAAGGAAAGAGATTTTTTTCTTTCGCTTCATCCACGGCCACTCATGTTAATCGTTAGAAAAATTTGGCTTTTCTGCATTCCGTATTGGCGTACGACGGTGTCAGTGAGGACACTAAAGCTTAGCCTTGAAAACATTGGATGTGAACGTGACCAGCGTACTTACATTGCTCTTTGTGCTTCCCAGGGGCTCAGTAGTTGATGCGAGTGTCGCAAGCTTCGACCTAAGCGTAGGGGATCTTTGTCATTGCCACCGTTGTAGTCGGAAGGTTATGGCCCTAGCTTGAGCGAGGAAAACTTTATTTTTCGATGTCTCGACGCTTGTAAAATCTGACATCAGCGTTTCCCCACAACTTCTGCTTTTAAAACGCAGCAGTAGGGCATCACAACTGAACATGCGAGAAAAGAAAAAAATGAAAAACTCACGGTGCATCCCAAGTCAACAAAAAAATGCTTGCTTTTTAAAAATCTCTCTGAGAGCATGAATTGTTGTTTTTACTCTAGCAGACGAAATGGGGAATTTATTTACCGTGGAGTAATTATGCGAACAACGCACATTTAGATCAAGGACTTTTGTTGCCTGGTTCTTTGTATTCAGTTCGAAGATTAATATGTGGCTAACACAAAAGTACAAACCTAACGCCGAAGTTCAGAATTGCTCTTGAAGGTGTTTTTGTCGCGGTGCATCAAAAATAACGGTTCCGTGCGTTTTATTTTCTCCTTTAGCAGGATGCTTGATTAAACTTGGAAATTTCGGACGCCTCAGCTGAACGGTACAAACCTCGCCTTCACCATTATACTCATTCTCTCCCTCAATTGAGAAATAAAAATATAAATGATGCAAAAAAGACTTCCACCTATAGATGAACGCAGACTTATGAGCTCACAATGTGAATGTGGTCAATAGTTCAGGCATTTGCAAGAGCTGTATAGATGCGCTGTCTGTATTCAACATCCGTTATACTTTAAGGAACAAAGAGAAATGTTGATCACACGGGAAATTCCCGACAAGCATGATATTGCATTAAAAAGCTGAATTTTCAAATTGATAAAATTTGGTCAATCACGAAAGAAATGTAATTTGAAGTGCTAGATGCTAATGAAATGTGCGACGCAAAATAATGAATTGACTGAATTACTGTGAAACAAGATTGTTAATGTACATAAAAAGAACCAGACGAAAGGTTGTAGGACACGGGAATTAGAAATATAAATACGCCACTGAAGTATTTCGTAAAAAAACATAAAGAAATTATTATTAGAGTCAGTCCCACTCACGCGCGCACTTTGATTAACGTGAAGAAACAAAGTTGTGTAGATAAAAACTGATATTCTATTTAGACCACCAAGGGATCACTTTAGCTCCGGCTTGTGTTCCTTCTTCTGGTGTCCTGCTTCCTCTTTGGTGGTTTTTTTATGTCTATTATGAAATGCCACTCACCCGTAAGTTTGCTGTCTTGAAGATGGGTAAAGAGGGGGTCTCCATTAAAACTGGTAATTTTCTATTCTTCACTAGTTTGTAATCCCGCATAGTTCTTTGACAGGGAGAAAAACGAGTTTGCTGCAGCAGGGGCATCCAGACAAAGCAAATGTCCGGATTTTTAATCAAGACTTAGAGCGCGTATTTTGCGGGAGCCTGTGTCCTGGCAGTGGAATAAGACCTGCTTGACTTTCTGGGTCCGGAATTGTCGAAAAATCAAATAAATTCAGTGCCACAATAGGAATAAACCGACGTATTTTCTGCTATACAAAACGATAGGCAGGCTGAGTTATTGTCTTGACGTAGGATGCTGAGCTTTATTTTGGGAGGCATAGAAAAAAAAGGCAAGCGCGGCACGGAGGATGTTTAGCGTGCTCTAAAGCATACAACTGGTGTCTGATATGCAAACAGTCACTACAGGGACTGCTTCGTACGGTCAACTAACGTTGAGAAGACAGAGCTGTTGTTTTGAAAACACTGTAATGTCCGCAAGAAAGATAATAGGCTTACCCCGGATTCAGTGACATTAAAGATAACGAGGCGGTATTTTTTGTGTTCTTGTACTCCCAAAACGTCTCTCAGCAATATACGATGTCTCTCCGAGTGTTCAGTTGTGCGATGAGAAGTTCCATGCTACTTTAGGTGGTCTAAACTTATCGCCCCCCCACCCCCCTGCGCTTCAAACCTCTTCTCGCTTCTCAGCACGTCGCCAGTAGCGTAGTCCCGGGAATACGTATTTAAAACCAGTAAAACGCGAGAAAACTTTTTGCCAGAAGAGTGAACATCAGAAACAGAGAATGCAGTGGGAAGATCTTGCCTGACATCTTTTGTGATCGTTCGAAATCGCTTGTAAAGCAGTCACGCAGTCACGTCTTGTCCAACTCAATGAGGCTGCTTTTTAAAAAAAGCCGTTTGTGCTATTTGGGCATGTCCCACAAGACGTCAAACGTGACTTGGGTCATGGATTCTCAAGGGACATTATGCTTCTCTCCTTTGTTGAGCAGCACTACTCACTATTTTTGTTGAGTTTTAAAGCTGTTTTACGTTTACTCATCGTCCGGGTTCCAAGCGGTCAAGAAGGGATGTTCGTACTCCATGCCGTTTAGTTTCTGGCGATGAGCCTGCTCTGTATGATATATGCGTTATTGCATGGAAGCTCTGTTGCTTTCATTTTTCATTGTGGCACTGTTCTTTAAAAATACCGAGAGTACCTACAACCGAATCGGTACGCAAGAAGTGCCCGCTTTACGTGCTGCTCTCCACTCATAAGCAGTGAAGTTGTATATTGGGTGTGAATAACAGTTTGCAGGTGTCTGTCTCAGTGGTTTCGCCAGTTTCGACATGTATGCATGCATACACACATACATACATACATATATGGACACATACATACATACGTACATACATACATGCATACGTACGTACGTACATGCATAGATACAGACATACATACATACGTCACATACATACATACATACATACATACATACATACATACATTTAAGAAAGAAGAAAACGTGGCGCAAACTAGACGTGGACGAAGAAAACAAGCTAATACATATACAGGCGCCAACTCCCAACTGTTTTAACAAAACGGGTTGAGCTAGTTGGTTCATGCTTATTGGAAAGACTAAAAGGGGGCGCTAAGCAGATGAAGATGAAGTAAGACACAAAAACCACAAACAGGCGCCAACAGGCGCCAACAGGCTATGTGGTGTTTGTGTCTTACTTGGTCTTCGTCTGCTTAGCGCCCCCTTTTAGTCTTCCCAACTGTTTAGTTCAAGGAAACCACACGAATTTATACATGACTTATCTAAACAGAAACAACAACAGCAAAAAAATCAACCAAGGTGTAATCATGCTAAGAAGTCTATTTGTTGGTGACAGTGGCTAAAATGAATAAGTACAACACTGATGAAAGAATAACAACATATCTACTTCAGCCTCAAGAGCAATCAATATGGTCATCAGTGTTGTACTTGCCTCAATACAACGCGCTTCCCAAGCCGAGTGTACCTTTGGCGAGCAGAGCCCTAAAACTTGGCATTTTTTACCGGGCGTGTAATAAAAACCGTGCGTGATATGCAGAAACGTTTGCTCGTTCTCTTTAATAGAAATTTCCCCATTCTGTATCATTATCTACCACTGATTAACCGAAGTTTCTTGTTTAGTGTAGAAAACGTTTTCACGCTAGCTCGAGTTTCTATCCTTTCATTCTATCCTTGTTCTTGTTGGGTGTGTGTTTCTGAGGGACTCAGCTCACTTCAGCAGACAGCAGTACAAGCGGCTGTTTTGTTGAGAACAAGGCGTCATCGGCGATGCTTGACGACACAAGAACACAGATGTGATGAAAATTCGATTCGCCCGAAGGAACAGCAGCTGTCCGTCGTGTCGATAAAAGCACAAGTCCTGAGTCGTGACAGGGGTGCGACCCCAAGACGCTCATCACATGCGGGGTCGACACCCCTCGCAAAGTTGGCACTGAGGAGAGACATTGATTGCCTTCCCTGTTTCCAAGCGAAGCATGCAGGGCAGCTTTGTTTCGTCGCTTTTATCTGAGATTTATTCTTAGTGTTTTTTTGTAGGGAAGTATGCAACGCAAAAACCGAGCGAAACTGCCTCGTCGCAGTCCGCGCCGGTGGCACGGAAAATCTATCGCTTCCCTTCTCTTCCGAGTGCCATCAGAACCAGCACTGGGGACACTACAGGGTTTAACGTCATCATTTTCTCCACAACTTCCTTCCACGTCCATCATACACAGAACTGTCAGCAGACGGCCGCTGGTAATTGTTTAGGGTACTTTTTACTTACGATTGATTGATTCTAGGGTTTTAACGCGCCAACGCAACGCAGGCGATGAGGCGCGCCGTAGTGAAGGGCTCTGGATTAATTTTGACCACCTGGGGATCTTTAACATGCGCCGAAATCTCGTACACACGGGCGTTTTTGCTTTTCGCCTCCATCAGAAAAGCGGCCACCACGCGGCCGGGACTCGAACCCGCGACCTCGTGCTCAGCAGCGCAACGCCTTAGCCACTGAGCCACCGCGGTGGGTTTTTACTTACGAACAACGGCAAGCAAGTAGAGTGATCGCTTACAAAGGTTTGAAAAAAAAAGTTGCTCGTGTTGAGCGCTTCAAATATTGTGTACTTTTCTGCAATAGAAAATTACCCACCTCTTGTAATGCGATTGAAAACGCAGAAGCTTTGTAGCACCCCGAAGAAAGCCTGCAATCTTCAGTCCAGAATTATTTAGAAACTTTCTCAAGAAAGCCGCCTAGTGAACTCAACTACGGTTGTTTCAGCGTGCTCCAAATATTTCATCTACGTTGCTAGTCTCCGTTATACCTATCTCAATCTTCTTGTGTTGTTCGCGCAATGTTGTTCGCGCGACATTTTTGATATTGTGCGTACGTCTTATACTTTGGACGTTTATTTGTGGTCTGAGCGATGGCATTCGCGTTTAGCACCATCTGTAGGCCAAAACATTATATGTTGCAAAACGTCTATGTATGGCCACTTGGGTTACGCGAAGAAAGATAAAAAACTTGAAGGTTTAAAGCTATCTACGTGACTTCTCTGGTTAATTTATTCTGTAATCTCCCAAAATTTTTTTTGAAGTTTAGCAGTGAATAAATGCACTATCAGTCGTTTTGTTTTGTGCTGGCAGATATGTTTCCACATTGCCATAATAACGTTTTCACGCGCGTCCAAAATTTACCAACAGGGTTGTGTTTCGAGAGATATCAATGTTTTTTTGCAACAATTTTTTTTTTTGCAACGATGGTGGTTTAGAAAAGTGATTGCGAATTTTTTCTTGGACGATACGTATAGCATGCGGGGGAAGGTATACTTTACTTTCTTATCAATGTAACCTTCTGTACCAGAAATGCAACCTATAAAACTTATAGATTGTTTTGGGTATTTTCGGGATGGACTACAAACTGACAACGATTATTTTAGTCTGACCTCTAAATACCAGCCCCCTCACTATAGAGAGCAACATTACTGCACTAATGATATCTTCAATAAAAATTCACAAGGCATGTCCAAGAACCGAAGGAACCATGAAACAAGACAGATGAAAAGCAGTAAACGTATTTGATGACCCAAAGCCCCCGATACAGGCGAAGAATTTGTTGTAAGCGATTATAAGGAGCGTTGCTTAACACGTCTTGACCCTTATCTGGAACTTGACGGCTGATATTCTGACCCCTGTATCTTTATAGCCGTGACTTCCGAACGCCCCGTTCGCCATAGAAGAGAACAGCAAAAGGGGGCTGTTGCTTTGCTAAATACACTCATTCAAGGTGCAGACCTTGCTGCACCTCCAATATTTACATTTGCGTGCGGTCTTGAAAGCGAGTATTTCCAAACCACCGACAACAAAGCATTTCTACTTGGCACAGAAATTTCTATTGCACACCAGGCTCTGTGAAATTAAAAGAATAGTTGGCAAACTCGCCGAATGAGAACACACGTTTGCGTCTGAATGTGGCAGACAAGCAGCCATCACAGAAGCACTTACTGGTGAGATATAAAAAAATAACGCGTGCCACATACAGGGAAAAGTTTCATTAACAAATCACGTATCGTTGTTGAATTCGGTTCTTTTTGAAAACCGCGAGTTTAAGCGGTTTTTTGTTCTCATGTTCGTAAGAAACCGGACTGCAGATCTCGGTGGTTGGACACGAAAATGGCGTTCCGGGCAAAGGATTATTGTGACATCTTCCTTGAAAAAATCATCAACAAAACAGGAAATCAGAGCGCAAACTTAACAAATACGTGTAAAAAACTAATGTTTTGACAGGAACAACACGAATTTGTTATCGGAAGGCGGAGCAGTAAATATTTAATCTACCCTTGACAAACACACATAAATTAATTAAACTAGTGAACTAACCCAGTAGGAGCGGAATGTTGCGCAGCAATAAAAGACGAGATACACAATCCCATGTGCCCATAACCTCTAGAGAAGTTTTTGTGGAAGGGGCGGTAATTTGAATAAAAATAAAACATGAGATGATGCGATAAAAATAACAATACACTATAGAATAAAAAAACCTTCAGACTGTTATCCATGCTTTTGTTGCACCACAAACGATCTCAGAACTTGACGTTTGATGTCAATTGTCGTTGATGGTGTATTGCAATTATATAAGTATTTTAGGTATTGGAATAAACGAATTATATGACACCATTTCCTTCGCTTTTGTTGATCAGGATCTACGACAAAAGAATGGCGACCTTTTGGATTCACAGTCGGTGCGAGACGGGCTCCAAAGATGCAGTTTCTTAGCGAGGGCATGCCTCTGAGTGAACACGAAGAATTTCAGGATGAGGACAATTTCAATAACGAGTAAGAAAAATACAAAGGAACTGTAAATTGAGAAGATGGTGACAGCCGGCTGAACCTATATTGTGATAGCAACTGTGTTTACCCGACACAGCCGACTGTTTTGGAGTTCTAGATGTTCGGGCCCAGAGTATAATATTTGCTGAATTGTGGAAGATACAAACTGCCAGTGGGATTACGTGGGTGCCTGAAGGGATACAGAGCTGGAGACTTAGCTGGAGACTATCCAGATTTGGTCAGCCGTCTGGCAATTAGCATCTTCTCCGAGGAGGTTTCATACTGTCAATCTTCGGCGCTGTATGTGAACATATACTATATATAAACTTTATATACTATACAATGTATAGTATATATACACTGTATGTACGTATATAAATGTATAAATACAGTATACACTGCATATAAATATATGCCTACTACCGCAGACGCACGAGGCTTTTTCATGTACGACCTCGCCAGTGTTAGCCCACTTATATTGATATGTAAACGCTTGCTCCAGCCGTGCGATTCTGTTTGTTCGACAGATTTGTACTGGCGATCTTCGACCGGTCTTGCTGGTACGTGTTTGTCTTCCAGAATCACTAGTTCCGCTTTGCGAACACAGGCGTCTTTTGCATACACGCGGCCCTAGCTCGTCAGTATGTGCTGTGCCTTCCGCCTTGTGATTCAAGCGGCATTTCCTGGCAAGCGTGTCTATCATACTCGATGAGACACTGATGAAGGCCACTTGCAAACATGAGAATGGAGGGTACGGGAGATGACGGAGGGCGCATTTTTTAGAGAATAAATGCGGCACTCAAATTTTAAACAAGTAACATGTGAAGTGCTGAATTTTGGATCTCGAATATCTGTGTTTTCCTCAATTGCTCCACATCCAATTGCAAAGTTATGCAAAATAGAGGCCACCATGTCTCTTTCCAGGAAGAAATATAAACTATCTGCAATAGCCACCTGCCCTATAAAGGTGGTACTAAGGCCCATGCCAGGGCCGGCGCCAAAGGCTGTTGTGGTGAAATCCGCCTAAACTGTCCGTAAGCCTCATTTTCTATTTTATGATTTAATGAGCTCACGGCAGTGCATTCAATTATTTTACGCGAAGGTAAGTGTCGGTTTCCGAAGTATGCGATATCTGGATGGAAATCAGAAATGCGGCTCCCTGAAGATTATTCGCTTCTGGGTCAAGTAGGTCCCCTAAATTTTTTCCACGTTCGTCGATACCAACGTTGCTGGTTCAAAGGCCCTGTCCACTGAGTTCAAGCGCGGGCAGTGGGTTGGCACCATTTTGAAGCGATGCACCAAACTGCGTCCCCGGTAAACTCTTCCAGTTTGAGCAGTGTATCACCAACATTTTATTCTGGCCGGAGTTACTAATGCTTTCCTATATGGGTTCTCTACGCACTCACAGGAGGCTACGTTTTCTGGAAAATTCGGCACATGGGAGCCAGGAAAAGTCATTTTAAGGATACAGAGAGGAAGCTTACTTTGCTGCGTTAGCTTGCCTACTTCGGGGACGTTGTTCTTGAAGCAAAGGAGACGAACATTTGATCTTCAAAGAAAACTCAGAAAGTCATGCACTTTGCTAAAGCGAACCAGAGCGCACGACCAGACTCTGACATGAGAGCATGTCGCCTCTGAAGGCACTTTGGTCCCAGGCAGTGCTCAAGGGAACTGTAAGATGACATTTGTTATGCAGTTTAGTACGTGAGGTGCCTTACGTCACTAGATGAGAGTGTAAATACATAAAAATGTGGCAGTTATTCAGTCAACGTCGGCGGGCTCTTTGCTTTTTAATTTTTGTTGCTTATCTTCATGCGTACTGGTAAGGCTCTTTCTGGCTGTCAATAAGTATACCTTTCCAGGAAGATTTCTGCTGTAGAAGAAAAAGAAGGAACGACGAACAATGGTAAAAGCAACGGAAGGGATGGCGTACTGAACCTCGTATCTAGGGCGTAAACCAGCTGAAAGCTGGCACATTCTACACAATGACATTATTTGAGCAGTGCATTGTTATTTATTAAATTGTTGCCACTGTATTTTGTTTCAGCAGACCAGTGCTACAGCCTCAATGTGAAATTAATATTAAAAATTTCCATTCTTTCCTTTACTAGGGAGGCGGGGAGGTGATAGGGCATAATTTCGATATTCGGTGTACTTGGTAGGGAGGCAGTGGTTGAAGTAGTTGCTTGGCAGCCTTCTTCGTATAAACACAGGGGTATATACCTGCTTTATGTTTTACTGTCAGCAACGTAGCGAAATGTGCCGGCATGCATGACGATTCGGATGCCCGCCGTTCGCGTGTACTCCAGGGGATGGGGGTGTTTTCAACAGCAGCAAGCCGGTCGGCAGAACGTCTTGGGAGCGAGTTGTTTGTTCTGATAGTACTCACGTATGAGATAATACGGTAATCGAACAGTCAGCGCCACCTCGAGGAACACGACGGAGTATTCGTACACATCTTAGTACCAGTTTGCCTTTTTATGCAAGTTTTGACACAGCTTAAAGCCGGAATGTTTATATAGCTGTTTAGTCTGGCCCTGCGATCAATTTAAATTATTTACAAAATGGTTATTGGAGAACCAACGAAGCCTGCACCAAGACAGAGCGTCATGGTAGGAGGGACTGGAACCAATGGGTAGTGTGCCAAAGCTCGCTTCATCTTCTTAGCGCACCATTTACTCCTCGTAGAAGCTGGCCGTCCCGGTAGGGTTACAGCAAATATACAGGTGAAGTGTGGACGACATAGATGAAGATGATGGTCTTGGCGAGCACCAGCCCCGGAACAGCGACGCCCACCGACGCAATGAAGCAAGGTCTAAAGCCCTTGCATACGTGACAGAGAACTGTGAGCGGGAGCGTTGTCGGCTTCGGATCAAGTCTCGACTGGTCAGGTCGGCTGGTTTCGGTGGGTCATGGGCTGGGAACATGGGGCTGGGAATTGGTCACGTCCATGGCGCACCGGGGCTGGGGCGGTCCGACACGATCTACGAGCCTTGTATCGATCCCTTCAGGAGATGGGTTCAAGCTTGGGACCAGGATGGGAATGAACGCCGCAACCCTTACCTAAACATGTTTTTTGGCGGCGGGACAAATGACGCGACTTATGGTTGAATGCATAGGCGACATATATGGTATACCGACAGAACAGCACTGAACCACTGGGGATAGAGGTATACAGTTTTGCTGTACAAGTCTCTTGTCTTTGAAGCACGAAGCTCTCTTGCGCGAGGCGTAAACTAGTGTCCCCGTGTTTTTTTACTAATCGTTCCGAAGCGCTCCAGCGCGAGGGGTTAACGAGTGTCCCGGTTTTTGTATTGCGCGTTACGTTCTAGCTTGAGGCGTAAACGACTTTTTCTGTGTTTTAGCACCATGACTACGTGAGCCGACGATTACGACGACGAAGACGACGACAGGAGATGCCAACATCCCCAGCCCCTAAGTGGCTCCTGCCCACGGTCGGTATCGAACTTGGGAGCCTCGCGTTATGGATACTGATTGAGCATCGCATTCCGGGCGCACCGCATTTCCTTCGGGTTCGTAGCGCGGGCGTTGACTTTAGACTCAGCCGCCAGTTCTAGCGCGGATGGCCCACTTTGGGAAAGATGTGGAAGCCTGCGGACGAAACGTTCCGGGCCTGCCAGTCTTGGAGACCTTTCAGCGGCAAGTTCGGAAATAAATGTGAGGTGCAACAGACTGGCCTCCGACGAAGGGAGGGGGCCGCCAGGTCTGCTTTTTCTCTTGCAGTGCAAGCTGCGCCATTTTTGAAACAAGAAAAATGTGTAGGCAACGCCGAGTCACATAAGGTGGAAGAGAGCTTCCACATATTGCGGCACCTCTACATTCAATCGTAACTGCAAGGCTGGAAAATATTTGAATAGAATCGAAATAACTGTGATACGCAGAGACTTCCCAAACGTTTTGTAAAGGGGTCTCAAGGCAATATCTTGTTTTTATAATAATTTTTATTATTATTATACTCTGATATTACCCCCCAAAAATTGAAGGGCTACTTCAAAAACGATTAGTGTAAGGAATAGTTTCTATAAACCTTGATGTTGAAAAGGAAACAAAAGCCATTTTGAGTTTCATATAGCCCAAGCTTTCGTCTTTTCTTTTCGAATTTTTTGGTTCTATCCAAGAAAGAGTAGCGGAACGTGAAGAGAAACTCCTACAGAGCATCTTGCGCCCTTTATAATATTTGTATACGCTTTAAAATATAATAAATTGTCCACTTAGGCATTCCATAAAATCGTACCCTTCTGTCGCTGTGCTGTTTTGACGCTGTGTGGTTTTGTCAGTGTGCTCTTCCGTCGCGTGCGCTTTGGACGCCGTGCTGTTTCGGCACGTGCTGTTTTGTCGCATGCCCTTTTGACGCCGTGCTGTTATGTCGGTGCTCTTCTGTCGCGTGCCCTTTCGCCGTGTGCTGTTTTGACGGCGCCCCGACATATATACCTAATGTACACAGCGGGCATGACAAAACCCGCTCTGGCTCCCGCCAAAGATCCCTTCATCTTCGTAGGGGCCGGAACAGAAGGGTCATGTACCACCGCTGGTTTAATCTTCATCTCGTAACAACTGTACGCTACCTCAGCTCTATCATCGTGATTCAAACCACCAGTGGAGAGAAATAGCCGCTGTCGTGATAAAAGGGATGTGTTTGTTCGAGGTGACGCCTGATATAAATTCTGCGCAGGGGGCCGCTCTCGCAAGACGTTCCCAGAAGTCAATTACTTCGTAAAGCCCTACGCCATGGTTTTAACCATACACTGGTAGAGAGCGCAGAAAGACGGCTTCCTGGATGCAAATGCATGACAACTTTGATTCATGGCAGTGTTGTGAGTTTCAGACGCGGAGCGTCTTATGCTTGGGGGTATGTCCCACGGCGTCGGCGGTGGTCCGGCGTCCGCACACCACCTGCGCATGCGCATCCGTCGTCATCTTCCCATAGGGGAACCGCTGAAGACGAAGACGGAGATGAAGACAATCTTATGCTCGGGGGTATGTTCCGTGGCCTCGGCGGTGGTCCGGCGTCCGCACACCACCTGCGCATGCGCCACCGTCGTCATCTTCCCATAGGGGAACCGCTGAAGACGAAGAAGGAGAAGAAGACAAAGCTGCGAAGAGGAGGTCGCGTATTTTGCTGTCGCCCCATTCGCAGCACTTCTGATGATGATTTTGGCAGGATGCCCCTAGGGATTGGCCTAGAGATTGGCCACATGCTTCGCTTGACTCCGGTTGTGCTTGCGCTTGACTCCGTGGTTCTTGAGATGCAGTAGGATGGACGCAACAGCCCCGTCCGTGAGTGTGCTGACGAAATTAAGTGAGACCATCAGCGCAAACGCTAACAGACCTTTAAATACCAATTCAATCTCGTCTCACTCGCGTTATACGCATGCAATAAGGAAAATTGCACCCATCTCCCCGAAGGGAACCATGAGTAGGATATATGAGCATTACGGGGTTCACTACATTTCCACCAAATTTGGCTAACCAACATCACGGAAACGCAAACGAAACCCCCATGACGCTCCGCATCCTACTCATGGTTCCCTTCGGGGAGATGGGTGTAATTTTTATTTGTTGGAATGCCGCATCGGCGCGAAATCTCAAAATTCAGGCGGAACCTTGTGTCTTTACTCAGAAGCATTGGAAGCTGCGTTCCGCTGGAGTTCGGCCCGCCAAACAGCAATCTCAGCAACACAATTCCCTCGTCAGTGTGTTTCCACAGAAACAAATATAGAAAGAGTGCTATTTAACCACTAGAAAGCAGAAAGAAAGGACCTGTGAGTGGTGTATTGGGCCATGTTTAAAGTGATGATAGTTGGGAAGGGGGGGGGGGGCGAAACTTTTCCTGTTATTCATTTTCAAAGGTCACTTCACCCGAACCAGAAACTTGTGCTGAATAGCTGGATTCTCTATTGGTCCAGGCGATGGTTGTTGCAGCATCATAACGCGGCCGCGGCACGAAGCGTGCGGTGAAGCAGAAAACTCAAGCCGACGGGACTCTGAAACCGCTTTTCTAAAATTGCCTCCTAAACTTTTCCGGTGGGCGCCATTTCAGTTCAACTGCCACAGTGTATACCCCAAATAAAAACTGCAGGAGAAAATCGCAGCCTTAACAGCTTGTGATAACTTTCTTTCCCTGTGCTGGGCTTCTTTACGCTTCCAATCGATTCGTTGGCAATGAAACAGTGATCGGTGTCCCATGAAATGGACTTATATAGGGAGGTCGCGGAAGAGGGAAAGATCAAAACACCGGCAATGCCAATTTTTTGTTTTTTCATTACACGTTCAGTTTCCTGCGGTCTACGAGGCAGTTTAAACTTGGTATATGGTTTTTTTTTCAAGCCAATATTTTCTATTTTCTGGATCCATGAGTTCAGTGAACATCAACCACATAAAAGCTACAAGCTTGCAGAAAAACGAACCGATATATTTATATTACCTTCGGCGATTGCCATTGCAATTTGTAAAAGGATTGCACAACTGTTTACGAACTGTTGCTGTTATGGCGACACATATGTATGAAAGTCATTAGGAAATTATGCATATCACTAATGCTAAAAAGGTTATACCCTTATGTTTGAGAATGCATCTTTTGAGTCCAATTGGACTGAATATCAGAACCATCATATGCATACGTACAAACCCAAACTGTAGATATGAATGTGATTAATTGTACGTATATGTAAACGTTCCAATATGTAGGCACACACATAAATTAAGACATTCCCGAGCGTTTTTATGAGATGAACATTTAAGTTTCTAGATTAAGTTCAAAGCATTTTTTACACGCTTGTTCTCATGTTTCGGGTATAACGAGAACACCTAATGATAGTGCCTTTGGCCGTCACACTTTCTACTTACAAAGTGTTAAACTGAATAGTTACTGCGTCTATAAATAATTGCAAGATGTAGGAACTTCGAACATTGCTACCACCCTCATCCTTCAGTCCTTCAAATCATCCATTATCATCGAAGGAACCAAAGTTCAGCGATCGCGATGTCAACGTTATTTATCAGAAAAGATAGGTACGAAGACTGAGCAAAAAAACCATTGCCGGAAACTCTTCGAAAAAAACTAGTTGTTGCCTTACGACGGCCGCAAAGATTGCCACGTAGAGCTTAGTGGTTTTTAAAGCTCGCTGCAAAGCACAGAGCAACTTTCTGACTTTAACTACCACAAATTCACAATTTGCTGTCATAATGCGTGCTCACCACGTGGCAGAAGCACTGCCAAAGGTTGTGGCGCCGTGAGCGACGGTTCCTGTGAACGGCGTTTCCGTCTTGAGCCTATACAGTAGTTGTCGGGTTTACTTTCGAAAGTTTACATTTCCGGTAGAAACGTTTTAAGGGAACTGGAGTTGACAACACTGAACTAACGATTCTGCTCGATGGGAGCTTCTTTTGCTGACCACCTGCATCGACCACATCAATGAGCAGATAGGTCGAAGCATTTGCTGTGTCCAAACCAATCTTCCCCGAAAACGTCGTGACCCTTTTAAACACGCTTACGCTTGTTTAACAGCCGGGTATGGTGTTTCTCTTGTTCCAGTGCACCGAGCCTGCACTTGATGTATCACTTGACAGTATGCATGTCTTCGTACCACATCAAATTAACCCTCTCCCGTACCGCAGAAATTATTCCTGTTTCTCAAGATAATGATTTTTTGATCTTAGAAAACGGGTTAATAATCGAATTTTCAATGCTACAATAATAAACGGCCCATCCAGCGGAAAAGTGAGTTTTGGCGTCGACGTTCACGCCGGTGTTGACCGGCGTCTGTAGAAGCTGGTAATGCTGATTTGCTGCAACGGGTTCCTTGGAGTGTGTCGCAAGAAAAGAGAGATAGAGAGAGAAAAAACATTTAATAGAGCAGACGGTCGTGGTTGAGCGGTCACTCGGTGGGGTGGGTTCACCTCAGTCCAGGTACCCTTGGGCCTTGGCTGCAGCCCTGGCACGGGTGACCAGAAAGATCTGGTCAGCGGGACGGGAGCTGGTCAGCAGGCCCTCCCACTGATCTGGGGAAGGTCTGGGATTGGGGGTAAGCGATGGGGTGTTTTGACAGGCCCACACCATGTCGTAGGTAGTATTAAGAGAGGGGCAGAATTGGCAGGTGAGGGTGTATTGGGTAGGGGAGACAGCGTGGAGGATGGGTGGTTTGTAATATGTGTTTGTTTGTAATCGACGCCAGATGACTGCTTCCTCCTTGGTTAGTTGATGGTGAGGTTGAGGCAAAGTGAGCCGAAGGTTGCGATAATGGTGCAGGATGTCGCGGTAGCGTGATGGAACAGCGGGAGTTTGAGGAGGCTGGACTGTAGGTTCTGTTCCTGAGGGAAATGCCCGGTGTGGAAGGGAGCGGGCAGCGGCGTGAGCCGCCTCATTTCCCTCGAGGGACGAGTGGCCAGGGGTCCAGAAGATGTACAGCTCGGGGAGGGGATTGATTGATGCGAGTTTGCGTAATGCGGGAAGTGAGATGCGTCCACGTTGAATGTTACGGCAGGCTTGCTGGGAATCTGTTATTATTGTAAGGTATTCGGAGCCAGTTGTAGCGGCGATGGATATGGCAATTTCTTCGGCAGTGGTGGTTGATGGCGAGAGAGTTGTGAGGGAGGTGAAAAGAGAGATAAAAAAGGTGTGCCCGTTGGCTGGTAATTCGGGTATGTGTCAGCCTGGTGTCCCCATCGGCGGTGACGCATCATGTGGTTGAAAATGCTATTCGAAGAAAAAGGGCGCGGCGTTAGGTTGAAGACTCGTCGTGTGGGTGTGGGCCAGGGCTTTGCGTTGCTACCACTGCTTTCCGTCTTTGATAAGAGGTTATTATTATTTTGTCTGTTATTGAAATACAGAAGGCCAGAAGCCCCCGCAGGTGCGGCACTAATGTAACCATAGAATCTAAACATGTACACCACAGGTTGGAGTAAAAACAAAATCTGAGTATGAGCAGAGCAGATAAAAATTGTATATCCCTCCGTGTAATGAGGACGATGGTCGAACACGAATATTTCTTGTGACGCATAGTGTGGTAGTCCAATCCGATAGCAACTCTCGGGCATGCACTCCGTAGGCCCAACGTTCGGGATTGGTGTTTATGGCGGGAATCGGTACCTGCTGGATGGCCTTTAGTGAGCAATTTTTTGACTGGGTGCCGGTTCGAAGTGATAAACCCCAACATGTGGAATTAGTCCTAACGTCCTTAACTCACTGCGAGTATGGGCTACTCTGGAGGTATGCGCCACTTGTGTACAATACCCACAGCAACTCTCGGGCGTGCGCTCCGTAGGCCCAACGTTAGGGATTGGTGTGTATGGCGGCAAGCGGTTCCCGTTGGTAAGCGTTTAGTGAGCAATTTTTGACTGGGTGCCGGTTTGAACTGTTAAACACCAAGATGTGACATTAGGCCTAACGTCCTAAACTTCAAAATGGGAAGTAATGCCTATTGTCTTGTGGCTAACAGCCTTACAGCAGACAGAGCCACGCCGTTCTTCTCATGATGAATCAGTTGTTTGTCGTTTCAGTTTTTACAGCCGCTCCTACAATGTTAAAATGGAGCATTCGGATGGACACCGGCTCTATAACGCGAGGTACCCCAGTTCGATTCCACCCACGGGAAGCATTGTTTTCTTTCGCTTCACCCGCAGCATTCATCATCATTGTCAGAGAGAGTTGGCTTTCCTGCATTGTGTATTGGCGTACAACGGCGTCAGCAAGGGCAATAAGGATTCGCTTTGAAAACCATTCAACCAATCAAAGCACCCCAAATACAAAGGCATGCTATTGAAGAATATTTGTTTCCTCCCGTCCTCGCTGTTGTGTGGTGCGGATAAGGTGCCAATATTCCTAAGAGAAAAGGGACTATAATTTTATCTTAATTTTAATGGGTCCCACAACACTGTCCTACAAAAAATATACAAGAATACCTGCTGCTCAGAGGGTAAACTGGTGGACCGTTGTGTACTGCATAAACAAAAACGAAAACAACAGACCAGAACTTGTCACTCAGATTCCACTTCCAACGACGCCAATGTCCAAATCTGGCGTTTCGGTCATGTCTGAGCGCATGTTTTCTTCTTAAGCTACCGCTCCCACTCGCTCGCAGATAGTTCATCTTTTGAGACGCTATGCAAGTCTTGGGATCGGTTTCAAGCCATTAAATTGCGGTGTTGCTGTTGAGCCTGAATAATTGGCGGCAGGCTTCATCGTCTTCTTTTTGGTCCCAGCACTTCTTACGAATTTGCTAAGAAATACTTTTAGGGGCGAAGCTCCTTAAGGCGTGGGTCTGTCCATCCTCGACGTATGTATGTAGCCACCTCTAGTTTAGTTCTTGGATTGTTTACTAGATGGCGGTATTTGTATATGTTGAAAAGATGCGCTTGAATTGTTTACTAGATGGCGTGGCTACCTCTAGTTTAGTTCTTGGATTGTTTACTAGATGGCGGGGGGCGTTGTAATAAAATCCGTTCGCTGTTGGCGCGCGCTCGGAGTCGCCCGATGGATAAGGCTGCCGATGTGCGAGCCCGCGAGGCAGAAGCGCTCCGTGAAGCTGCGCGACGCCGCCGCCAAGATCCTGCCGTACGAGAGCGGGAGGCCGAAGCGTGTCGTCTGGCTGCGCGACGACGCCGCCAAGATCCCAGCGTTCGAGAACGAGAGGCCCAAGCTTCACGGCAACGGCGCGAGGACCCTGCCGTACGCGAAGCGGCACGGCTGCGGCGCGAAGAGGATCTCCAAAACGTCAGAGAACGGGAAGCGACGAGAAAGCGCGCTTATCGGCAGGCAGACCCCGATGCAGTGAGAGCTCGTGAGGCGTCTGCAAAACGCATCATGCGAGCTCAGACCCAAGGTGCCGACGCGCGGTTTAAGCGAGACTTTCTAGACGTTACGTTCGGGCAAAGATGTAGTGGGCGAACTTTCACTGAAGAGTCACGGTTTTACCGATGATTTCCCCTCAGGAGCTTCGCCCACTCATCATCATTCACCCCGTGGATATGCTGTGAATTTTTTTTTTAGATCTGAAAGCATCCTATGGTCTCGGCACGTCCCGCGTCGGCGTCCCCACTCACACTGCGCATGCGCAACTCTCCTCCTTACAGCAACAGCTGCGGATACTACACTATAAAAAAAGAAATAGTTAGCGGCGCCCGGTTTCGACTCCACGACTCTCTGGCCGCAACGGGAGGTACGCGGTGCTCTTCCCACTACGCTACAAATCCAGGACAGCAGCAAGTGCTACGAACGCGCCTTATGTCCTTGACTCATTCAAACTACGTCAAGAAGCTACTGATACAACGAAGGCACGCGAAGCTGAACGTCAACGGAAACTACGAACGGAGAACTTTAGAGGAGGATGTTGAATTTCCCGTGGGAAAGCTGTGGCGGGAAGCGCCACGCGTCTTGCAGCTCAACCAGCACTGTCCGCAGCGCCTCTGATGCTGATTGTGGCAAGATGCCCCTACGGATTGGCCAACCAAAGAATCCATCACGAGAGAGGTTCGCGTTCAACCACCGTCGTCATCTTCCCGTAGGGGAACCACCGAAGAAGAAGGAGAAGACAAAGCTGCGTAGAGAAGGGCGGAATTCTTGGCAATTGTCTTGGCACTACGAAAGGTTGACATATCGGTGTCGCACCACTTATTATTACAGATTCCCTATCCGTATGCTTAGCCCTTTCTTCTCCTAAAGACTCACCTCTTCTACGGACATTTCGATCCCTTCTGCCACCTCATATTACTGAAGTTGACCTTCTTTGGGTCTCTGGGCATGCGGGAATCACCTTTAATGAGACCGCAGATTCACTGGCAAGGGTAGCACTCTCCGGGCCTGTTGTCGATGTCATTGAGACAACGCCTTTATTAGCCGCCTTAAGATTCCGTAGATTGTTGAAGCTGCAAGGGCAGCACGAATCAGTCTTATTGTCATTGCAAGATTTCTCTCAGCTAAAATTCTCCTGGAATCCGAATTGGTGCCCCTCACGCGACCTGGAGGCGATTGTAACGAGCCTTCGATGTCGTGTGCCCCAGTTGAACAGATACCTCCACAAGTCTCGTCTGGCGCAGTCTGCCATGTGCAGTTACTGTAATGAAGAAGAGTCTGTCGACCATTTCCTTTTGTCATGTCGACGATTTTTAAGCCTCAGACGTCAGCTCCTTGAAGTGCCGCTTCATCGCCTGGGGTTGGCATTATCAGTGCCGGCTCTCTTATCATTTGGGGATTCAGAAACGGGATATTGCCGCCGGGATGTTTGTTCTGCTCTTCTGCGCTTCATAGAAAATTCCAAAAGATTTACAACCTAATTCGCATCTTATTCTGGCACCTCACCTGAGCTCTCCAAAAGCATCCATTTCTGATTTTTTTTAATTCTCCTCCTCCTCTCCCTTTCTTCTTCTTCTTCTTCTTCTTCTCCTTGTTCTTCTTATTTTTCTTTATTTAGTTATTTATTTATTTATTTCCTTTTTTTGTTTCAATATTGAAAAAATTCCAAACTCAATTCCCCAACACAAGAAAAAAAAAGCTTCCAAATTTTTCTAATTTTTTTTTAATCATACACCTAGGCAGTAATCTCATTCGAATTAACGACTGATGTTTGGCCGATCCCCTGATTGGGTATGCGCTAATATTATCAAGGAACAACAACAACAACAACAACAACAACAAGGGCGTGTACATTGCTCTCAGCCAGTGCACCAATTTCAACAACCTTTACCTCACCAACGCTGACGGAGACTACCGATTCTACCACAGAGACAACATCGACACGAACGTGATGGACGAGTTTCGGCGCCTCGAGAACCCCCGCCTACTCACCGTAACACAGCATTACTTGCGTGCCTTTGCCACAGGTGTGGACCCGGACGCGGAATTCCCTCTGGCGCTAGTAAAAACCAGATCACTCAACATAACGGCAACACAATGGAACCACACGGAACCCTCATGATGGTTCGCATCCTCATTAGGGTTCCCCACGAGAAGATGGTGTAATTTTTTATTTCTTTTCTATGGCTGCATCCTTGGGTAAAAAATAAGTAAAGAAAAACCGTTGGGAAACACATTTTTGGTTGCATGCCGAAAAAAGGATTCGGTTGCTACGTGTCGAAGGGAACGAGGGCATCGTAAGTCTCCCTGTTTATATTGCCATGTTTGTGTGGATGCTCATGTTGTAGCAAAATTTGATTGAGATCGTGTTAAGTAGAGGTAATTACTGTTATTTCTCTACTTTTTGGGGCCGAATTTGTTTTGCTGCCCGATTTCGCACCGCAACGTCTCCGAGGACGCAAGGGAGCAGGTACGCGTTCGTTTAGGACGGAAAGAAGGCCCACTAGAGGGACACGTGTAATTTACTGACATATGTAAACATCAGCCGAACAGCACTTGATGTTAAAGTTGCAATCTCCAGAGACGTGCGTTAGCACGGCGCTATCGGATCTTAAAGAAGTTTTCAAGAGGTCCTTGTAATGGCGGTGTTTTTGGAAAGAAATCTCTGAGGATAGAGAACAGCCATCCAACTTGTTACTAAGTATTTTTTCTTCACTCAGCTTAGACCGTGCTGTACCTCGGGCGTGTTAAAAAAGCCAACCAACAAGCTCAGCTTGTGACTTTATCGATGGTAACCGTATATGGTACGATGAGCTTACTGCCGACGCGGCCTATGAGTGACAAGTTTATTCCATAAAGTATTCTCACACAACGTGCTTGGGCACGCTTTACTTACTCAACCGTCATACATATCTTCGCGTTTAGATCATGTTCATAAAGCTGGCGTTCCTTCTTGCAACACTAAGGCCTTTTTTCATTCCTTCATCCCACGTACCTCTAGCGACTGGAACCACCTTCCTTCTAATATTGCTACAATTAGCAACCCGGATTTGTTTCGTACCGCTGTGTCTACTATTATATTTTAGGCCATTTGATTCTGTATAACGTTGCATTGATTTCTGCGAATTCCACTTGTCCAATGTATGTATTTTTTATCATATTTGCAAGGAATGCCGAAAATTGTCACCCTTGCAAACCTCAGCCGCACTTCTCTCGTCGCAGCAGGAAGATTGCGACCTTATTGACCCCTATAACTTTGCTTTGTAGAGGTTATAGCTACTTCTGTTCTGCTGTTTGTACTGCAGTTTCCTGATTTGTTGTAATGTATTTACCCACTCCCCTCTTCAATGCAATTGCCTTGAGGGTATTCAAAATAAACTAAAAAATAAAAAAGTCCCCTCGATGGGGATTGGCTTAGGCGCATGCCATCAAACTTTCTCAGCGTTTCGACAGTAAACACAAAAAATATTAAACTTCAGGAGTTCTGAAGGAAGTAAGGCCTGAAGTCTTAAACTCCCTTAGAACTCCAGGCTCAACGAAAGCCTCCTGTGCTTCGATTGCATGTTCAATCTTCAACTGCAGGCTTAAACTTCTTTGAACTTTTAATTTTCCTGCCTGTGTGCTCCGGCTGCGCGGTTTATACTAGCAGTGTGACACTGTTGCCAAGTTTGGCATAATGTGTCAGATACAAAGCATTGAAGTCTTCAATTTTTTTCACGTGAACTTCGAGCTGCTTATTGCTGACCTACATCTGGTTGCCCCGAAGATCAGCCTTTCTGGCGGCATCCCTAAGCAAGAGGCGGTTATTCTGCTTTGCCTGTCTCCAAATTTTTCGCCTTTTCTCACGTTCATTGGAAGTGTGCTTAGTTCTGAAGTTTGCGAAAGCAAGGTAATGACCTCCTAGACGGGCGCGGTACCACAGGGGCTGCTGCCTGGTTCTTCGACTGGCCAACCATCTGGGACACTGCCAGCCGCCGCCGGTCTCCCCGCTAGTGTGCCGTCAGTGCCTCCGCTGCCTGTGATTTTCTCCGCAACGGCTTCCTCTACACCGGTCATTATCGGACATGCTCTCGTACCCGCCCTAGACCTCAGTAATACGGCGTCAGTGCCGATACCTGCTGGACAGACGTCCCATGTATCTGCCGATTCGCCAGCTAGCCTCCCTCTGCCGGATGGCGGCAATGCATTCTCTGACATATCGGATACGGATACGTCTGCTGCGCAGTCATGTCTACTAAAGAAGCCCACGGTACTGCGGAGGCCTCCTTGGGCTACCAGTTCGTGCTTCCACGCAAGCGCCGCCGTGAATCTAAGAAGCTACAGTTGACTGGAGATGGCCACTCCGCAATACAACCTCCGAAGCATGGTCTTACCGTTATCTTCAAGCCAATCAAAGAAGATCAAATAGTAACTAAATTCAATCCACTTGCAAATAAACACCACCGGGAATCCATGGCCCCTGAAGGAGTTCTCCAGGTACGCCCGAATCATTGTCTCAACCTCTTAGCCATGGACACGTGGAACATAGACTCCACCAAGTGTCTGCTGAAAGTGGCCAGTATTGCCAGTATCCCGGTTAAGGCGTACGAGCCTCGTTCTACCAATTGTGGTGTGGACGTCTTAAAAGAAATACTGGAAGTTCTCACCGATGCCGATATCTCGGATGCCCTACTCCAGAGAATACCTTTGAAATCTGCCCGGCGGCTAGGGGAAAAATGTGAGAGTTGTTTTCGCAACGGGAACGGCACCTGAGCACGTCACTCTGGCTTATACGAGATACCGCGTCTTTCACTACGTTGAAAAACTGCGACAGTGCACAAGGTTCCAGTGATATGGACAAGTGGCAAGCACATGTAACTTGCCCGAGCGGTGCCCTCGTTATGGTGGTCGTCATGACCGTTCAGCCTGTACAGCAGAACACGCCAAATGTCCCAATTCTGGCAAGAAGCACGAGTCCACGTTCACGCACTGTACGGTTCTTCAGAAGGAAAAGGGTATTTACAAGCTAAAGAGCATGAATAACACGATTACAAATCTGCGAAAGTTGCTCTCGAAGAACTGCGTGAGAAGGGGTCTATTGCTGTAGGGCACATGATTGCAAAAAAGAGCACCCTAGCAGGCAGGACACAACACCTGTCAAGTCTTCTCCTGGTGTGAATATGGACAAGGAATTCCCAACACTGGTAACGGCAGTAGATACTGAAGAATCAGCGCTGACACCTGTTCCTCTGTCTGCAACCACACCTGCAGCCGCCTCCTCAAGTTCCCAGGAATCAGCGAAACGGCAGCGTGAACGGACGCCAGCAACAAACTCCGGAAATCTCTGTTCAGTTATATCCTCACTTGTGGACACTGCGTGCCTTTCAAACCCCCTTTTCATCTTCCCCTATCGCTCAAGCCATCTCGAGAATCCTGGACTCTGCCGCTCCACTTCTGTACCAGTGGTGGTAGAATGCATGATAGAAGAAAAAAGACCACCGTTTTCTGTCACTTTGCATATAAGCACCGCTTCGCTTTCCAGTGATTGCAATTTCTGAATCACGGCTGCTTGACGACATTCGGCTTTGCGGCTACACGGTATTTCGATCATCCACTGGTGCGGCACTCACAAGAGTTCTAGTAGCTGTAAGAAACGACCTGACCTTCATACAGCATAATCTGCCTCCAGATGCCTGAAATGAGCACGTGGCAGTGACTGTGAACACCGCTTGCCTTTCATTTACCATCATATCTGCATACGTTCACCCTCGAGCTGGCTTCGACACTTACCGCCTCCACGACATCATCCAGGCTACTCCGTCCCCCGCATATCCTGAGCGGTGATTTCAATGCGCACCATCCACCTTGGGGAAGCCTTAAAATATCAATGAGATGAAAGCGCCTTTTTGATCTTGCTAAACAGAATGGACTGGCGTTAATTAACACCGGTGACCACACCTTCTATAGCGTAAAAACATCAAGTGCTGTCGATATTACTTCTGTTTCCCTCCAGTTGCTATCCCCGGCGCATTGGCACGTTGATGTGGAGGTACACGGGAGTGATCATGTACCTACGTACGTTTGTCTCGATGGTGTCTCTGGTTGCCATCGAAGGCTAGAAGTCAGCTTCATTAATTAAGAGATGTATGCTGATGCTATTGATGAATCGGAACCATCTCCCACGTCGTACGAAAATCTCATATGCGAGATGAAACGTGTTCGGAGTTTCTCTACCAAAGTTCTGCAGCTGCCGTAACCGCAGTGTGTGGCTGACGCTGAGTACCAAGAACTCCGCGCCTTACGTCGTAGAGCAGAACGACGGGCTCCGAAAACGAAGTCATCAGAAGACATACGCGCTTCCAGGCGTGTGCAGAAGCAAATTCAGACACCTGCGAAAATTGGCCAAACGAGAATAGTAGAAATTCTGCTTCAAACTGGACCCTCGAAAGCCTATTTCTCGAATATGGAGCCTGATCCGAACCCTTCACATATAGCTGACACAGTGCGTCCCTTTGAGTCTATAGCCCTCAAGCAGCGTGTAGTGTTGTGAATGTAGCGGAAGCATCTTACGTCAAAATCACTTCGGCACCAACAACCGCTACAGCACTTGGTCCATGCTGCATCGACGCCTCACAATGTAATGCTGCTAGCAGATACGTTCCCTTCACAATGGCCGAACTGCTAGCGGCGCTTAGGTCGGCTAACCGAGATTTCGCTCCTGGCCCTGACGGCATTACATACGCAGCATTGTCTCACCTGGGAAACGAGGTCAAAGCATTCCTAATTGTCATTTTCCATCGTTACTGGCAGTCCGGTTGTTTAAAGGCTAGCTGGAAATTGGGCCTTGTTGTACCTGTTCTGAAACCCAGAAGGGTACACACGGACATCAACTCTTACCGACCAATTACTCTACGGAGTTGTGTCGGTAACCTTATAGAGAAACGGTGCACCTACGCCTCAATTGGGACTTGACGAACAGACACATATATCCTCAGCAGATGTCTGGGTTCAGAAAAGGCAGGAGCAGCATTGGCAGTACTTGACGAACAGACACATATATCCTCAGCAGATGTCTGGGTTCAGAAAAGGCAGGAGCAGCATTGACAATGTCCTGGCCCTCGTGAGTCATGTCAAGCGAGCCAAAGCCTTGCGTCGCATCACCATTGCAGTGTTTGTCGATGTTAAAGCAGCGTTTGATTTGGTGTTGCATGAAGCTATCCAGATAGCCTTGAAGCCCGTCGGAGTTCAAGGCCGAATGTATATATGGCTCTGCAATTATCTATACGGCCGGTCAGTGTACATGTCCACTAAGGATGGTGACACTGGACTCACACTGTGCGTCGAGGTGTCGCCCAGGGAGGAATTTTAATCCCGGTGTTGTTTAACAGTTCCCTAATTGGAATCAAGCAGTGCTTGCCGCCATCCGTTTAAATTTCTCTTTATGTTGACGATATATGCTTTCGGTGCTCAGGATGCAACCGGCGGATTTTGCGGTCAAGGCTTCAAAGGGCCATTAACTCAATGCAACCATTCTGGCAGCACGTGGCCTCGAAATATCGGCGGAGAAGTCTGCTGCGATAGCCTTCACCAGGAGTGATCCCTCCCGGTATCTTCTTAAACTCGGGGGCGTTCCTGTATTTTACGTTGACAGCCACAAATTTATAGGAGTGACTTTTGACAAGAACATGATGTGGTTCCCACATATACGGCAACTGAGGCACAAGCTTGAGGCGTATGCATCGATCTTCCGCATTATCTCCAGCAGTGCGGAAGGTTGTTCGGTGAAGTCTCTCATCCAGTTCTACAAAACACTCTGCGGGGGATTGCTTCGCTACAGCTTGCCTGCTCTCGAGCCTCTCATAAAAACCAAATTCTGGAACTTCTACAAAACCAACTTCTAGGGCTTCTCGAAGGTTTACACGCCCAACTGGTTCGTGTGTGCCTTGGGGTGCCTAAAAATACTTCAACCCTTGGGACCCTAAGGGAGAGTAGGCGCCTCTCTCCAACGGTTCTCTGCCACCACAAAATGCTTCGTGCACGCTTGCGGTTTGTGACGAGGACTGTTGACCATTCGCTAGCTTGTGCCGTATCAGAGCCCACCCTAGCATACCAAGCCAACGTGGATATTTGCATCCGTGAAAATAACACTAACCGTTCCCGGCATCTAGACCAAAGCTAAGCTGCCTCTGCCTGCTCTGAAATTCTTTTCATTGGAGCACATTGCTACTACCTACCAAAAAACACTCACATTTTCACAGATGGATCAGTGATGGATAAAGAATCTCCCATCGAAATATGGATCCCATCAACCAGCACAAAAAACCGCAAAACTAGGTCACCAAAACTTCGTCCATGGTTACTGAATTTACGGCCCTGCGTGCTGTATTGCAACACATTTTAACTGCTCCAATTCAGGCATGGGCAATCTTCACCGACTCTCGAGCAGCCCTTCAGCACCTCATGGTGTTGTCACAACAGCAGCTTGCTCAAAAAGTTAAGGGCCTGCACACGCAGGCAATAAACAAACACCACGTCGTTGTTCTGAAGTGGCTTCCATCTCACTGCGGTGTGTCTGGCAACGACGAAACCGACAGAGCTGCTGCATCAGCGTATTTAAGCTCAATTATAACTCCAGTGCCTTTCACAAGGAGAGACGGAGTGACTCTGGCGTCATCGCTTGCCAAGAGTTCTCAGCGATTGCTGTGGACCGACCCAATTAAGACCTACGATCCGTTGCACACCATAGACCCAGAGTGCCGATTTCGGATGCCAAGCGGTCTGTGCAAGCGAGAAGAAGCTGTCCTGCATTGAATACGACTAAATGTGGCTCACACTAAGCATTTCATTTCTAAAAACTTCGTCGAGCTTCCTCGCATGTGTGCCCTACCTGTACAGTTCGCGAGGACCTGAAACACGTTCTCTGCGCATGTCCTCGCTACGAACTTGAGCGTACCTCGGCAAAGCTTTCTTTGGGCCTGCCCGCTTCAGCCCAAATCTCTTCCAGGCACCTCCTTGGGCCCTGGCTTACAACAGGCATGGCAAGTCGTGCAACAAAAGTGCTCTCAACGTTCCTCCGGAGCACTGGACTTGTGAGTGAGCTATGAATTCTCAGACAAAAGATTATATCGCCTGATTGTGTGTGTGCTTTTTGTGTGCGTCTGTGTGTTTGAGTAATCATGTGTGAGAGTTTTCCTATATTTCCATCACACCTTCCCCCATTTGGTGTAGCAAGTCGGGCGCCCAGCCTGGCTGACCTCACTTGCCCATTAAAGATGTTTCTCTCCCTGTCCTAAGTAACCATTTCTTCGTGCGGAAATCTGTGCTGAGCTTTAAACAATTCCCAGAAAAACACAAAAAATTCAGCTTCTTTGCGAAATTAAAAAAACACACAGAAGCGTAAATACAAATAAAGTTAACAAAAAGAGCGCAAGTCCCACTCATATATTTTATTTCTTTATGCCAGAAAATTGTAATTTGGACTAGTTCGGTTCCAAAATGCCTTCTTTAAGCCACTCATGCCAAAGCTTCAAGACACTCGACTGTCTGACAGCTCCAAACTGTGGTACTCTATTTTTAAAAATTTTGCTTTCGGGAACGCCTTGGCGCAGAAAGTGGTCCGCAGAAAGTCCGCTCAAAGCGCGCCGTCTTCATCCTAGGAGCTTACAATTAGGCACAGGCTTAATTGCTGTGCCTAATTGCTGCTCTGTCTAAGAGCACGTCCCAGAAACACAATGAGTAGCCAGCTCACGCAAATCAATCCAAGAAAGGCAGTTTCGAACCTGCATGGTCTTTTAAGCATCCAGGTCGAGTACCAGTTCATAATTACCAGTATCTGTACCAGTTCAGTTCCTGTACCACCTACACTTTTGAATATTAAGCCATACAGAATTGATGGTCCCAACGTTTCCTAGGCCTTATGGCAAGGGCAGGTCTTCTAATCGTTTGGAAACAGTATAGGCTGATCCCAACGAGTGCACGCATTCGAGATATAAACCACAGACGAAAGCAATGTGGATCCATTAAAAAAAGTTGTTTTGGTCTCACATTCAGCGATGGCTAAGCTTCCCACAGAGCAATCCCCCAACACACACTGCGGTCATCTCCATAGAAGGGTCGACCTGCCATTTAAAAACCAGGGATATAGAGCCGAAGGCGATGTGCTTTGAGCTCTTATGCAGTGGCGAAACTAAAAGGCCGCGACAGATGAATGGTACAAAATCAACAAAAACGTTTTTTAAACTAACAATACTTAAATGAAAGAAGGCGCAGAAGCCTTGCGAACCAGGCTCTATGTTAGAGCCGGAACGGCCCTTTCATATGTTTTTTTACTCATTGGTATGCGTCGTTAGCTTCTTAAACGTTTTTCTGCTGACCAGACGGAAACTCGTGAAACCCTGGACTTCATCCCGTATTCAAGACACCACCTGATTAAACTAAGGATAATAGCTTTTTGCCGTCAAGATCGTGTTAGAATTGTATCTGTTGTTTTTGATTTGATAAGGAGAAAAATTTATGTTCTGTTCTTTGCAAGTAAAGAACATAAAACCCCGGAAACACCGTTCCCCGAAAACACCGTTCATTTCAAACATATTTTTGCCCAAGACACGTTAAGATGCTTCACCACAAGGTGAAATCAAGGCATAAGAGCTGAAGGCGTTGCTGTATTTATCTTGTTCGCAAATAAGCATCTATATAGCGACATTGCATTCACTCAATGAAGGTTCTGAACATGTGCGAACAAGGATGGGCACTAAATCGGCACCAAACATAAAAGAGCACCGGGCAATACCTACTGTTTTTTGTTTGCTTAACGCCTAAGAATAACAGTGCCAAAAACGAGATGATTCAAATCCCTTCTTCAAGGTTCCGATTTCTTTTCGCGCTCGCGCTTCACACTCTGCATTTGAATGCTCCTTGGGGGTCCCGATTCAGGGCGCGGTGGGCATGCAGATTGGGGCGCTGCCATCTCCAGTTACGAAACACTGCATGCACGGCTTACCTCACAAAAAATACCAAAGGAATAAAATTTTTAACCAATCCCTTGCCTCCATAAACAATGGTGCACGGGAAGTTTACCTCAGTGAAAACAAAAACGACCAAAATCGAAACGGAGCGACCGCAATACGAAAACACCTACTCCAAAATCAAAAAGCAATTACCGAAAAGAAAGTACCAAACCATCGATCTGCCAAAACAAAACCCTTTAACTTCTCTGATCTTTGCTTCGCCGCAAATGTGTGGTATACGTTATTGTAGGTTATTATTCTGCGATTATCCTGAACGTTCACTTGCTTCAGTGGCTGCCCGCTCTTTCGCGGAGCGAACCACACACAGCCTACACGTGCTGCGCTGGATGGTGAACTTCCCAATGAGAGCGAGCGACGCACCTGCGATGTAGCGTGATGCGAGCAGCGATCTTTACTAGCTCCCATTGGGTTCTGAAAGATTGCAATTTGCGAAGGCCAAGTGACAGCGGCACCCGAGAAGGGGAATTCCCGGGAGGGTTTCAGTCTATAATTCAATTTAATTCCTCCAACAAGCGCATAGTCGACATTTCAAGCCCTCTTAATCGCCCCAAGTGAGTACGTTCTAAGCACTGAAAGGGCATCACCATATTCCTTATCTTTAAAGCTGGTGGATAAAGCTGGCTTTGCCGCAATGCCTTCCGGCATACGGCACAGCGATTGCACTAGTCAGCCAATACAACCTAAGATTGGATAAACGAGCCGGAAGTCAACAATACTGCTACAAAACAGCATGTAAATAGCGCCGTTGCGAAATTATAACGAAGCTGTTTGGCTTTCCGCGGGGTAGGTTAGCACAAAGCATTAACACGCCCTGTTGCAGTTCGGTCAACTGTTGTGGGACATTGAATTCTTGAAGTGTTCTCCAAGAAAGAAAAACATTCTCTGTTTTTCCTTTTTACCGGATAAAATGTAGAAGAATAGAAGTTGGTAGCGTAGTGGTTGCGGTGATTGCGCAGGTGAAGGGTGCGCTGGCTTTAAAAAGTGCGTGAAGTTCAGGCTCTGCTGAACCCGTAAACAACAATGCTGAACGGTTAGAAACAAACTTCGCGCACTCTACCAGCGCCGTCGGAGTTAGCTGCGCGGAACTTACAACATTGCACAATTCTAAGTGGTTTACCAAATTTTGTAACATATGTTGCTGACACGAAAAGCTTTGTAGTACTGAAAAGTATGGTATATTGTCGCAGAAACTGAGGGATTTCTCAAATGTATCTTATATTTATTATTCAAAACACTGCTTAACATTATGCTACACATACAGGTGACCATTGTAGCGCCACCACGGCAATGTAAACATATCAGCATTGACACAATAACCACAGAAATAAAATACCCAAAATAAAGGAAGATTGCCGGTAACGAATGGAACCATCAGATTAAATAAATCACATTTCTTATCAGGCAAGATTTGGAACCATACAAAATAAAATTTACTAGCTATGAAAAACCTTGGAAGAACAGAGTTGCCAATTGAAAAAGGGAACAGTTTTTACTCGGTAAATATCCTCTGACAACTGGAATCATCAGTGGATAGAAGGAGGCGACCAATGAGAAATAGGCCAAGTGATGGAGAGAGTAAGAGACAGCGAAAGCAGAATGTGTAAGCTGAAGAACTAGGCAAAGAACAGGCATTTTCTTGTTTCCCAATGTAAATAATGGGCAAGGGGCGATGACTGTTTGCTCCTATCCGAGCCTGCATTCACGAGCGACGAGTTCTTCAGTTCATTACCCTGGGTCGGGCACCGTTCGGGGCCTCTGATGAAAAGAGCAGTGACAGCTGCTCCGTAAGACGTTTCGGCTTTCCCCCTCACGCTGCTTGCTCCGTGTGGGCAAACAACAAAAAATGCTAGCATTATTTTCTCTAGAAAATCCTTGTACTGGCCTCACTTGTAGCGGTCGCTTCCTCGTATGTGTTAGTGAGTAAACGTGAACGTGCAAACAAGAACGCCGTACGTGGAAATAACGCAGCCGAAATTACGAGATTTTTTTGTATGCCGTGATTGCCTATTTATTAGTTTAAACATGAAATACTCTTCAGGTGGCTGTACCAACTTTACGTGGCACTCGGTACACGGTGTCTTGTCCTACAATATCTGTCCGAAGGGTTCAACCATGGTAACGCAAGACCGCTTGGGCGGATCACTTGGAGTGAACTTAAGTGGTGAACCTCTGTTAAAGCTTTTTGCGGTGCACTCTGTTGATATTTTAGTTTGTTTTTGTTTCTTAAACTTATCCTAACCTTAACCTAAATGTTCATGTTGTAATGAGGGTGGCTTTGATTGTGTGTATATATTTGTGGGCTTTTACGATTAAACGATTCGGTTGCTATTAGCGCTTCGTCCCGTGGTCTTTCTTCTCTAAGTTTTGCTTGGCGCTGTCCTCATCATGACGGACAAGTGCATTATTACATAAACTCCGAAGTTTCAAACAAATGAAAGCATTTCGATGAGCTGCTTGTTTATGTAAAAAAATGTGAGGCCTTCACCTCCAGATTCGAAGAAAAAGACAATAAAGCACCGAATGTCCAAGATTAAAGGTAGGTTCACATATACTGTGTCCCGCCTATCCTGTCGCGTGGGCTTCTTTGCCTCTGATCTCTCTATCACGCCGAGCCCAGCGAAAAGAACGTACAATAAAAAACCATACCCTGTTTCTTGCCGCCAACGTAAGAGCACGGCGATGACTGCCGGCGTCGACATGCAGCGTTAAACGGTACGTGGCTGGTAAAAACACAATAAGAGGATGCAGAGGTTCTAACCCGAAGCTTCAGCAGCTTACAAAGATTGCGCGTGAGGTTCTTTGAGTGGCCGTTAATTAGAAGATTACCCCATTCCACGAGATAAGCGCGGGACAAGAAATGCGGTGCTTGCATGAACAGGGCTGGAGGCGGCGCTGATGGGTACACACCTTTGGTGCTGATCGATGCGGGATATTTGTTTAAACACAGAGCCAGGCAAGCATCCCAGGTTTTATATACTCATCCCATGAAGTAAACACAATATAACTTTCTGTACATATGGTGGAACTCTCGACTTCAAAGGTGGTCAGACCAGGTTGTTTTGTGGGCCCTATATTAGCGAAAAGATTTTCCTGCCCATCCTTTTCCCCAAAGTATATAATGTGAAGCGGCATCAAGCGCGTAAACTCAATATACAAAATTAACATTGCGGCAAGCTTGCAAAAATGTGCTGTTGCTGCTGCGTTTTTTTTTTCTTGCACGACATTTTGTGATGAGATGATCGATTGTGGCAGCGCAAAAAAAGGGAGAGAAAAATATGGGTTCAGGCTGTTTTCTTGCAATGAGCATAAGTGTAAGTGCAATGTGTTATACGCTAGCGGCCCTCTAAAGGCGGTCGCAATAACTTCAATTGACCGAAATCGACTCACGAGAATCGACCATGACGACGAGGAGGAGGAATAAACATTTATTTAACTGTATGAGTTTTGTTGTGTTCTGGGAGGCCTACTTAGTCCAGGAGGCCTTGGTCCTAAGCTTGCTGGTTGTTGCCTTGGTCCTAGGCAGTCGTTGCTGGTGTTGAGGGCGTGAGCTGGTCAGCTGGTCCTCCCACTGCTCGAGTGTTGGGATTGGTAGGGTGGTTAATGATGGTTATTTTCGGTACTCCCAGACCATATGGTAGAGAGAAAAGCAAGGGTGATCACCCTCAGAAGATCCTACAGAGACAACAAATCAGCGGTCCGCTACACAGATGCTGCCCGGTACGCTCGAATGTCTGCACATGCCATCAGCGTTGTCAACAATCATGGCACAGAACTCACGTCAGCCACAATCCCAATCCCGGACACAGAGTCTGTGGAGGAAACCGCAATCGCCCTCGCTGCTACCACGGGCTCAGACTACCTCACTCCCATCACAGACTCCAATACCGCCTGCCGCATTTGCCAACTAGATCGTGTCTCTGGTCAAGCCATCCGCATCCTTAACACTCTACAAAGCCCCTCCCCCCCCCCCCCCCCACTCCCCACCGAACTCCACATAGTCTGAACCCCAGGCCACGCATCCCTCGAGGAGAATGAAGCGGCCCACGCCGCTGCCCGCGAGCGTACCTTCCGTGACTGCCCCTCGTTGGCAGACCGATTGATGACCTCCATCGAAGACATTCCAAGAAGATACACGGATGTCCTCTCCCATTATCGAGTGCAGCGTCGCATTTACCCCCCACAACGCCCCAACATGACCAGAGAGGAATCCATTACCCTGAGACAGCTGCAAACTAACACCTACCCCCACGTAACACTACTCCATGCCATCTACCCAACAACATACACATTTACTTGTCAACACCACGACGAAAATTAGATTTTTGTGGTGGATGTGATGAAGTTGCGTTTGAGCTGGGGTTCAGCGCTGTAGAAGACGACATTTATTTCAGAACACTTCTAAATGTTTACCCTTGTCCAATACCAACACATACAGCCCTTTTCGGTTTTTTGCTTCACCGGAATAACGGCCGCTGTGACTGAGTTCGCGTACCCAAGCTGGCTTCTCTTCGCCTTAGCCACCAAACCACGGCGGCGTGTTACTGTGACAACTGCTTCTTGGGACTGTTCACCCTATACAGGCAACGCGTCATGGAAACGCCAAAATTGCCATTATTGTTTAGTGAATTCCACTTTTGTGCACTGGTGTATTACGAGTTAGGCGAAATGCAAAAACGCCCGTGTGTGCGATATTTAGGCGAACGTGAAAGATACGCAAGGGGTCCCAATTAATCCGCAGCCCTCGACGACAAAGCGCCCCATAGCAAGAGTAGTGCCGGATTGTTAAACCCTACAATCAATCAATTACGAGATAGCGAAACAGCTAAGCAGCTAAACTGTTCTACCAAAATAGTTGCGTTTTGCTGAAAATTGTTGTTTCCGGTGTTGAACACCATCGGTTTTATGGCGTTATGGGTTGGTTTACGTGTACTTTTTTAACACGAAAGTGTTTTATGCCTGGGTACACCAAGATCTCACTCAAGTCATTTCTCTCACTGAAGTGATGTCGCAAGAAAAAAAAGCGCCATTGACGCTCCGGCACCCTGATTCGAGCCCATGCCTCTCGAGCCCTCTCGCCGAAATGGTAGGTACGTGGCGCTCTACCGACTGCGCTATATGAGCATTGTTTCTTTAATACATATTTTCACAACAACAACACTCACTACGAAATCAACCTTTGAGGTTGAGAAACACAAGAGCGTTAACCAAACTTTTAGTTGGCATTTACATGTTTATGTACTTGCGATGCACTCAACGCATTTAATTAACAAACTCAAAAAGGTTTTGTCACAATCATCGTTGTTCAGCCCTTCACGAACACTAAAGACACGTTCAACAAAATAACTATTTATAGAACGCGCGTCAGCGTCATTGGGACGAACGTCCATCCTGCTGCGCGAGATAGAGTGCAAACCGTAAAGAAAAAGCAGGTCATATGGAATACCGTCAGATATCACACAAAGATATCAGATTCCTTCAGGTGTCAATGTCAAGTCATTTTTAATAGTCCTTTTAAGAACATCCCAAAAAAAGACAGCGTACCAGTATTCTTGGACAGAAAACAGTCTGACCGACATGGCAGAAAAGAAACCCTTTTGCTCTTCCCATGTCATTACTCGCAGGGTGTTTGTGTGGGCCTTAAAGAAAAACTTTTTTACTGCACCGTGAGCAGAAATTTTTTACACGTTTTAAAACAACGCGTCCGGCACTATCACGATATCTTAAACGGTACATTGGTTCCGGAAAACAAGATTATGTTAAGTTTGTAGTTAAGCGCTTTCATGTGACATTGGATAGGTATTTCATTAAAAAACGTGCTCTTAGAAAATGTAAAGACGAGGCTACTTCTCGCAGAAAACCACTGCCACTGAACCTTAAATAACCAACGGACGAACCAATGAAATTGGGCAGTACCGTCGGTGTAGTCAACTGCAAGCAGGTACGCACAAAAGGGTCTATCTGGTCGCTAAAAAAAAAACCTTGACATAACCTGCTTTACAAAAGGTGCGGTAATGCCAGACCTCCATCTCTTAGCCTCCGAAGCAATTTGCCGCCGCTTCTTCGCTCGAAAGACGATTGCCAAACAAAAACAGCAAACAACCGGTAAAACTTTTGCACATGCATCCTGGAACACACGAGCACCTGCATGACGTTCCACACTCTGGCCACTAGGAACACCTTACATATATTGACAAATTTTTACCGCTTCTGCCTGCGCTCGCATGTCTTGCACTTTTCATTCCAGTACGCCCCGTTTTCACGATACCTATCCAACGGAATCCCTATATACTTTGAAGGAGTTGTCAACCATTGCACCCTTTCAGAAACTTGAGGCGCCTCTTCCCACTCCCCGTGTCTGAACCCGATAGATTTACTGACGTTTAATTTGCTACCCGTGACATAACAGTACCATTCCGTGAGGGCAAGTGTGTTACTCACGCTTATTTTGCCCCACAGAAAATAGCCACATTGTCTGCGCAGGCCAAAAGCTTCAGTTCACACGACTGGAGGCAAAAACCACGACGCTGCTACTCGCAATTATCTTTGCCCAGAAGAGTTCTAAATACACGGCGAAACGTAACGGGTTCAGTGGACACCCCTGCCCGTGGCCTCCGCGATTTGCTGCCGGCGGCGCGCCGTTGCTCCGGCCGTTTCATTCGGCGCGGAAGCAAGGGGAGCGGTGTAATTTTGCTAGCTCCGACACACGCCGCGAGGCGGCGCCGTTAGCCTAAGGTTGAAGAGAGGCTCGTCTGGCCGACGCTGCCTGTGCTTTGAGTTGTAAATCAGCCTTCATTGTCGCGTCTTCGGGATAGAAAACTTGAATATATGGTCTATGTATTTTGACTCGATCCTACAAGTACAAAGTTGTTTAACGTACGTTGTTTAAAGGAGTACTGACACGAAATTTCAAAGCTGAGATAACTATGTAAAACGCTTCCTTTTTATCAGGAGATACCTCCCAGCAAGTTTCAACAGCAACCGTTCAGCGAAACATATTTAAAATCCATTTTAATCTTCGCCCGCACGAGAAAGGCCAGAGCGGGTCGACGTGACATCATCTGCTACGGGCACCAAACTGTCGACGTCGGGGCTCCCGTGACGAAGCCGACGCGCTGGCTCTGGTTGGCGCGCGCTGCTCGGGCGTGTGTACACGTCATGGTTTTGGGACTGACGTCATGCTGCCCGGGCCTGTGGGGACGGCGAAAACCTCGGCCGGTCTGGGCGCACGCGTGCGCTCGCTCGCGCGCGCTTCCAGAGGCAGCGATACGGCAAGAAAGGTGACGCCATGTGATACATGCTGTCATGGCGGCCGCTCGGCGTTTTTTTGTCGAAACCGAAACTGGCACGAATAAACGACGCCGTAAATGAATGTTTACGCTGCGCTCGACCGCCTAATCTGTCATTCTATGATTAGTGTGCTCGTACGCACGCATAGCAGCGAAAAAAACGTAACATAAAAATTTCGTGTCAGTACTCCTTTAACACCCACGATTGCCTTTGCACGCAGCTTTAGTGGTGGTTTGCTTGAAAGGCGAATGCCGAGGATGGTTCTGTCTCCTCGGGCAGAGTGAATGCCAGCGTGCGGAATTCTTTTTTCCCTGTTACATCATTTTCGCGCGATATCGCTGCGCGAAAATATGCTTTTTTTGCCTTTTAAGTTGTTTCGAACGCTCTGGGTATCCGTTGTGTGTGTGTGCGTGTGTGTGTGTGTGTGTGTGTGTGTGTGTGTGTGTGTGTGTGTGTGTGTGTGCGCGCGCGCGTCTGCGTGTGTGTGTGCGTGTGCGTGTGCGTGCGTGAGTGCGTGCGTGTGTGCGTGCGTGCGTGCGCGAAAACAGCGTAATACCGATAAGCTCTCGTGTATTGTTTATAGGCAGGCGACTACGATAGTCAAATTTGGTTCTTGCTTGGAACGCACGGAATGTTCCAAACATGTACGAGATTTTTAGAAACAAAACCGGGAAACGTGTTGTGTTTTGGAACCATGCGTGACTACAAAAAAGAATACTGCTGTGCAATGAATTCACTTATGCATCACCCCGGGCATAGTCTACGTCAAAAATTCAAAGCACCAGTAATTACCTTAATGGCACCAGTAACTACTTCTACCTTTAACCTGCATTGGTGTGCGGTAACTTTTTTATTAAACGTCGCACACAGGCTGCGAAGGCCGAGTTTTCGTCCTCTGCAGCCGCCCGCGCCAGGGAAAACGACCTTAGGCTACGCGCGCCGCGGTGCGGCGGAAAACGGCGAAACAGCCTCTTCGGAATTACGCTCTCTCCGGGCGATTGGAACGGCCGGAGCAACGGCGCGCCGCCGGTAGCCGATCGCGGAGGCCACGCCCTGCCCTACTGACGTTTTAACGTATATCTTATCGGTTAGTTCTTCATTGACAATGATTCTAGTATTGGAGTTTCTGTACGCCATTTTAACTCCACCTTTAATTATAGACCCTAATTCAACATACTCGAGCATTTTGAACAGTATTTCATCGCACACACGGTCAAAAGCCTTTTCCAAGTCTATTGGTATCATGGCTACCTCTCTAAAGTCAGTGTCACAGTACTCAAGTACGCTCCGTGCAGCATGAATGTTCGTAAAAATAGTTCTGCCTTTGATACCGCATGTTTAGTGCGACCCGAATAATGGTTTCATGACACTTTCATTCTTTTCGCAAGCACTTTCATTAGACTCTTGTAGTCTGTGTTGGTGAGCGTGATAGGCCTATAACCAATAACTTTAATCAACGGATCGAGGTCCTCCACCTTCAAAATGAGCAACGTATGGGCACTTGCACACGATGGCGGCAAACTCCCACGCTCGTAAGATTCGGAAAAAACACCGTGTAGTAGTACCGCCATTTCGGACTTGAACGTCTTGTAAAGCGCTGCGGCAATGCCGTCAGCCCCGGGTGACTTTCCACTATTAAACTCATTTACGACTTCTTTGATTTCGTATAACAGGATATCTTTGTCCAAAATTTCCGTCTCCTCACGTTCCAACTGCGGCCAGCAATGTAAGACACCCTCCGCGCTTGCGTTGTTCCCATGACGGTTGTGTTTCCAGCTTCTGTTTCTGCGCATGTCATTATTGTTTTTTTTTTGTCCCGGAATAAACCGGTTATTTTTTGTTTCTACTTTGTCGGCGTCACTTAGTCTGGCGGGGTCAGGCTCGTGAACCCTTCGCACATGAAAGAGGTTCCTTTAACATTCAATTGCTCCTGTGAAGGCACCTTTCACTTTCGTGTTTTACCGATTCCTATGAAAGAGGGATCAACCGGATTTCTTATTAGGCTTGTTTCATATTTTTCCGCGGTTTATATTTATCATTTAAGACATAGTCTACAGCATTGCAAACGTTTCCAAAAACTCATCAACAGGAGACGTATCAGTAATTATCAGACAATTGAGAAAAATATTTACCTCTCGTGCTTATATATCTTTAGGATTCCCGATAACTTGCGGGTGAATGGGAGCTACGGCCACACAAAATAAAAATACGGGGGCGCAGATCCATGCTGTCGCTCATGTTCACATTCATCTCATAACTTTTTATGCTTTAAATCATCCTTTTAATCCCGTCCCAAGAAAATTACTGAATGGTATTGTGGGATAAACTAGTTTTTATTTCTTGGAGCAAATAACTAGTACAAAACGGCTTGTGCAAAACGAACGTTTTGCGGATAAATATAAATTGTTCTTCACACGCTCTTGTGTTCGTAACCTTCCAATATTAATACGATTGTCAAATAGATGTACGGTATCAACTTACACCATTTTGTCTTTGGGCGTCTGTGACACAATAAAGCAGCTACTTAGTCTTGCCCGATTACTAATTGTGCATAGGACTTTTTTCTTACTTCGCCATTGGTACAACTTTTACCTTCGTTTCACTTACCGGTTCACCTGAGGAACTCAAATCCTCCAGTAGTGAAAGCAGGAGGCAATGATGGGGTCTGAACCGTCTTGAACTCAGTCGTTCTGCTACCTGGCATCGCTACAAGGGACGTCCTCAACAAAACACAGAGACACCTGTTCGCCTTCTTTTCTGGTCGGCCCGCGACACTACACGTACCCCATATTGTGTGAACTGATGGCGTCTGCTACGACAGGGTAACGCTGTTTCGTTTCGCAAGCACGTCGCCTCCGCTGAGACGACATCCTCATTGCAGGCACATCCGGTTGGACCCTCCTGCACGCCCGGGTTGTAAGTGATATTTAGGCAGGACTAAATAAAGTCTTTGCGTCTCATTTTCGCGAGTCTTTCGTTTGGCTCTGTGCTGCGAGAATCGACAGGGCCTGTTTTCCATTAGGACAGAGAGGACAGAAAATGGGTCTCTATAGGGACCAAGACTTTTTTCTGCTTCGTTGCTTTCCTTCGCAACAGTTTTATCCCACGGTGGAAGAAAAGGGTGGCAAGCAGATGCCTTTTTCTTTCTTCTACACTGTGCAAGACTGATTGCTTTTCGGTCACCTGAGGGCAGTACTTCACCCGTCTTCTGAAGGGAAGAAACAAACACTTTTCAAAATTTCTACTTCTCGTTTTTGCATTATCAATGTGCACAAGTGTCGGTACACGTTTGGCATTACAAAGCGGACATGAAGAAGTTTTATTTCGGAGAGCAAGAAAGGGTGTACAACAATCGCTGTCTGTGGATGAAGGAGCCATGAAGACAAAATGGAGCTTTGATCAGTTTGAAAAAACCAGCCTTTTGTCAGCAGCGTAGCCCCTTTCCAATCACGAGAGCCGTTTCTCTAACCGTAAACACGCAAGAAATATTTAAATGCTTTCAATTTTGCGCTAAAGGGACGTCATACGGGGCAGCACAAACAAAAGTTATCAGTGTGTCAAATAACCGGTATCCTAAAGTGATACAATAAAAAAGAACAACAGGCCACTTACAATCGAACAGTTATAAATCTTGGTGGTGGCTTATAATTTGGTAGCTGATAATCGCTCAAACAAAATTCTGTGATGTCGTAGAAGAAATGTCAGAAAGTGGCTGTAACGTCACCACTTCTTCATGTGCTTTTTAAAATACTTGCATTATTTGGTCGAGGTTTGCAAAAAAAAATGTTATTTTGTTTCTAAACAAAGGAGTTCTTTGTTAGGCCAAACGTGTATTTCGTATTCACAGGCCCTTTAAAAGGAAGTCTCCATAACATTGGCAGCTTCAGGAGGTTCTTGCGTAGTAGGTTGTAGGTTTGGGTGAGATGGAAATCCGTGCTGTACTTCAATTGCGCAAAAAAGTAACGAAGACTGGAGAGGGACGACAGGACACAGCACACCTTCAGCACACTTAATTTGAAAAAATCACAGATTTATACTGCTCACTCTCTCACACACACTCATCCAAAAACAAGGAACAAACACCTCCTCCCCTCTGTGCATTACCTCACTCTTGCGGAGCTGCCTAAGTTGTCAGTAGCCACTCAACTTCCACGATACAATATTGAGCGGGAGAAAGAAACGGGAAAGGGACTTTGCGAGAAAAGGATGCACACAATTTCGTTGGGTGCATCCTGGCATACGCAACATTCGCGATCACAAGTAAACTCTTGCTTCTCAATCACGGAAATACCAATGAGTATAAAAATTTCAATGAAAACCAGCCAATCAGATAATTATTACGAAGTCATGATTAATATTTTATTCGGAAATCAATAGGTGCCTTATTGAACGATAAAGCATCTGTCCCAGAAACACGGCAAATAAGTACCCGATGCTTGTGGCGAGTTCCATAGCGGGTACATACCAAATAAAACACGAGGAAAGGCGCACGCCCTCACTGGTACGCAAAGACTGGGCTTGCCCACATTTCACCAGGCCCCGATCTTGCGATTGACGCCACTTCTAGTCATTTTGTCCAGCAATGAAGCCACCCCCACCGCGCCTGGGGAAAACTCAAATCATCGCCACGTCGACCCACACCTCCAAATCCCGTGGAATAAAAGAACGGCGAACTAAGCTATGTGGTTGTTTTGTTTTATGATTCTGGCTACCACTCAAGCCTAAAGTGAATCTTTTATATAGTGCAAATGACGAAAATGCATTCAGATAACCTGGACAATACAATGTGCTTCGGGGGAGTAAGCGTAGTTTTCAAGCGAAGCTTGTATTGGCTGACCAGTGCCGTGGTTTATGCTTAAACGCCTTGCGGCAAAGCCAAACCTATCTACCTGCTCAAATAAATATGATGATAACGATGTTGCCATTAAATTGTTTGGGACGTACGCACTTGGGGGGACTGGCCAGAAATAAAGTGTTTGCTGTGCCTCAGTTTCCGTTTATAGATTTAACTATGGACTTGTAGGAAAGGAGCTGTAGAATCAGTGAGTCGTGGACCACCTTTAATTTATTGCTCGTGCTCAAGGGCCGGCCGGAACAGGGAGAGCGGTGTAGACAAGCGGCCATTCAGTCACACGGTCGTGTTGGAACTGATGCGAGGCACGTGGGAAAGCTGACGCTGCAGTGCCAGCCTCGGTGATTATGATTATGAATGGATCCAGATGATGATGATAGTGGCGCTAAATGCAGTTGGTGGTTCCGCCACTACAGACTGAACACCTCCCGGTGATTCCTCTCTCCGGACGCACCTCTCGCTCACTGTTAGCAGGTGGGGCGAGCGCGTGCGAACATCTTTCTATCTATTCCACTCCATATTAGTAGCAAGTTCCGCTGAGCGAACCACCCGCGACCTACCTTGGCGGCGCTAGTGGGTGAGCTCGCCTAGCATGAGACACATTTCACGCCCCAATAGGAGGAAATCAGCTCCGATTGCCCCTATTGTGGCGTGAAATGTGGCTTACGCTAGTAGGCGAGCTCATCCCTATGGCGCGGCAAGGGTAGGCGGTGGGCGGTTCGCTCCGCGGAAAAACAAGCGGCTATTGAATACCATAAACGTTCTCTGCATTCGAAAAACAGCTATCTGGAATATCATATACCAAATATTGCGCTTTTATTAGTAGTACTATCACTAATATGAGAAGCTCTCAGAGTTTGTTACGAAACGTGCAAACTAACGCTGACAGTGCTGCTGTTCTTGGTCAGTGTTTTATATTTCACTGTTCGCTTTCTTCCTCAGGAGGTTTTATATGCCGCGTGGCACAAACAATCCAAGGCACCTGTATTCTCCACGTGACATTGGAACCCCCCAAGAAATTTCACCGGAAAAGCGGACCTCTTTCTCCCTTTTCAAACATCACTTTTGTTTACTCCTCGGAAATTCACGCATAACATAGTTTCTGTACTGCGATTCAATGTCTGCACTTTAATAGGGGTATACTGCCTTTTTGCATTGTAATCGGGAGAACGAAAAAAGACTGAATGTGCAAAACCCAATGCACATGCATCCAGGCGCTTCCCAGAGCCCCCGACTGTAACTCCTGCAGTTCCTTCCTAGGGAATCAAAGTGCGCAGCAGGTCATAAGAGGAAGGCTACGCACGGCCCATCCCGTCATCCTTCAGCTTCTCAGTTAGCTCTACTGGGTTTGGGGCTTGGTTTTGTTTCTGCGTGAGTCGCAGATATGCTCTCAAGCCATTTTTCGGCCATCTTCAATCAGCCACGTCATTCTGTACGGTGGGCCGGTGTGTGTTTGCAGTGTATCATTTGTTTAAAGCTGAATGCGAGCCGCTCCGGCGATTGGGGCACAAGAAGAAGGTATTTGTAGAAAGAGTATGATCGGATTTCCGGTATGTTTCGTTTGCTTTTCTTATAATTGGTGATGGCTTTATACGATAGTAAAGGTGGCCAAGCCAGAGTTCAGGACGCGAGCTCATTAGGGGAATTTGTCACGCTGCTTTTGCGTCCTATGGAATATGACTTGTTATATAAATTTACGTTGGACGTGTAGTCAAAACCCGCCTCAAGCAGCTGCTCTGGTAAGTCAGAAAACCATTCCCGCCAGCCCAAAGAGGCAAAACTAAAAATAAATAGTTGCATTCCTACCGACAAACTTAGGTCTAAATATTCCTATTAGTACTCTTACATTAAGGTAACAGTATTCACTGAGGGACAGAAACATTGCTTGTCATTTGAAGCTGCAGATAAACGCAAGCTGCACAAACTGGCAGGTGGACGAACGGACGGACGTACGAATGAACGGGCCGACCGACAGACAGACGGAGAGACGGAAAGACAAATAGGCAGACACAACAGATACAGACAGACAGACAGACAGACAGACAGACAGACAGACAGACAGACAGACAGACAGACAGACAGACAGACAGATAGACAGGCAGACAGACAGATAGACAGGCAGACAGACAGACAGATAGACGGACGGACGGACGGACGGACGGACGGAGGGATGTACATATGAAAGGAGAGACGGATATACATATGAACGGATGGATGGAGCGTATAGAACTTTACAAGAAGAGTTAAAAATTACTCATCAACCCTATACAGGGTGTCCCAGCTATCATGCACCAAGGTTTAAAAAAAGATTATTGCTGGAACTCGAAGAAAACCTAGTGCATAATGTTTGCAGTACTGTGGAGAAGCGGGCAGCATTTTTCTCGTTAATGAGACTTAACTAATTAATTGTAATTAATTATCTAACTCGAGAAGTACTGTCCTAATCACTAAAGTGTCAATGAGGCACTTGTAGGTACCCACGAGGGGCATCTAACTGCTGTATTTTCAGCGACGAACTAATTGCGTACACATTTATTCTGACTGGTAAAGAAAACCCGCGAAATACGAAAAATACCACGTGACGGCACCTCCGAGCGCATTAGCACGCACCGTAAAGCAATGCCCTCAAACAGGCTGCCTCTGAGTTAGCCAGAATGAAATAAACAAAAGAAAGAAAGAATAAATCGCGACCGAGTTGCTGCCTTATCTGCACACGTGCCCCACGAATCTTGCTGCTGTTGCTCTTTCCATGCATGCCATTATCAAGGTGATGCGCTGTCTCTTCAGGCGGGTGACAGGCGAAGCAGTTGCTTTCAATCAGCTTATTTGGGGACGCTACTTTACAATGCGCGTGGAAGCGCGGTCACGTGGTATTTTTCATATTTCGCTGGTTTTCTTTATCAGTCAGAATAAATGAGTACGCAATTAGTTCGACGCTCAAAATACCGCAGTTAGATGCCCCTCGTGGGTACCTACAAGTGCCTCATTGACACTTCTGTGATTAGACCAGTACTTCTCGAGTTAGATAATTAATTACAATTAATTAGTTAAGTATCATTAACGAAAAAATTACTATCCGCTTCTCCACAGTACTGCAAACATTCCGCACTAGGTTTTCTTCGCGTAACGCCATTGCTCTTTTTTTAAATCTTGGTGCATGATAGCTGGGACACCCTGTATACATTAAGGCTCCGTAGAGTCTGCGCTGTGATACGTTTTACCTGAAAAACGAAAAGCTTCGCGACGTTTCTTTATGTTTTTTAAGTCGCAAATGAATCTCCCTAAGCTAATCGGTACGCCCAAAGCAATTAGATATTTTGTGAAGTTTAGCTCCTCGTTTGCTTGTTGGAGCAAACTTTTTTCTGGCTTTTCAATCCCTAGTACACAAGTAACCTCGCAGAGATTAAACGGGTTGCTATGTTTTTGTTACAAAGCCTAGAACATTTGTGCTGATAGAACGCGTTTCTCACTTCCAATAATTTTATACAGTAGAATCACTGCATTTCTGTAATGGAAGTGATTTAAATAACCTTTTTTGAAACTTTTAAACACGGACTATTGCTGCAATTCCTGAACTTTTTTGGACAGTAACGACAGAAAATTTCTCCGAATGAAAATAAAACCTTTGATGACAACAGTTGGAATATAGTATTGGAAAGATGTTCAATGTAAATATTTTATATTGTTGATCATGGTTCATCTTCGCGCCGAGTTTGAGGCTGCGCGAAGAACTGACGATTTCTGCATTGCAACCACGTAAGAACCAAGATTCAGGCAGGCTTCAAAACAGTACAGCCCTTTGAATACGCAAGTACTCTAAAGCACCTTCCCCAAAAATTAGCTGATGTTTAGCGTTCTTCCCAAAAAAGGTTAAATTTCATGAATTCGCAGACAACACTCCCCGGCGCAATTTTCGGGGAAGCCGACGTGCTTTTCTCCCTCGCGCGAGCAAAATCCTACTTCAGCCAAAAAAATCTGCTTTTTAATGCTGACGCCATTTTGTCATGGTTAGCAAGCCGAACAAACATTTCCTTGAAGTAACTGCAGGCAATAATGTCTTAAGTGCAATAAATTCAATATCAACAACCGTCATCGTTTAAGTGTTCTCGAACTGCGAGCCGGATAAAACAGGACGACTGTTGCAGCATTCGTGTCACGTAGGCCCTCTTAGCATCATGTTTTTTGTATTTCTATTTTGTCCAACCCTGGTCTTACTAAACTTCGACGGTGGTCTTCTGGTTGTTCGAAGACCGAGCTTCCTGCGAGATTGGAAATGTTCTTGCAACATTTAAGATTTATGGGGGAAGCTTCTTAGAGGTTTGGGCTGTCGGCGTCTCATGTCACCGTCGTCTTATGTCGTCATCGTCTCATGTCGTCGTAGCATTATGTAGTGATGGTACTAAAACACTGGGACACTCGTTTTCCAACGCCTCGCGCTGGAACGTAACGCGTATAAAAGTACACACCGGGACACTCGTTTTCCAACGCCTCGTGGTAGAACACTTCGTGCTTCAAGATACGAGACTTATACCAATGCTATCTACGTCTACCCCTCAATGGTTTCATTTCCGTGGGCAAAGACACCAAGGCGCTAAGAATACACTTTTACACTGCAGGGTGCTCCACTCTACATGTTTCACGTTATGGTTTCATCACTATAAGAAAAAAACGCTAAGGCGCCAAAATTTCACTTATTCACCGTATGCTTCGCCCCTCCCCAGGTGTCACGTTAGCGGCGATGGCCGGGGATTTTTTAGCTGTCCGTTGAACTTACTCATACTAAGGAGGCGGGATATATTTTATGCCAGGTGGTCTTCAAAGTGTTGGGCTTTATGTAATATGAAGTACGAGATGCGAGAAATTGCGCAGCACTACCTTTGAGCATTTTATTTTTGCCGTTTCTGAACAGATTATGGCGGAACATAATTTATACAATACTTTTTTATCTCCTGTGGGACCTGTGTGGTGGGCACTTCAAAGCCAAAATGGGTTCTGGTAGTTTTTGGACGTACAGAACAAGCTTGGCAATTCATCCTGCCGAAAAAGAAAACTCCCCGGCTGGCATGAATACAGCAGACCTCAAATCGTTCAATTTATGTGTAAGGCAAAAACTCCATCTGCGCTCGTTTTCTTGACTACTTTAAAGTTCTTACAAAGAGTTACAACTTGGCAATGGCAGGTGACTCACGCCAGAGCAGCATTTCATAGCATGACTGATGAACAATACAAATTAACAAAATCACTTACAATTACTGGATCACATCTTTCATCGCATTTATACAAATGCTGGCCACGCCACCAATACTGGCTGACTTCAACGTGCATTCGCGCACATGGAAGAGTTGCATAGGCGCCAATGGCAATGGTACTGGCGCTGTTGTCAAGGAAAGCCAAGCTGGCCAAACATGTGTTATTGGCAACGCTAGGCGGTCCCGTTCTTCCCTTGATGACTGTCATTTTTGTTTGGTCATCAAAAAGCTCAGCCCACAACTGCAGAGTGTCCGTTCTCTGGGGTGACCAGTCCCCACTCGCTCTTCTACCTGGACCCAATGAAAGAGTGCACCCGATGGCTTGGAAGTTGGGTTTTGCAGCTTCGGTATACCCGTCATCATCATCACCAACCTATCTACGCCCACTGCAGGCCAAAGGCCTCCCCCATTACTCTCCTATTATCGCGGTGCTGTGCTGACTGCGACCAATTTATCCCCGCAAACTTCTTGATCCCATCTGCCCATCTAACTTTCTGCCGCCCCCTGCAACGCTTGCCTTCTCTAGGGATCCACTCTGTTACCCTTAATGACCAACGGTTATCTTGCCTTCGCATTACATGCCCTGCCCACGTCCATTTCTTCTTCTTAATTTCTACTAATATGTCGGTATACGCATGATACGGTCAAAGTTCTAGTTGATTTCACTAGTGCACAGATTTACTTTCTCGTCCCATTGTAGACCAGCCGGATCAGCCTACCGAAGGCGTTGCCAACGAAACATCCTAGTTCAGGCGTTAACAGGACAACACAAGTTTCAGGCGTGTGTTAATTTACCTGGTGTCATTCTGTGGATTGTATGCTAGCTGAAGAAAGGAAATTGGTAATGTCTGGGGGTATTTTAAGCGATTTAATACAATCTGGGGCTGTTTGTCTCTCAATATTTACTGGGTTTCTTCAAGACTGGGTGCCCTCAGAATAATTTCAAGGGATTTGGACACCGCTGATGGCGAGACGCATTAGAAGTGCACCGGCAGCTCCAGGCGGCTGTGCGAAAAAAATCCTTCATTGGAGTGAGGTAAACGGGCGGAGCACATTAAATACAGACTTCCGCTCAGTGGAGAAGACCGAACAAATTATAAAAAAACCGGAGGGGGGGTGCTTGCGTTTGGCGTCTCGGATATATCTGTTCCGGTGCAATGACTGGGTGAGCTGCAAATAATCGATGACTAACTCAAAGTGTCCTTAATGACTTGGTGGACGGTTTACCCGGATTGCCACAATCAAAAAGCAATTAGTTGGAAGCGGTAATTCAACCTTCGCCGAATTTGTTTGTTTGCTGGCTCAGAGGAAGATAAATAAGTGGCCGAAGTAATCTTGTTTGGTCGTCAAGAAAGCAAAAATATTTGTAGAATGTTTTACATATTTTTACGGAGGGTGTGCTTGTGTTTTTAAAAGGGTGGTTTTCTAAGAACAAAAAGTTTATGGCAAAAGCTGTATTCTTTTCGCTGACTTAGTTTTTCGCGGTTTTTTTTTAATTTCCGTTAGAATTCTGTATTAAAGAGAAAAATAGTGTAAACGACCGCACCAGTTTGTAGAGCGTCATTCTGCGATGTAGCGATGTCTGTCTGAGAAGAATTGTGTGGACATTTCAGCGATAACTTCCCGATAACTGCAATATTCTCGTAATTGAGGTCCATAAAACCTGAACAGCAGTTACGCATTGCACTGATGGAATATTATTACTTGGTATTCGGCTGCATGGTCACCGGAAACCACAGTCACGGAAGTGTGCCGGCATTCAGGCAGCTTCAAAAAACTGAACAGTACACAAGACAATGGTGGCCTTCTTTTTAACTAAAGTAGCCCACAGAATGTGAATGGCTGTAGATATGATTGAGGCCTGTTTTTGTTTCCTTCGGTTTTTTAACCTTTCCATTTATGTGATTCCAGTGGCGAAAGAGAAAAAATGGTTACATGACTGCAGCATTATGTAGAAAGAAAACAGTGTCGAAATACACGTAATTTCATTTTTAACATTTTGGAAGAACCGGAGGCCTATATTCCAGCTCGAGCCGGTTTCGCCAAATACCACTGAAACATTAACGTACGGACACCCAAAGTCTATTTCCTTTTCGCATTCCGCAACTGGCTTAATATTTCTGCTCAGAGCTTCTAAGGATTGTGTTCTTATTATTCATACACTTTTTATAGCTCAACGGTATCAAGAACACATGAAAAAAGCAACTCCCTCTCAGGTACCGGGAGAATAAAACGGAGAGCGAAAAATAGAAGAGATAGCTCCCATGATTGCTGTCGGGATTTGAAGAACATATTTACCCAGGCGGGTAGATGTACTCAGAATTACTGGTTTCTACAGGCTGTGAGATGTCCGTAGAGCGAGTATATTTCTGCGAGCACCATCGTACACTGAACACCTTTAGATGGAGAGCATGAGAAGCACCGGTGAGTTTAAACCTGTGACCAGAGCGCCGATCATTTGACCAATTCAATTTTTTTTTCTTGTTCAGCAGCGAACTGTCATTCGGGAAGATTTGACAGGTCCTAGGCGACCAAAACCACCGGACAGAATTTCTTACCGACACTGGAGCAGAACACACGTGGGTGTTTTTTTTTTTTATTTTGAACCTTTATTCGCAGTAATGAGGCACGTCTTCCCACCCGGTCCGTGCGCATTTACTGATTCTCACACAATGCCCACCTGCATGCAAATACTCCCAGGAACCTGGAACACTGAAAAACATAATATTTGACTGCGCCAAAACCCTGAACCCGTCCCCTTCTCCTGAGCAGCGGGAAATACTGCTATCCAGCTGTCGACCTGATGACCAACTCCTGATTGTGCTGCAGCTTAGGCAGCACATGCTCTCCGGTACTGAGGAACCTCCCTCAGATTATTGTTCAATAAAATTTTCTCTCTCTCAACCTAAACAAGGTGTTCATGGTTTTTTTTTTCATAAACCGAGTCCGATTTATGAAAACAAAATTAGCGGAACAACATGCGACCCTCGGTCATAAATGAATGTTTTGCTTTGAGTATGTCGAAGGCGTTGTTTCTGCTAAACAATGTGGACGTAAAAGCACTGTGCAACCAGTACTGAGAGATGGAACAAAGTTTTTTTGTATGTTATTTGATGAAGCGGACCACTGGGCAAAAGTCGTGTATGCCACAACACGGTCTTCGTGACTTGAAAACGTAAAACTAACGACAGAAGTTGGCGAAAAAAATTGATAGCAATAAACACACAGCTGTTCGGAAAGATATTCCTCGTACATAAATAGTAAAAAATAATGTTTCTGGGAAACCTCGTTGAAGGAAGAACCGGAAATGTATTGTCATGGATCCGAATCTGAGAACTGTCGCTTCGGTGTGCAATCTAATTTCTCAGCATCCAACACGAACAGAAATAACTTAAAATCACGACCATAAAGCCCGCGTTCACGCATGACTAGAATCGGCTGTGGTAGTTTTCCCGGGTCTAACTGTTCGGCCTGAAGTTTGAGTGGCGTGTTGTTTGCGGTGTCGCGATTTAGTCCTCTAGTGAAGTTCAAGTGTTGTGATTTCGATCAAGCAACATGTACGGCTGAGGGGTCATCAGCGTTTTAAGGTGGATATTTTTTCCGAGAAGAAAAAGTGCGGTGTCAAAAGCGTTCAGATTCTCTCAGCGCTAAATATTTCGGGGATAAAAAGCAATATGATAGCAGTGTCCCCACGCAGAATGCAAGAATACGCGCAAAGTCGTGTCTGCCCCCAACCGTTTTGTACCAGTATTGAGAGTGTGCGCTGTGAATTTCTTTTCGGCTTTTTTCTGTGCCGAATTTCAGGCTAATATTTTGAAATCAAGAAAGTTATCATAGTTGTATTTTTTACAGCACCTCTATCTACGCGTTTCCTGGAAACCACTACTAGCGCCTGCTCAAGTGAACTTTTCAGCCAAGTAATATTCCCCGAAAAGCTGTAGGAGCACTGCAACACTGAACAAAAAGCTTCAAACCGCAAATTGTTCCACCAAACATTTCTGTATGCTCAACCAGCTTTTGCGTTGCTTGGGATAGGAAACTCTACGAAACAATTGATTTTTCACGGTTGGTATCGCCTCATTCGTCCTAAAAAACTAGATTTTATGTTGCCTATATAAATGTGGTATAACAGGTTCGCATGAGCATTATTCGTTCTTTTGATGATGTCACATTTTTTCAAGCGAGAAATTGAGCTCACTACGAGTGAGGGCCTTCAAAGGAGAGTTACCACTAAGAATGGGCGCCAACATTCGAAAAGTTTGATTTCGTGGCCGGTTAGCTAACCGTCAGAAAACATATGCATGGAAGCATTTCCTACGACATCAATGAAATATCTCCACAGTTAAAAAAGTCATGCCAGCATGGGAACACATTTTCGCCTCTTTGCCGACTCGTGACCTGCTTGGATCGTTCGTAGTGCAGCGTGCCACATGGCATAGGCTGCCCGATGTGCGGATAGAGAGAACAATTACGAAGGCTCCGGAAACTAGCAGGAAGTAAACAAAAACCAATCAAAATACATCAAAACAGAGCGGCGAGGAGACCCTTCTTTGCAATATCGACCTATATGCCCATATCGGTTCTAATGGGAACGCACCGTTTCTGCAGCGCCGATACTAAGAGGACTTTATGGCGAAAGGAGTATACCTATATAGAGTGGTTTAAATAGATCCGATAGCTGAGAATTCCCTTTCCTAGCCTATACACCAGTGTTTGCTAGTAGCGCCACAGATGTTGTTCCAGGGAAGCAAGACGCGTGTTCCCTGCCCTCCGGGTACGTTTCAGCCTGAATCTCGTACGGTGTGCTCGCGGGGTCGAATTGCTGTACACGATGGGCTGGCCGTCCTCATCAGCTGCATTAGGGGAATGGGCCTTTCTAGGGCATTGGTCACCTGCACATGAATGCGATGTGCTCTAAACTTCAATGGGGTGCACTACTGTTGCATTCATATAAACGCACTACATGTTTCATTCAACGCGTGAGGTAGAAGAAATAGTTGTGAGGTGGACAAAATCGCCCAGGACAGCAAAACGTGAGGCGGGACACGGGGATGAGGCCTCACGAAAAACAAACAGCATGTGCTGGACTAGCGGGTGAGGAGGGCTCTGAGAAAAGGCGATGCCACGCGCCCCGCGAAAGGAAAGCAAAGCAGCAGCGGAGGAGCGTAGGCCACTGGCCCACGTGAATTACGAGCTAATTAACTCATACTTCTAGAAAATTCACCACTGGACGAAGAAGGAAAAGACAAAACACACGCTAGACTTGAACTAAATTTGTTTATGCCAAAAGAACAAGAAAACCCGCATATACGCACATGATTAAAAAAACATTATTCCGCGAAAATGAAACACCGCAATCATTACACTTAGTCTTGTCACTATTTATATTGAAGCACAAACAAAAAATTGCAGCATCGACACTCCGTATATGATGGCGAGAATGCCGAGTACGGAGACTCGAAATGACATCCAAGCTGCACCCCGAGTGACATCCGATTTGCGCCCCGACCGTCATTCGATTTGAGTCGTGAGTTGCACATTGATTATTTCCTAAATAAAACTGCAACTCACGGCTCAAATCAAATTTCGCTTGATTTTCGCTTGATGGTGGTGTGCGCACGAATGGACGTGGACGGACATTGGGAGGTCCTAAGGTTCTCGGCACCATTACGGGTGATGGAGTAAGCCTTTTGACTCTCGGGTACTAACGGTCGTAGCCCAATCTGTAAGACGACTGTCACTAACTCTGTCTGGTCTACCAGACACAGGCTCGAATTGGGCATGTGCCTGTGTAATTTTTTGCGATTGTAAATGTTACACGCACGGACGCAGACGGACATTGTGCGGTCCTAAGGTACTCCGCACCTAATAGCTGATCACATTACAGGACATGTTCTTTACCGATGCGTGTGCACACGAGTCACCGATTACGCGTGGTCAAGAGACACCCCTTCTCTCCCCAAAAAGTAGATTTATTTGGCTGAAAGTGCCAAAGATGGTGCTCTAACGGAATCCTCGCTCCCCCCCGCCCTTATAATAACAAAAACTCGGAGATCGCTATCAGTTTGAGAACTGCATCTAAGCAACATGCTCTTCTGCATGAATTTCGGCTTGCACCCGCCCCTATGGCAATGGTCAGCGAGGTGGCCAGCCCCCATCTGCGCACTCATGGCAGCGCGGTTCTCTCTCAGCTTGTCATTGAAGCACCTTGCGGTTTGAAAGAACGTAGCACCGTTTTCAGTACTGAAGGACAAGGTAAAGCATACCGGTCCCGCACTCCACAAACTTTCTTGAATGTTTTGCTGCGCAGCGTGGCTCATTGCGTGGCTCATTGACCTTCCGAACCGTCTTCGGGAGCTTCTCAGGAGCCGAGAATACAGCCAGCACACCACACTTTCCAAGGACCTTCTCAGTCGGTGGGAAACCTTGTGCACGTATGGCCAGTCAGCCATACGTGCCAGTCGGCCCATTTCCAGTCGCCCCATTCGAAGCTCGTGAAGCGGAGCATAAGGAAGAATGCTATGAAGGCGGCGCTCACTAGGTCCTACCCGCGCAAAATGCAGGCAAGCTTGCTGCAGGAAGCTGAAAAGTTGCAATAGGCGGGCTATCCATCATAAATGGTGGCTTCTGTGGCGGGGAGCCTTCTGAGGGAAGTGAAGAGTGCCCAAGCAAGAGGTGGGGACGTCCTGAGGGAGAAAACACCTGTGGTGGCTGTGCCGCACGTGCACCATGTGTCGCACCACCAGAAGAAGGTCGGTGGAAAATGTGGCGTGGAGGTGATATTCTCGGCTCCTCAGAAGCTTTCGAAGGAGGTGCAAAAGTCACTGAGCCACTCAATGAGCCCCTCTGCGTAACAACATGCAACAAAGTTTCTAGAGTGTGCGACCGGTGTGGGTTAACGAATTCCTCTGCACTGCAAACTGTGCTACGTTCTTTCAAAACGGCAGGTGCCTCATTGATAGGTTGAGAGAGCACCGCGCAGCTGTGAGTGCAGATGGGGGCTGGCCACCTCGCTGACTATTGCCGTAGGTGCGGGTGCAAGCGGACATTCATGCAGACGAACACCTTGTTTAGATGTAGCTCTCAAACCGATAGGGAAGTCTTCTAATGTTTTGTGATTAAAAGGGATAGCGAGAACTGAGTCAGTTCCTCGTGTGTGGCACTTTCAGCCAAATAAATCTAATTTTGGGGAAAGAAGGGGTTTCTCTTGACCATGCGTAATCTGTGACTGTTGTGCCACGTATCGGTAAAGAAAATGTCCTATAATGTGACAATGTATTGTTTGTGCTTCAATATTAATAGTGATAAGAACGATTGCAAAGGTTGCGGCGTTTCATTTTCACGGACTAATGTGTTGTTTTAATCATGTACATATATGCTTGGTTCCTTTTCCCTTTTGGCATAAACTAAGTGTAAGCCTAGCGTGTGTTTCGTCTTTTCGTTCATCGTCCAGTGCTAAAGTTCGCTAAAAGTATGCGGTCATTATTAAGCAACCAACTCGCCCAACCCTCCGTTTGAATTTCCATTTAATTGAACTTAAAGGAGCCATTAAGAGAAAACTAAAGTTTGTTTTATTCGAAAGATTAGGTGTTTCATAGTACCCTAAGAGCTTTCCCGGAAGCAAATGATGCTTTATTCACTGAGAAATAAGGCAATTTAAGCCAAAATTTTAAATCTCCCGCTAAATTGCACATTTTGTGACGTGAACAATGGCGTCATACGAGCCGGTCCATGAAACAGATACTTAGTATGTCAACTCCATATAGCACCCACACGCGGGAATCAAACAGGAACCGGAACTCGTGCCGAAACCGAGACGGCGGCCATTTTAAAAATACTAGTAAAACCTAGTGCACCCGCAGCCCTAGTCATGGAATCGCCTGATCCGGAGAACAAAACTCTCGCCGAGAAGCTCGGGCTTGCATTTAACAACCTCACACCAATTGAACGCTCAATGCTTCTAAGTGCACGAGCGGCAGGAGTTGTGGGATACGCGGATGGACTGGAAAGCGACCATTCCGCGATAGCCACAACAGACGAACGCCCAGCCGTCGGCACCGCTGCCTCGTCAGCCCCGTCGCGACGGACGAATACAGACTGGTACGTATGTGGCGTATTTTTATTACGGTTAATAATAGTTAAATTTCAGTAGCAGTATTGCTTATGCCAGTTGGGCGGTGTCGTGTATGGAAAGCCGCTCGCGTGAGCTCTCTGCTTCGACCAGAAAGATACGAGCGTCAATGCGCGGTGTGTAAGGCATTTTTCCCCCAAGGTCAGAGCGCTTTAACGGCGATTTGACGAAGTCGGCGACGAGCGCCAGCATGTCCCAGGAGTGAGCTGACGTAAGGGTCCCTGCCGTAATCACTTCCTCGGAACTGAAGCGAGCACACTCGTACTTCCTTTAGCTCTCTTTCTACTCCGTTTGCAAAGTTCACAAAACGTAGCCACTTGCTTCGCCGAGGTTCATCGTTGGGCAGCACATGAAAGGAGATCTCCTCACCGGCGGGGATGTCGCACTCCCTCGACGATTTGCCCGTACTTCATGGGCATTTCAAAACGTAGCAACGAAATTTCATTGTAAAGTACTCGAACAAACTTAAGTTTTAGTGGTTGTAAACTAGAAACGAGCTCCTAACAATAGCAGCAAGCCAACACCATTCCGAAACTGCGACAACTGTCACTATGTCGTCGCTGCTTGCTGTTCCTTACTCCCCTCGTTTCTATTTTTACCTTTGCTGGTTGGCGATATGACGGCCAACCTCCTGTGAAGGGATTACGATACCAAGCAAGGTCGCGGCTGTGCGTGCTTGAACGGTTCGTTGGCCCCGGAGAGTCTCGAACAAGAAAATTCGTCTTCGCGACGGTGGCGACGGCGAGATGTCGAGTTCGGCTGGCGGTAGTTTCGTACGCATTGGCGTACACGCTTGCGTGTTTATTCGGAACTTCAACCGTTTACTCCACCGTTCTTAGTGTCATAAAAGGAATGTGCAGTATGTTTACCGGGCATATAGCTCACTATGCAAACTGGTAAGCACTGCCTAACTTGCGTTTGCTTTTGCCGGCCTCCGCCAATCGCAGAGCATTCTCGTGTGACATCATAGGTTCTGTTGCGAGAAATGAGCTGGTGGGTCGCATGGTCATTCCCTTTTTCCCTAATTATGTAGCTTATTTGAGCGAAGTTTGTGTTAAAAGTGGTGTCAGTATGGTTCTAACGAGGCAATCTTTCGAATGAACCAAGCTTGTGTTTTCTCTTCATGACTCTTTTATAGGTGAAGGTGACCAGATGGCATAAAGAAGGCTCCTCGCGACGGCGAGCGAGCGGGGAAAGCTTCCGAATGGGCTGTCCAGAGGGCTGGTGAAGTGGTGGCGGTCGCGGCTGCAGAGTTATAAAGTTCAACCAGATCAACAGGAGATCGATGTGGGCGCTGGCCTTCACATTTTTAGCAAGTTCTGAGCACCTCTTAAGTTTTTTATTGCCTAGGTATTGCTACAGGATTGTAAGTTAGGCCTAGTTTAGAAGGTGAACAACAATGTTTACGTAACTATCTTCTCTTTTCCAGCGAAAAAAGCGCGAAGTTACCGCAGAGAATTAAACAAGCTTTTGTGCTGAACGAACAAAAAGACAAACACGATTGATTTTGTAATTTAGGTAGCAGGTGCTTGATTCTTCAAGGCTGTACTAAAAATAATGCAGTTCGTTTTGCACCTTCCATGCATTCCTTTAGATTTTTATTTAGAAAGAGGGCAGGCGATTTGTAGGGGGGAATATAAAAACTACGAAGTCAGTTCCGGATATACGTGAAATTATTGGGCAGTGGGGGGGAATGGAAAAGGGAATAGAAGACTGGAAGATGGAGGGCGATTATTGAAAGGAGAAAGCCTCCGGGCATAGCTCAATGAGAGAAGTGAGATCGGTGGTAGGCCCGCGGGTGTGCATCACTGAAGCACGCTCTCCTTATAAATATCGCTGAAAATTCCTGAAATAACAAAAAAGTATCTTGAAGTGTAGAAGTGCGCTGCCTGACACGAAACGTAGAAGAGGGTGAATAATACAAAAACAGACAAGGTGAGGCGCAAACTATCAACTGTTTATTATCTTGTGGAGGGGGGCGGTTATATATGACGGAAATGAAAAACATACACGAAAAAATAACAATAAAACGCTACACATGACATGATATATATTTCTCACTTACGAAAATTATTTCACGCGCCGAAAGCCGGATTGAAGGGGCGCTAACGCAATCTCCCTGCTCTCCTGACAACATTGCATATGCTTCGTATATCTCGCGGGTAATCTTGTCTCTGGAGCGGAACAAGATGGTTGTCCCCTCAAAATCGGGCGAACATCTCTTGTCGCACTTCTTAACATGCACGCCCGGATTTCCATTTGCAGCCAGTTGCGCGCATGCATTCTGATGTTCCCGTAATGTGTCGTTGAGACAGCGGCCTGATTGCCCCACGTACGACGTACCACAGGAGAGGGGTTCTTGTATACAATACCCTCTACGCAGTTGAGGAACTGGCGCCTGTGCCGTGAGCCACATTCGAAACCATTTTTCGTCTTTTGATTTGCAGCCTTGCACAGTCCTTTAGTTTCAACGGGGCAGAAAATACCACCGGAATATTATGTTTGGCGCCAACTTTCTTCGGCCGGTGCGAAACCCTGTGAATGTAGTTCATGACAACTGGTCGAGTCTTAGGTCTTTCCTTGTTCTTCTCCGGGCTGTTCGCGTTTTTCACCTTCTGCAGCACTTTCTCTGCAACTGATACAAGTACATGGGTAGGGTAACCACCCTTTTTCAGCCTTGTGCATTGGCGGTCTAGGCTGTCCGTCACAGTGTGCGAGGACGATTTCGTGATTGCCTGCGTGATGCAGGAAGTTGCCATTCTACTGTGACGGACAGCACACTGTGACGAACAGCCTAGACCGCCACTGCATGACAGCAAAACAATGACAGCAAACCCAATGCGAGGACTGCAAAGTTTGAAACATATCTCAAAATAGCTGTAAGCTCTGTACAGTAACCACCCCAGTTCTGAAGCCCACGCCAAGTTTGTTGAAAAATATAACTTTTTTATTTCAGTGCTATCTGGTTGCTAGGATCCAATCAGTAACATTTTAGAGAAATACATGAAATTATAGTACCATTTATGTTCCTTTATTTATCGTGCTGTTCGTGGTTAGTTCCATTCTCACGCAGCCAGGAGCGTTTGGCTGCTTGTCGGTCACAATACTGTCTGTTTATTAGAAGCACAGCCATGGAAAAGATCTCTAACACACCGGGCAATGCTGAAAACCTGCTTGTTTGGGGATCACCCAGCGCTGTAATATACTCTTGTCCTTAGATGCGTATCAAGGTACCTCATCCCCGCGTGACGTCGGTGATGGTAGTTATCCGGCGGGGTAATTATGCAGACGACCCGCGCTTTCCCGCTCTAACGAACGTCATTTTTCGGAAAGCCCCAATTGCAAAATAATGCCATTGTACGGAAATTCAGAATGTACGAAGCTACAACAAAGAATGACGTACGGCAAATGCCTGGTAGCTGCGGGAGTACGCCTTCCGGTCGAACTGAGTAAGCCAGATAATGCTTTTCTGGAAGAAAAAAGTTCAAAGCAGCTAAGTTGCTAATTATACGTTGTACTGGTCATCGCAACGTCCTCATATCTCGAGGGGGCACTAAATGTCCAGCTTTAAATTCCTCATCTTGCCGATATGCGCCATAAAGATAGCCACGGAGGAGTGGGACTTACAGAGGGAAAACTGGGATAGGACTTACCGAAATTCATCGTGAATCCATCATAACTGTGGTGCTATAGCCTCTATGTTCTGTACAGAGAAATGGGTTTCCTAAATGCGGATACAAACTTTTACCCAATAAGACACGCTCATATCATGGTACGCGTCATTCCATATTCCCGGCAAGCCTTTACGAATAAACAGGTTTCTGATTCCTGGAATGCTAATGGAGACATTTCGCGAGAAGGTCGAAATGCTTAAATGTATTGCCTTGTCTACTGATCTGCGGGGTTCAGAGGCGCAGATGATAACGTAAGTAAAATGTACGATGGGAATACACCTGTTAACATCCACCGCTACGTGCCGAGGTTAACTTCATGAATGGCTTCAAGCATTTCTTAACTGAAATACCCTACCCCGGGCGCAACTTAAGCAGTTCGGCCTCATTACTATTTGTGAAGAAGCGAGCGCGGCAAGCAACGTTTCTCCCAACCGCCCTATATTCACGGCTTCTCCTGAATACGTCTGGGTGATGACAAACGTGAATGTGTGACAGAACAAGCCTTTGTTTCTGTGTACGCAGTCGGCCGATAGTCTGTGGCCATCACTAAGGCTGCCTGGGACCGCTATCCTGGAGATTACAGAACCGCAGGAAAGTTTCGCTAACAAGAAAAAGTGCCTTTAGTACAATCTAGCTCATACTCAATATATAAAAAAGACTGGTGTATCGTCGCGCAACACAATGCGACTTTGATTAAAGTTTCGGCAGTTTTTTTTCTATCAAAGACTAGGTCGTTAAAACTGCTGAGTGCCATGAAGGCACACAAAATGACAAGTGAGCTCGAGTGTCTTTAGCCCGATCAGAATGTACGCTCTTGGTGTATTGTGCGGTGGAATAAAAAGACAAAAATGGTAGCTTTAAACAGGAAGAGCAAGAAAGGCAATCCCAAGAATTATGCGGATACAGAAAACGCTCTCACTGGGAGACTATTGAGAGGTTAAATGCAGCTGTTCACTGAAGAAAGCACATAACAAGCCCACTTCGTAGATCACTGCAGATCGCTATGGCAGTGATTATAAAGTTTCCGTTTGCAAGGAACTGGACATTCCTGGAAGAGTTAGAGTTGAAAGGTTGTTGCTCCTGCCCGGACGTTTGGAAAAAACGCTGTTTATTTTGACAGCGAAGACCACACCGCTTCTGATGTCCCCCTTGGAGAATCTGTGCACGACAAGCCAGCAAATCGGAAGTTTGGGGCTGTCCAAAAGTTCCGAAATATCGCAGGCTGGTAGAAAGGGAGAAAAAGGTTGCTGAGTAAGTGAGGGGTAGTGGTATTTAAAAAAAAGTTTGGTTTAAGCCTTGCAAAACCTCGTAATGTGCACTATATCTGAGTGAAATGATCTGCCCATGTCTGTAATCAGTTGTAATAACACCGTTAGGCGGGCTAGTTGGTACTCAGAATTCATGCTGAATTTTTGCGCAACGTAAGACAAGGACAGATACAACAAGGGACACGAAGACTAGCGCAGTCTTCGTGTCCCTTGTTGTATCTGTCCTTGTCTTACGCTGCGCAAAAATTCAGCATGTAATCAGTTGCATAGATGCAATCGATCATTTGGAAAGTGGAAGTGATGAGGCTGTGTGTGTGTGCGTTTTGTTTATTTTTATTTTTCCTGTGTTGCTATATTTGACCCTATGTTGTCAGTGTGTTACACTGCAGTGATTCTGCCCCTGCTGCTTGGACACATTGTGCGGTCTGCAGTATGTCATAAATAAATAAATAAATAAATAAATAAATAAATAAATAAATAAATAAATAAATAAATAAATACATAAATAAATAAATAAATCAGCCGACCTGTTCCGTATTACGATGTACATTTTTTATCGCACTCTGAAAAGAGAGTGCGTTAAAAAGGAATACGAACATCCGAAAACGAGAAGGGTTATGTCTCGCAAGCTGTTCCTCTAGCGGACAACACCCTGCGAAAAGCACCTGTATAGGTTATTCGCGATTTGTCGCGTCATCCAAGGCCTTTCTCAATGAGAACCATTATGAATGGACACTCAACAAAATGAAGACAATAGTTAACTGTCTCATGGTTTCCACATATTATACTTGCACATTTATTCGTGTAGTCATACGCGAATTATCATGTGAACTGAGGCCATTATACTTCGTAAAGCCTTGGAAAGTACAATTTGCAAAAAATGATTCAGTACAATAAATTTCAGCCGCTGACGCAGCTCTGTGTTCGTTCCAGATACAGGAGAAGAGTCGTTTGGCTACTACCTTACCTTTGGAGAAGCTGAAGGCTCTTAGATTTTACGATGTATTCTGCGAACTGTTCTTACTACAAATTATGACCTAGGCTCCATCTATAGCCACAAGTAGGCTAAACATTACGAGTTGCTAACTCTTCGTTCATGCGTGATTCAAAGGATATGAAAAGTATTCACGGGTGGCAAAGTCTGTACTCAGTATCCTTTTTCCCCTTAAAAAAGACGTTGTTGTTTATTCAGTTTCCTTCAGCCGGCAAGATTTTAATGATTACAAAGAACGTGAGCATTCCAATGGTTGTGATCATCAATCTGTGCGCTGCGCTGCTGTAACTTCAAGGAGATATGGAGAAGTGCCGGGTACTGTGGTATTCGCTTCACCTTGCACTTCTGCTTCTCATTAACACTAGCATCGTCGTGTCGCAACTCATCCGTTTCTCATATCCATCAAACCATCATTCCTGGTGCTGGAGTTCTGGATTCCGCTCGGAATAAACGCGCTGTCCCTCTGAGGCGCCCCTTCTGTGTGCGCCGGCTGCCCTTGAAGTCTCCATCAATACACCGTTGCCTTCTGTGCACCGCCAAACAGGCTAGGGCCATTTAAAAGCTGGAAACAGTAAGATTCAGGCTGAGTTTTGGCAGGGCATGTTCACTGTTCTTATTTCAGGTTGTTATTTTTGTCAAATTCCCGGTGCAGACGCGTACCTCGTTTTCAATTCGAAAGTGTAGAACATTACGAAAACCAACATTACAATATGCTCATCTTTTTAAGTTTTGAGCGCTGTGCAGTGTAAGCGCATTTGAAACTAAAAAAAGTCCGAAACGTGATTGTTTTGCTTCACTTTTTTTCTGCTTTCTACCTAATGTCATACGAACGAGACCGATATGCCCGGTGACTCCGATGAATGCATGAAACTTTATTAACAATCCGGGGGGCTTGGTAGCCTAGTTGGGGAAGAGGGAAGAGGGGAAAGGGGAAAGGGAGTGGGATGGCCATCAGAGTCGTCCGGTCAGGTCTGTCGCTCGCGCGAACTCCCACAAGGAAAGTATCGTGCTCGCGGCGTCCAAGTGAGGTTGCGGGGTTACCCATTCCTCCTATGAGGTAGCGCCGGTGCCCTTGTGCCTGGTCCCCAGCGGAAAGAGGCTGGGGCAATTCCACAGTAGGGGCCTAAACGTTAGAGAAGCACCGGTATTGCATGTGCAGCACGTCGCAGTGGCTGCCTGGTCGCCCTCCTCATTCTGATCGGTGATGTCCGCCTGTGGGTCGCCGCCACGAGTTCTTTTAGATGCAGCGTGTGCTCGCCACTTTGCCAGAACATCTTCCGTAAGGGCTGCACCTGTCCTAGCCTTGTAGATTAGCACTTCCGCACCGCGCGGAAGGCGTTTGGGAAGTGGGTGGGGATTGTGCGGCACCTTCGCCCTCAGTTCTCGTTTGGCTTGCACTTTATCCACTCGCGTTCCTTGACCGGATCAAAGAGCAGCAGAGCCTAAGGGACTACGTCAAGGGGGGACGAGCGGAAACGTATCACCTCGCTCGCCGCGTCATGGGCGGCGCCGTTAAGGATGCTGCCCGCATGCCCCGGGACCCAGTGCACCCGCACCATCACGCCGTAGAGCTCGTGAAGGGTTGCGCAAGCGACTTTCACGTTGTGCGCCAAAGTGCCGGCTCTAGGTGTCTTCTTCAGATTATTGAGGGCATCCAATGAGTCGGTAAAAACGGTGAAGGTTGGTCCTCACACAGAACGTGGGCTGGTCCTTGCACATTCAGTCAATTTCTCTAGCGTATAAAGAATGGCCTGCAGTTCGAGTGACCTCACAGGTTGCTCTTGGCAGTATTGAAACGCCTGCGCATCCCGCTGCTGTCCTCGGACGACAGCGACCGCTCACTGGAAGGTATCTGGATCCCTTGAAGCGTCCGTGGAGATGGCGTTGTCCTGTAAGTCAGCCCTCTCAGCAAGGGTGGTTCGTTGGGCCGTGTGATCCCATTTCGTGCGTCGGCGCGTGACTGGCTTGGTGACACGAACCTCGACGTCGTCCCAAGGAGGGATCGCGCGGAGCACTTCTATCCGCTCACCCAGCTTTTCCCCGTCCAGCTCTAGGAGCGACTGGCCTGCTCGCGTGTAGATACCGCGGCGATCATGTCCTGCCTTGCGTTCTGCGATGATGTCCCTGAGCGGCGGAATGCGAGAGTAGCGGTGCATGTCCTCGGCCCGGGCATGGCGGGGCAGGCCCGTTATCACCCGGAGACATTCCCGTTGTAGCCTTTCCAGATTGTCGTATTGCGATTTTGTCAGGTCAAAACACACAGCTATGTAGCAAGCTTTTGACGCTACTATTTCAATTGTGAGGGTACGAGCTGTGCGTGTGCTGGCTCCTCCGGATTTGTGGTCTAGGCGTCTTACAAGATGCAGAAGCTGTTTCCACTTAGGCTCTAGCTGCCGCAGCCACCTTGCCGCAGCTCCGCTTTCATGTATCGAGATGCCAAGAATCTTGATGTGCCGGTCTGGAGCTCTCTCGAGTGTCTGGCCTGTGAGACCGAGCTTGACCTTTTCGTTTCCAGCCATGGAGCCGCCCAGGAGAATGTATTTTGTTTTTTCCGGAGACACTTCCATTCCCGTACTCCGATGCATTTGGAAACATCCCTAAAGTTTTTCTCTTTCAGAGGCATTGTCTTGCGGCTGGTGTTAAAAACAAATACGGTATAGTGGAGACGTGCAAGGGTGTAACGCTCTGAAATGTTAAAGGTAACCGGGAGGTTGTTAGCGATAAGCTTCTGGAAATGAAAGAAAAATGCATTTCAAGAATCAGTATCACGACATCGACGTAAAGCGCATGGCTTACGACCGGCGTGGAACGAGGAATCAACAAGAAATAAACGACTTTATTGAAAAATTAAATGAACTGAAACCGCTATAAATAAATATGTAAACTGTGCAAATCAGAGATAGAGGAGGCCAGGGAAATGTTTTTCAACAGCGATATATGAAACCTACTGCAGAACAACACAACAAAATTTTGTAATGTGATCAATCCAAACTACACTTCATCATCTTTCATATAGTTATCCGAACTTGGTACACTGCTTTCCTCGTCATAAGTTACAGAAAAATTCAATTCGGTTTTATGTTCTGTGTTTACGAATGAAAGTTCATTACCAGCCATTCTGAACATAGAGATCATAGATTCAGGAATAGGCGACTTGCTTATCACTCATGAGGGTATTGCTGCAGCCATTAATATACTCCTAACCAAGTCTGCACCAGGCTCCTATGAAACATGCACCAAACAACAGAAAATAACTAACGTAGCCATATCCGCGATCCTACTGGCTCTATTTCAGTAGTTCATACGCATACGATGCACACCATTTGCTTGGAAAATTATCCGTGTCATGCACATCTTCAAGTCAGGCGACCCATCTGTGCCTCTTAATTACAGACCAATTTCCTTAGCCAGCATAATTTGCGAACTTCTAGAACACATATCATATACCCTAATGAGCTACCTAACCAACCCCAGCTTCTTTTTTCCAGTCGACATGGTTTTCTGAAAGGTAGTACCTGTGAAGCTCAAATATTCGAATTAATTGCTTTTCTCCATAAGCCTGACAAATCGATGCATTATTCAAAGATTTCGCCAATGATTTCGACAAGGTTCCCCATATCCCCCTGATGGGAACGCTTACTGCTCTTAATATCAGCACTAACGTTAACAGGTGGATTGTTAACTTCCCAACGCATCCGTACAGGTCAGTAATATTAACTTAAAGACCATTCATCCCCTTTAGCTCAAATAACCTCCGGTGTCCCGCAGGGTTCACTCGTGGGTCCTATCTTAACTTCAATATACTGCCGCGAACCATGCATTGGGTCTGTTTATTTGTGTTTTGTTTTTACCGCCCGGCTGCGCCGGTCTGTGTTATCTCCGTGCCAAGGGAAGCGCGTGTTCCATTCTTTCTTTCTGTGCCGCATGTGTTATCTGTTCGGATAGGGAGAGCATTCCGATCTAACGTGAACATCCCGGAAAAATCTTCTTGCATCTACAATGTTCTCGATGCGAATCGACGGTTCCAGAACCACGCGCGCCGAAAGATAAAAAGCCTGCAGAGCAGACGGCGGGGCATTCGATTCTGCGACGCTCGCCGACGCACGTACGTCACTTTGTTGACCACTGCTTCGCCGCCTCTGTATTCTTTTCAGTTGTTAGGGGAGCACAAGTTCGCTCCAATAAACTTGTTTCTTTTCCAAACAACTGCTTCGTCCTTGGCTACGTGACAATACCCTATCAATGACATTTCCAGTAATATCTGTTCTACTACTCGATTATTTGGGCATGACTACTTTATTTGTACACAAATTACAAACCCCGAAGATTTACTAGCCTTGCAAGGAGACCTTGGTAAACTGACAAAATACTTTATGGATTGGTAGGTAGAAATAAATATGTGCAAAACTAACGCCATAACATTTTGTAAAGCTAGCATATCAGAGTTCCGTCACTATTTTTTTAATAGTATGCGTATACAAGCCGTAACCTTGGTAAAATTCTTAAGGTCTACACAACGTCTCGCCTCACCTAAAACTTTCATATCGATACAATAAGCAGCCAAGCATCTAAATCATTCGTATTTATTAGGTGCATTCTGCATTCAGCTGATACGTCCAAACGGCTTCTGGCCTACGAAACACTAGTTCGGTGAAAGAATATGCAGCACTAATATGGAACAACCATCAGTCGTATCTCGTTAACAGACGTGGAGCACTTGAAAATGACGCTGCCAGATTCATTCTAAAGATCTAGTACAAAGACTCAAGAATAATAAAAAGTGAAACTTCCCAAACTTACCGCCTCTGCAACAAAACTGTCTTCATAGCCTTGTAACGGTTTTTCATAGGCTGTGCCCGAGCTAGTCTTGTTTCACTGTCTCGCATATAAAACCCCTTAGTCGTGTTTTTTTCTTGTCGGGATCCTAGATTCAAAGTTCAGCATGGTTCGCACGTACAAACATATTTTTTGTCTCGCCCCTCTTACTTGCTGTTTGCCAGTGGAGCCACCTCCAAGGTAACATCGTCGCCATCATTAACCACGACCCATTAAATAAAGATTTGCAGTTGCTCGTCAATGTATAAATTGTAACAATAATTTGTTTGCCTCTGTTCTTATCCAGTACATAGGCGTGTTGGAATTTGATAATTACTGCTCCCCTTTTTGTGTGACATTATTGTGCAACAATGCTATTACCATGACTTGCTGTTTTTCATGTTATAATTTTTTCACCCCACATCAATGTAACGCCCGTAAGGGCCTTTAGGGGAAATGAATAAAAACAATGCGACAACAATAAAATAGAGAGACGTCGTGACATATTCGCTCGGGTTAAAACAAAAACATAGGAGTGAAATTTGAAGCATGTAATTATCACATGATAATGTTCAACACTCAATATCTAGCGCGGGTGGTCAGCTTAACGGCGCTATTATTGCAGCTTCCGGGAATTAAGTAGGCTATCATAGTTAATAAACAGGCAATTTGCTCTGGTTGGTACATACACGATTTTAAACATGTGGAAATAGCATATAAACGGTACGATGGCCGGCAGGGAAATATTCTTGTGTCCTTTTTGTCTCATCCGTGTGCGGTTTCCACAAGTTTTGGAAAAAGATAATGGATTAATCAAGCTTGTCAGAGTAGCTGGTAACTTTAAGGAGTTGAAAGCGGGCATATGCCCTGCTGCCGATGACATATAGAAATAATTGTGATATGAAGTGGAAAAGCTTACCTACAGCGTTTTTTGGGCAGACAAAAATGCGACGCTAAGCAGTGTCGAGTAAATCAGGAGCGCCGACAATCCTATCTCGAACACGTGCAGGCGATGTCAACGTTGTTCGTTATCGTTCATTTTGGCTCTCGCTCGTTTAAATCTGGGCTGACACGGATATGAGTTACTCTGAATCAACTGGTTCAGATTCTGTTCATACTAAATATACTTGCACTGTGCTTTGAGGGTCGCTGCTGTAATTTATCTACTTCCAACACAAGCAATAAGCAACGACTTTTTATTTCTTGCAAAGGAAGGGTCGTATTTAATGCATGCAAAAGCATGCTTGTGCGCAGTGAGGCATTAAAAATTACCGAACGAAAATACCGAATTCGACGACGACGAATAAGCTCGCGTCCAGCCCTTTCCTGTGGTATCCGAGCACGAGAGATCATATTGGCGACCGATTTTGCTAGAAAGGCTACACGGCATTGGTCTAAAGAACAAATGAACTACCCACTGTTTGGGGTAAGGTGGAGTGTTTTATAACCAGCTGGAACCACACTAAGGCGCTATCTGCTGTAATGCATTTTGGGAGTGCGTTATAAAATGCTGTCCCGTGAATTACAACGTACATGCTTATTGAACGCCTTATAAGAAAAGGCTATTCCTGTAGCTGGAGCAGGGACCATTCCAAAATACACATTGGTAGTTCGAAAGGATAACATCCGCGTAAATGGAAATTCCACTTCGCTTTTGTTAGAACCTTGTAAGAATGTAAAATAACGTAGCTTTGTGGTAACAATTCAACAATGCTGCTGATAGGCAATGATCGGGCTTTGAAAAAATATTAAAATATTGTTAGTATAGCAAGATTCATAACGAAGGAGGCAGGCAGTGGGTGTTTTTTGGAATCCGAATAAATATGGCATTTCTATTGCAAGGGGGCACTGTGCAATAAGCTTGAAAACTATCCAGGAGAAAAATATTGCTCTGCAGCGAATGTTTGAGAATCGGCGAATTTTCCTCGGTTAAGAAGTACACTAGTAGCAGTCGGGTTACAACGGTTGTCATGCAAATCTTTTGTTAGAGAGAGAGCCTGGTATAATATTTTGTTTGAAACCTTTGTATCACATGGTTCTAGCATTACCCCATGCAGTGTTCGACAATCTCCGGTCCTTTTTTCATACATATGAAGCGACATCGACGAGAAAACTCCTGGCCGCTGTCTCCATTGTTTGCCCTATGTCCCTCGAGCAAAGCCACAAATTTGTGTTGTTTTATTTCCCAGCGCACATAATAAGACAGCATCCCACAAGCGCGGTGAAACGAAGAGGGGACGTCACTCTAGCGGAAGAGACAACCGGCCTCCGGGACGAGAGCGGACGATTAAAGATGGGGAGGATCAAAGGAACCGGAAGCGGAAGTTTGGGGGAGACAATATCCAGCCGCCGTTGGTGAGCCGTTCTCGCTTTACAGTGTTTTTTTTCTGTTTCATTGTTCCTATCTCAGCGCTGTCTTCTCGGTGTTGCCCCCTGAAGGGAGGTTTCGGCTTGTTCCGCCGCATAATATATCGCTTCTTCGACCTTCCACGCACGAATTCTCATCCATTGAAAAGTAGGCGGCTCGCCTTTCAGCTCCGTTCGCAAAGCTGTGCTTTTTTTCCTCGCCTTTCAGTATACGCCGTGGGGACTACGATGCTAACGCATCTTGTTGTTACATGCACGTTCAGTTTTGAAACTCGAGCGGTGTTTGGTGTGTGGTGGATTCAAGAAACCTGAAACAGCTTGCATACATGAGTGTCTCATTCGTGGTAAGTATCTCTACTTGGCTCTTAAAAAGTACAGGGCCTTTTGGAGCGGCAGACGTGATGAAGGGGTCGGTCTTTGTAAGCGAAAAGAATGGATAAGGTATCTTGCGTTGGCGGCACTGCATACATCAAAGTACAATTCATAGCAAGGGCGCAGATTTTAGGCAGTTGTCTTGGAACGCACAGGCTCCAAGGGTTTAGTTCCTAACTGGAAGCCTGTTTTTGAACCATTTGTTGTCAAGCATGACTACGAAGTTTTTCTTGGGCATTGTATATAGGAGAAGTAAGCCGCACCCGCGTAGGCCGACAGCTTTGCTTCTGCGGGCTGTTTATAAAGGCAAAAGTGTTGGTGATCTCATTAAAACAAAAAAAACAGTGACAATCGTTATCGTCTGTCAGCACGAATGGTACTAAAACAGCAGCCTCTGAAGAAAAACTTTAGTGCCCTTCCACTCTGTGAAGAAGGATGGCCAGCAAAGCTGCGGTGCCGAGCCTCAACGTGAGCTTTGATGGGTAGTAGTTCAAGGAGTGCACGAAGCAAAACACGTTTGTTTGTAATTTGCGATTGAGCATTGTTCATGGGGAATTAACTGAAATAACTTTTGACGAACTAGAGTTTTGTTCACGTGGACAAGCATGGGGTTGCCCGTTTCCCTCCCGTGGAATCCCTTATGTATTGACAGCGGACAAGCATTCTAGAATATTTACAACTTTACTGTGAACCATGCAATTTTGAGACGCAGTTCGCGGTCCCTGCTTGAGACGCACTTCCCGCCGCCGCCGCCGCAGAGGCTCACCGTCGAGAGAACCCACGAGTGAGTGCTGCCCCAGCGCACGGCAGCCATCAGGAGTGAGTGCTGAACTGCGAGTGACGTACGCAACCTGTCGTGCGCGTCTGAAGTGGATGTCGTGGAACGCGCACATGCGATCTCAGCCAGTTCTTACTGAGTAATGAGCGACGCAACTGGTGGAACTGCGTCGTCTGCTGCGGCTGCTAAACGAGATGCCCGAATAGCTACGCCCAAATATCGCATTAGGGAGTATCGTAATCACCAGCCAGTTTTTTAAACGAAATATAAGCCGTCTGGTATCAAAATATGAAGGTTCTAGGTCTTTTTAATTTTGTATGATTTTTTCCACGCCCCGGGGGTGGGGCGCGCAGTTTTACGATTCCGGGAATTTGAGTGGGCTCCGCAACGTGGCGCTACGCTCGCTAGCGATTCCTGTCTACATAGCTCTGGGACCGGAGACTATCTGCTGGATCCTAGCCATTTACAGCTTTGCTGTAAAAAATGAATAAAAACACATTTATTTCCACGTGGGATTGGAACCCGGGTCGTGAGAGCAGGAGCCAAATGTGATAACCGCGTTTCTAGCCCGTCCACCTGCAAAGAGATTGCGGCCTAATGGTCAAGTGCGCCATTGCAACGAGGGGGCCCACAATTTAAAAAAAATAAAATAAATGGAAAACAATAGCAAAGCGCCATGTGAAATCAATTTCCCGGAGGGGTCGATGCTGACATGGTTTGTCCCCAAAATCCCTGCATCTCGAAAAGTCCCTAGATTGATGCTGGTCGGAAAAGCAAGGAACTCCCAGGACAGGCCTAGTCCCTGCGGTGAGGTTCAGAAGTACATAAATGGTTGAACGATTTTTTTATTGAAAAGTAAAAAATAATTATGTTGTTGCCACTTTGTTGACTCCCTAACAGATTAGATCTCAACTTGCGGCGATAATCTTAAATAACGTTTCGATATTATTCACTTTGAAATCGTTGTGATCTCCGTACAGTCTGCTAGTTTGACCAGTTGCTCTTCTGTTCCGTTACCATGGCATCAAAATCAGAATGTTATTAAAACGAAATACGTTTTATGGTTCTGACAAGAATGTGCGGCCATTAATCCACGAGGAAGAAACTGTGTTCATTACAACACCTAACATAAACACTTGACATGGGACGGCATGTTCAGTGAGAATGTATGGGGATGCGCATTACGGTTGAATAACGTTTAATGAATAACTGCTGAAACAATGTTTCCCCGAACAAGCGGCTGTGTAATTTCAAAGTTGGAGTTTTTTATATATAATAAAATATTCACTTTGGCTTTTCAGTAATAATGAAAATGGCTGTCTGCAATGACAAACGTTATAAAATGTATTTCAGTCATGCACCGCATGCTAACGGTCATGCCACCATATTAAAAAAAGTAGCGAAGGTACAAATAACAAGAGAGCCCGCCTGTCTTGTAACTATTCCACACTGCTAATTGGGCAGTTTAACAAAATTTTTTTGTTGTTGTGAGAGATCTGCCTATGGCAGTAGAGTTCCCAAAGGCAAAGAACAGCATTTGTTGGGCACATTTCCCATAGAAATATGACGGTTATTAGAAGCGTTTGTGCGTGTGAAGGTCCGTTCAATCTTGCCCGCATCCGGTATACTGGTCTTATCTGAAGATTAGCATACATTAACTCAAGTCAAATTGGGAGCCTGCGTCGTTGATTGCCTACTTCTCAATGCATCAATGTGGCCGAATTGGTTGCTGGAGCAGTGAAACATTAAAATAGCGCAGAAGAGACGAAACAAAAAAGAGGACACACAGGACCACAACTAGTCCTGTGTGTACTCTGCTTTGTCTCTTCTCTACTGCGTTGTTTTAGTATGTTTCACTGCCTACTTATTTTTGGCTGAACTGATGCGTCATGTTCGCGCTGTTCCTTCAAAGAATTTTTCGCAGTTTTTTTGTGTTCGCATCAGGCTACGCTGGCATAAACGCCAGTGTGTCGAATAGCCAGACCATCCTCATGCAGAGCTGTGCAGGTTCCCAGTGCCGCCGGGAGTTTCGGAAACGAGGCTGTCAAGGGCGTCAGAAGAAAAATTCCGTCGTCAAAACTGGATGGTTTCATTAGCATACGTAGTCCCTCCTCCAACGGCTCCACAGCTCTTCTGTCGTGGCTGGATAATGCCCGAAGCCTTTGCTTTCTCTAGTTGGGAAGTTCATGAAGACCCGTGCTTTGTCACTTTTTGGGCAAGTTAGGATGACAATTGGAGACGCAGCCTATGCTGTCTGGTTTTTCGAAACATTTGATCGCTGAAACGGAAATATTTGTAAGTGCTTCGCACCGGTGGGCAGATAAAATATGATTCCGCATGAACAAACTCTATAGTCAAACCGGTTTAAGCTCAAAGTGGACAATATAGTGAATAAATCGTGAGCTCAGAGTACGAGACGATATGTTTCTGATTCAAGACACCTGATTAAACTAACTCGAAAAACGTTTAGATGGCGAGTAGGCAACGATCCGCGATGCAATCTGAAACATGTTCGGGTTGTCTTGAGAGTAAGCGACCAATCTGAGGTTTTACACTGCTCTGCTGCCTATGCAGTGACCCTTAACCCATTGCTTCAAAAGTACTTATTGGTGCTAATGTTAGCTGAAAAGACGTTTTTCGCTTGTATGTACAGCCGCCAATAAAATGAGCAAATGCCAAAATTTCGAATAGACAGGCAGTAAAAGCGTACACGCATTTCACAGATATTGAGGAGAAAGTGTTTTCAATAACCACGCAATTAAAGCATGAGCCCTTGCGCAAGAGCATTACAACGCTCAATACACTTCAACGCATTAGGTTTAGAATGGCCTCGGGTGGTTGATATTGTGGGAGGGAGAGAGCTACCTTCACTAAAAAAAAATGCTCCTAGACCGGGGCACCGGGTATAGAGCTGAGGGCCAACTGTGTCCGGTCACTTAGCTCTCGTTGCCCTTGATCCTTTGAGTCGGATAGCCACTACAGCAATTTGACATAGGTGGCGTGAGGCGGGGTTCTCGGCGCAAGCGGCCAATTTATTTTAATAGTAACAGCACATAAGAAAAAAATGGCAGCATGTCCACTCCGTGGATGATGGCGACGGTGCAGTGTACGGGGACTCGAAATGACATCCAAGTTGCGCCCCGAGTGACATCCGATTTGTGCCCCGACCGTCATTCTATTTGAGCCCTGAGTTGCACCTTGATTATTCCCTAAATGAAACTTCAACTCACGGCTCAAATCGAATTTCGCTTGATATTTGCTTGATGGTGGTGAGCGCACAGATGGACACTGACTGACATTGTGCGGTCCTAAGGTACTCCGCACCTAATAGATATGACGGACACAGAAAAGCCTGATGGCCTCTACAATAACAAAAGCCTCTACAATAAAAAGCTTATAAATTAACCAGCAGTGAAAGTTGGGTAGGTTGGTACGTCAGCTTAAGAGAAACACAGCGCACGAACGGACGGGACAACGAAACAAACGAGTGGAAACAAAAGGGACGGGGAACAACACAGCAGTGCTTGTGTTGTGCCTCTTCCCGGTTGTCCTGTCTGTTTGTGCGCAGTGTTTTTCCTAGAAACTCTATAAGGAGGTGTATAACATTTCCATTAAGCTGATAATTTGGTCAAGGAATACCGATAGCTTCTTTATTTTAGCCTGAAGACAGAAATCTCTGCGATCACGGGGGCAGCCGGGGGTTGGGGAGGGGGCGAGGGGGGGGGGGGGGTTGGTGTCACACCACCCCCTGAAATTCTGTTTCACGTCTTCACTACCCCTTCCTTTCGACCTGTTTTTCGCCCATGATCTGTACACGCCCCTAATCGAGAAACGGTAACGAAAAAGGAAAAATAAGTAGGAGACCGGTTTATTGAAGCCGAAAAATTACATTTTTTGTACGCATGATCTGCACTTTTTTTCACCTTCGTCGTATAGCCCCTCTCCCCGAAAAACAATTCTGGCTACACGACTGCCTGTGAGGGCTGCAGCCGTCGCTGTTGAAAAGAGTAAAAGCAACGCATCGACGCTTTAAAATCTGGTTCGCTAGATATACAAACACTGCAAAACTTCCAAAGAAGAAATACAAAAGCTTAAAGTAGCTTCGACGGCGTGGCATACGTTCTTTATCAACATTGGAGCAGGGAATCTACGCTGGTTGGCAAGCCCCAAAGTTAAAACCCAATGCTCCTGTAATGAGATGGTCCTGTTGGCCCGCCAGATCTGCGTAGTTTTTGTGGTTTTACCCTAATTGTGTGGTTGGGTATCCACTGTGCTTGTGCATTCTTGCAGTTAAAATTGACAACAGGCTAAACTATGGTGCCGGAAAACAAGAAGTAACCAGTATACACGAGTATTTTGAAGAGCTTGTCGGCATTACGCAAATCATTTGCCTTCTTTTGTAGCATAGGATGCAAGTAGTACTGTGGTGTGTAGCATGCATTACAGCGCTTTAAAACTGGCACTGAAGGTTTATTTCGCGCTTTTTTTGTAGAGTTTGCCAAACTTTGAACTCCTACTAAAATAATCTAAAGGCGCATTAGTATTATTAGGGACTTATTACGACATTCAATGTACATTAGATTTTTCTTAAATCTATATAAATTCAGTTCTACGCCAACCACCTTGATATCGTTCACTGTACAAAATTGTGTTTAATTATTTTTCCCGATTCAAATATTGGCGACGTTTTTTGCTGCAACTCATGGGATAACTATTGCAGCAGGTTGCAAAAAAGAGGTTAGTGCTGAATGTTATGCGGGCAACTTGCATATTTGAAATTTGATTGTAAAAAAATGCAAAAAACTAGCACTCGCATTTTTTTTTCATTTACCCTCGAAGTATGGGAAGAGCACTCAGTTTCGCATAAGAAGTGCTTAGGTGCCCTCGCAGTTCGTAGAAGTACGTAACGGAGCAGATATGAAACCAAATATGGTCGGAGAAGTGGGCAATTCAATATAATGAACTATCATGTAGTGCATAAAAACAGAAGCAAAAAGAGGTCCGCGAGCGTTAACGGACCGAACCCCGCTTTGGTTCGGCCCCGCCTGTTTTGGGGTAACTCGGGAAACTATCGCACCGGTATCATTCACCGGAAAGACACCTCCTGAGCCTATGGAGCAGGGGGCCCACACCGGTGGTGTTGACGACCCTTGAAGGGGGCACCCAGGCCGACGTGCGGAGCACTTGGCAGAGCGCCACCCTTTGGCGGTCGCTCGAATTCCGAGTGTGGGACCCGGGGTGCCGGGCGGGAGTGTGTTGCGTATCCTCTTCCCAAGCGGGTAACCCCTGAAACATGCCGGGCGTCATGGCACGGGGCCGCTTGTACCCTTTGACTGAACCGGTGGGTGTCCGGCGGTGGGATTCGAACCGTCCACCTCCCGGAGCCGAGGCGGACGCCCAATGCACTGGGCCACGACTTCGGTGCATACCGAAGCAGCATAAACTGTAATCAATCGTCCAACACTCTTATCAAGTTGAGCGTTGTGCTAAGGCCGATTTCCCGAAAGAAAGCGCGCATGCGTGTGGTTTCGACGGGTGTGACGTTGGTCATTGACCCACTGGCGAGCAGACTCATGAGTACAGAAATGGATGATGCGGGGGCTAAGCAGACAGACAGGCAGACAGACAGACAGATATATGAACGGACTGACGGATGGACGGATGTACTGACAAACGGATTTTTAAATGCTGATCTCAGCATGACCTGAGGAGAAGAACCGAATACCAACAAAGTTCCCGACGAATAAACGGAGAGCGTTGTGCAGAATATCATTTGAAAGGAAGAACACGCTAGTGCACAGCCCAGAAAATGTTCTTGCAGTGACGGCATATGGTTATATACTATCTAAACTAAGCAATATAAAAATCCGTCATTGACGTCGAGGGTTACGACTCCCTCACCGGGAACTGAGATCAAAGTAACGAGATGACTGTGGCATAATTGTATTCACTTAGGCGCACTTTGTCTGTCATTTCTGCAACTTGTATTTTCGTTGAACATTGCACAGTTGACGCGTCGACAGGAATTTCTTGGTTTTTCCAGGAATGAGAGTTTCCTTCGCATTTGAAAGAGTACTTGTAGTTTCAGTTTATTGACAGCTTCTTCTGCTTGCTTAGACGAAAAAAACCCTCCCCTCCACCTCGCTTCGGCACGCCGTCTCCCTTGGGCCACGCGCTCGCCTCCAAAGGTTCACAGTTTCATATAGGATGGCGTACATTGTCCAAGAAAGAATGTATTCCCAACAATTTATTTCTGTTTAAAAGACAGGAAGGACAGGAATGTCGTTGTCTGATTTTTCTTGGTAAGCTGGCATTCCATGTTGTGTGTTGCGCAGTGAAGCCTACTTACAAAGGGAAAAAAAGCCAACAATGGGTGGGAACGCGGCGGAAGGAGTCCACCGACGACGATCGGGCAGTGCCGCCAAGCGCAAGAGCCAGGCGGAAAACGGATGACGTAGGCGTGGCTCAAATCCCGTAGGGCACTTTTCTCTCCTTACCGCGAGGTTTGAGTGGGAGTTTGTGGCCAACGAACAACCCCCAAACAGCCCCCGCTGTTTGTTTACTGTTACAGAGTGGAATGAAATGAATATTTTATGTATTCTTAGAAATTTTATAAAGAAGTGGGATTTTTCCGCTTGATACCACGAGATCTCCGTGGGGCGCCGTTTGATCAAGTGCAACAATTACGAAATTTAACGGCACTTTCTTTGAATAGTTATCGCGGCACGACGAGGAAGGGTTGTAGCTGGAAGGGATTATTTTAATACACGTTGTGCAGTGAGACCTGTGGGATGATTAGTTGCTTATGTACAAAATCCAGGTCTTCACCGCATCGCTAATTGCCTTGCTCTTCCTGGCTGAACTGACGCGGCTCGTTCGCGTTGTTCTTTAAAAGAATTCTCGCGGTTTTTTTTTGTACGCTAAACTCTTCGCTGGCAGGAACGCAAGCGCGCCGAAAAGCCTGACTATGCGCTTGCCGAGCTCCGCAGGTTCCCATTGCCGCCGGAAGTTTTGGAAAAAAAGGCTGTCGAGGGTGTCAAAAGGAAAATTTGTTAGTCAAAAAACGCCGAGCTTCATTAGCATACGTGGTGGCTCCTCTTATGGCTACAGGGCTTCTCCGTCGTGGCTGGATATTGTCCGAAACCCCCGGCTTTTCCTACTCGACGCGTTCACGAAGACCCACGCTAGGCCATTTTTTTGCGAACGGTTGGATGAAAACGCGAATTTTAGATACAGCTCTCAGGTTTCCTCTTTTTTCTAAAAAACAGAAAAAATTGTAAACGACTTCATTTGGTAGGCAGATAAGTTATGTTTTTGCACGACGTAGGTTTCTATTAAATACAGGCGTTCCGGAATTATTTCGATTGGAACTACCTTAGCTCTGTTAGCTCATTGTTGAGGTTACAGCAAGGGACGTCGTTTTTTGGTTGAATACACCTTGTCAAGCTAAATTAAGAAATATAGCATCTATAGGGCTAATAGGCAATGCCCTGCTTGCCTGTATAAATATATGTTAATGTTGGGTTTAATTGAAGTGACAAGTGAGTAACATCTGGTAGTTTTTAAAGTATTCATTCAGGTATGCAGTGACGTCCAATCCACTGCTTGAAATGCATAATGTAGTTAGAGCAAGTACAGAATTTCTTTATGTAATCGGCAAACTGTCCGCGCACTGCCAACGTCAATTTTGGAACAATTGCAGTATTACGTTCAATATTTTCGCTTTGGGGCATTTTGCATCACGATTATTTATGCGTTACTAGTAAAACTGTGCTAAAAATGCACCATCAGAGCAAGAAGAAGGGATGTTATCCGCGAATTGTTATTTGAGCTCGAACACAACCACTGATGAAACGAGGGGGCCTTCTACCGGGGTCATAAGGGCTTTCACAAATTTATAAGTTTTAGAAATTTAAGATCTGATTGGCAAACCGCAGTGCAATCAAAACTTCCACGGCAAACACACAGGCAAAATTTAGCTTCAGAAGAAAGTGAGCTCAAATTTTATGCGTTGCGTACAATGTCCTCACGCTGTTGACATTGTGTAAGCTGCCAATTTTGTTTACCAGTGACATAAAAAATAGATAAGCGATACATAGAAAAGGACGGTGGCACTCCGCCTGTGCAAAACAAGTCTTTTAAAAGAGGTGCATGAAGTTCCAAGTAAGCTGATACTAGGTAAAGGAACGGCTCTGGCTTCTTTATTGGCTCTTAAAGAAATAGAGCTTTGCGAGGGTTGAAGACATCGGTGTTCGAAAAGAGTAAAATTAACGTATCGAGGATTTAAAAGAGTCGTGCCCTCAAAACACAAACTGCGAAAATCCCGAAGGAGAAATACAAAACTCTGGAAAAGGCTTCATTGGAGGGCCACGTTCTTTCGTCAACATGGGGGTCTTGAAGCGATGGCCGATGGCAAACCCCAAAGGTGAAGGCCGCTGCTCCCGTAATGAGATTGTCCTGTCGGTTCGTCCGATCTGCGGCTGAGGTTATGCTAAGTTTCTGTGCTTCTATCCTTATTTTTTTACTTGGAGTCTTCTGCCGTTGTGTGTTTTTGTTTAAAATCGTACGACACCGTTAATTAGGGCACGGGGAAACAAAAGGTAACCAGTATAGGAGGATGTTGAGCAGCTTGTTGGCACAAAGAAACACATTTGACTTCTCATTACTGCACGCAAGCAGTAGTTTATGTAGTGCTATGCATTAAAACGCTTTAAATTGGTCTGCTCAGCACCTTTTTTGTTTGTGACGCCTACAGAAACTTTTTAGCCCAGAGTAAAACTACAGTAACTGGTTTCTAAACGTAACTAAAACAAATTCTACTTCCGAGCATCTTCAAATTGTTCAATGCACCAAATGTGAGAAGGTATTTTTCCCGACACAAGAATCAACCGAGTGTTGCACTGGAACCTAAGGAATAACATCAGCGTCAGGTTGCAGAAGCATGGCTCGTGCTAAGTGTTATGCAAACAGTCAACCTCGACAACGCCCGGCGTTGTCGAGGCTTTTTTTTTTTTTTTGCTAAAGCCACAGCGCGGAGGTCGTGCCCAGCGCCTCGCGCCGGGGACGCCGGGCAGTGGCCGCGAGGCACGCGCGTATGGTGCTCGGCGTCTTCTGTCTTAATTTTTTTCCTCGAAAACTTAGTTTTCTAAATCGGGCATATTAGCCCTAATAAAGCTCCCGATCCTGGCCAATCCCCCAAGAAGGTATGCGCCACAAACCAACGAACAACAACAACTACTAATACGCCGGATGGATTTGTGTCGGAGTAAACAGCTCTGTTGTTAAAACTCCCCCGGCGCGAGGCGTCCGGCTCGGCGTTCGCACAGCGGCTCTAGCAAAAAAAAAAAAGACAGAAACATGCCGAGCGCACGCGAGCGCGCGCTCCGCGAATTGCCGAGAGATAAACCGCAGGTCCCTCGTAATTGCCAAAACCTTCGTTGGTTGTGGCCGGAAGCTTGCTGTCGCAGATTGTATCTCTGTTGTTGCGCCGCCCTGATCGAATCCAGGTGCCGAGCAATTACCCGAATCCCAATGGAAAGTGTCCGATTAAGGGCGGTAGTTCAGTTTCAGCAATAGGATCAGATTTCTGAGAGAAACCTAGCACATGCTTTAACACATCGAAACAACGATGGGTGGCCGCGTATCCTTTTGGCACACCAACATTTTTTTTCTTGACCTAGAAAATATTACTGAAGATCCACTGGTGCATCTTTAAGAAAGCGTGAGCATCCCCTCTTTCTCTTTCGTGAACCTCAGGCCTAACGGGCCCGGCTTGTTCCGACGTCCGCAACCATCCGCAACGCAGCCTTTTTCGCAAGAACCCCCTCCCCCTCTCTAGCCAATAGAGCTGAATAAACGGCATCGATCAACTCTGTACCATCCCTTACTTCATCTGGAAATTGGTACCTGATGTTATTAAGTGTTAGTTGGTCTACGCACTAAGATCACCAGCTCCCACATTAATAAAACACTGTCTGGTCGCAAGTGCCGGCCGGGGTCTATATCAGGCAGGACACAGAAACAGCAGTGCGATTGCAAAATGGCACACTTTTAGCAAATGAAGGAAACAAAAGATATTTCGAAAAGCGAAATGACAAACACTGGCAGATAACTTGTTCTTCACCTTTACCGAGAAGAATTGTTAACACTTTTTGTATTTATGGTTACCGCTATCAAAGCAAATTTCTATGCAAGAGGTGCACCAAAGCGCAGTGGTATTTCCTTTAAAAAAGAAAGAATAAGAAAGTTTCACAGTAGAATTTGTGTTGCGCATCTCGCATTACGTATTCTTCCATTCCTTTAACAAAGTGGTCTTTGAACAGAGCCAGAGGTGATGGGAAGGTACGCGTATTTAAATTGCTTCCGACACACAGTACGAAAGCGCGACATTGTTTTTGTCGAGGCGCCTGTAAAATAAAAGACAAAATTTGTGGCATTGTTTCAACAGTCTTAGACAGGTTTGAAAAGAAAGTTTCGACGAAAGCATTTTGCAGCACGCATATTTGTTTGTAATTTGTGCTCATTGTAAGCTATTAAAACCAAAGGCGTTCATGAAAGGTTCGCATGAATCACAGGAGAGTTTCGTAGAAGCGAGCTAAAAAAGTAAGTGAAGTTAAAGACTTCCAACACACAATTTCGAATTGCAAGTAATGTCGTTACAACATCAGTTCGGCCCTTAAAAGCCGGGTAAATCCTGCCAACGTTATGTCCTTGTGGTTGCCGAGAAAGCGGAAACTGAAGATACGGAAACGTTGGATGTAGACGTGACCGCCGTGCCTTGATCGCTATTTGCGCTTCCGGAGGGCTCACTTGTTGGTGGAGTGGAGCTAGCTTTCACATTAGAGTCGGGGGTTTTTGTCACGGCCACGGATTTCTTCAGAAAGTAAGGACGCGAGGATACGCTCACGAAATTTTGTTTTTCCCCACTTTTGTTGGCCAAAGTGAACGCGATCATGTCCACCGAACCTTTGCTTATTGTCAGTTGTGGGAGGGTCTTGCTAGTGGCAATGCGACAAAAGTACTCAAGGAACTACAAAACCGAATAGTGGAAGTGATTGTTTTTTCAGGCACTTCTTTCTTAATATAACTGTACGGCTTGTACTGTTGACAGAAGCAAAAACACTGGAGTTGCTTGGTGCAATGACGAAGGCACTCGAGAATTTAGAGAAATGGCTTTATTGCTGTAGTTCGAAGTTTTATGTGGGCTGCACGCAAAATTACAAAGCCAACGCGGAACGTTAGAATTGCTTTTTAAGGTGCTTTTCTGAGGGACTTCAAAAATGAATGGTTTGTGTGGGTTTGATTTTACATGTTGCAATATTTTAATTTTTGCTTCCACAAGAAAGCTCGGACGTCTTAGCAGAGCGATATGACTTTCAAAGAGATACATAAATTTCAAAGGAATGACTGGGGCACGAGAGATTAGCTTAAGGCGATGAAAGAAGCCTAGGTATTCGAAATTTGAAAACCGTTGAAACAGGCATCTAGGTTCTCCAAGATAATTTTCATGGTTCAGTTCATGGCGTGAATGTGGTCACAATGTGAGGTCATTGCCATAGGCTGGAAAGATGCCTTCTTAGTCTTAAACGTCCTGTTAAAATAAAAAAGTACGAAGTTGATGACAAGAAAAACTTCTTACCGGCAAAATTGTTCTACTTGGAGTGGTACTCTTTATATTGTGATAAAAAAAATTCGTTATTAGACATGAAACCTTACACTGTACGGCATCTTCTGTAGACAAATGCACCCATCGAAAGTAACAAATCTACTCAAATAAATGAAATAAAAATGAAGAAAGTGGGAGCCTGCAATCAACCATCCAACTGCTTGTATTCCTCACTAGTACATGCGGAATGCTTTAGTTCTCCGCGCAACGTATAACGCCAATCTCAAAATCTACAATTCAAAGCCGCAAACAAGGCTTCGTCATGGGGTTCACTAACGCTTCTGAATTAGAGCTGTTGCTTTATCAAGACTTCCACATTTCTGAGAAAAGTCTAAGAAATATCGTTTGTTGTTCAACTTGCAAAGAACCCGAAGCAGTGTATTTTCCTCTTTGAGTCCTCGAAGGGCAGAACGTTCATCGGCATTACTTAATGTTTTATTTCCACATCTTAAATTGTAAAATGGGTGATTCCATGCCGCCTTATGTGTGCGAATCACTAGTCAGAAGACCACTTATTACACATCCTACTACATATAGATTCGGAGCACTTCGGCAGTACCACCGCCCGGGAGAGCCAATTTAGAATCGGGAAGTACGTGCACAGAGTATTGACGAGAAAATAAAAGCATTTTCAAAGAATTCGCTTGAAAGAGGCAGCCCGGAACTTTCTGTTTTTATGCCTGTAAATTGCCATTTAAGCAGTCACTCAGCGACCATTGTCTCCGTGCGATCAGTGAGCGAGTTTGCCGGGCGCAAACGTGACTTAGGGTTGGGACTTCTTTAGGGCCAGTTTATTTGCCTTTTGGCTCAGGACCAGTGCCCACTCCTTTTACTGATATTTGTTTTTAATTTCAGCTCTCGTTTTATATGGCGTCACGGCTAAGAGCGACCAGGAACGGGATGCTCTTCATGTCACGTAGTTTATTTATTAAGTGCAGAGCACTTTATGCGCTCGCCTTGCAGTTGTAGCTTGCTAACGGTCGATGTCAAGCGACTGCCGGAATCAGGCGGCGCAGCGAGATAACGGGCTCCAATAGAGCGTGGTGTACCATCGTCAGATAGTCACGCTGAGGCTTTGAAAACCACGCGGTTTAAATAGTCATAACCGTTGAAACCTCGTGAACCGCTGCCGCTTGTCATACATCTGTCGTTGTTTAGCGCTAAGAAAACTGCAGGAATATTACAGGCAGAATCTTTGTATATAACCGGACGCCCCCACGTTCATTTAGTTAGGAGCGCTCATTGTGTTGGCTTTTACGATAGCATGCAAAAACGCGACCGCGCTAGTAAACATGGCGCCTTCTAAATGCGCAGAAAGGCTCCAGCCGCGCAAGAAAAAAAATGGTGGGTTATAAATGGCGCCGAACAGCTCCAGCATAGGAAAATAAAGCAAGCACAAAAGTAACAAAACTCCCGCTAGAGTTGTTTCAGGCACGGGGCGCGCGAGCACTGCAAAGGCGGGAAATTTGAAATGCAGTGGGTCGCAGCAGTGAGCGGATAACAGCGCTACAACCCATTATGGCGAATCCCTGCTCTGCATCTTCGACAGCTTTCACATTGTCTGGAACGGCTTTAATTTTTTTTGTAGTGTAGGGCGATGTGCGTAGTGTAGGGCGGTGCGTAGGGTTCGTAGTGTAAAACTGCTCGCGTTTATATCACGCGTTGTTGCTTCCAAGTTTTGTTAGGGTCATTGTGCCCTGCTTCCAAAACAACAAAACAAAGAAAGGTGACCTATAATAGACTACGTAAGCGCAAAAACATTTCCTAACCTTCTTCCGTCAATTAGAAGCAAAAAGAGTGTGGCAAGGTTGCTGCGTCTTGCTTACCTGTTATTAATTAATCAAAAGGCACAAAAGATTAAACGAACGAAGAGCGAAACTGAGCATGCATGATTTCCAGCACTGTTCAGCATTTTTGTAGCGCATAAAAACTGAGAACTGTTGCATGGATATAAATGTGGTTACTGAATAATAGATGCGGAAACAAGAGGTCACAAAGCAAAAAAATTGAGGTATCCTGATCAATTTTTTCGCAGAAGTTTGGAAGCAGGAGCAGCCTGCTAATAGCTCGGCGATAGACACCGCAACCATAGAAAAAAAAAACGATAACTGTCGTAGACTCGACTCCACATGAATAAACTTCTATTTAAACTATCGTAGAACAAAACATTTGGGGCACCCTTAACAAAATTCCGTACAATGCCCAGTATAGAGGTGTTGAATCAACGCAAAACGTAGGGCATTTCGTATAAGATCTATTTTTCGTTTACCGAGCAGTAAGAAAAAAAAAACGGAAACATCTCCACGAAGGGAATCATGACGAGTTCTTACCGTAAATCACCCGTTGAAGTAAATCACTCGCGCATGTAAATGAGTGACAACACGTTTGTACAGTATATACAATTGCAATTCAATCCAATCCGATACAATTCAAATTAACCCGATTCAGTTCTATCAATGCTCCTCGCGCATGCGCACCACTGTGTACACGGACGCCAAGCCCCGGACAAAGCGAGGTCCTAAGGTGCTTCGCACCTTAAGAGATAGTTCCCCTCTCTCCCGACGATACGGTGTTATATATACGAACCAACACCACGAATCATTACAAATTTGAATGGACCACGCAAAAAAAGAACACTTGAACGCAATGACACGGATAAAAAATAGTGCTGTAACGACTTGTTTCGGTGATTTCTAAGTGTAGTTTATGCATTCCACAGCGTTACAAATCTCTGCGACAAGTTCTCTGAGCTGATTGCCCGTACATACCGCAGTACCAAGGCGATCAAATAAACAAACAAGTGGAATTAAGTGTTGTCTGGTTAGGCCTACGCATGTGCAAAAACCGCGAATGCATGAAGAAGATTTCCAGTAAGCGGTTTCAAAGTCTGCTTTCTTCACTGCGTTGAACATTACCTCGGGCTCTAATGGTGAACATTTTGAATGCGGTGTCGTTATCATTGCCGGTTATAGTCTCTCTCAGTAGCATGGGGCTGTCGCTTTGCTCAATAAACGTATTAAGCTGACACCAAGCAGCCTTCTGAAATAATAAAATTTGTGCTTGGTCTCGAAAGCCACTAAATATATAAACAACGAAAGAAAAGCCCTTTCACTGAGCACGCAAGGTTTTCATTGCATACCCGCCTTTGTGAAATAAAATAAAAGCTGCAGTGCTCCATATTAAAAAGAAAATTTATCAATGCACAACCACCGTTTGCGCTTTAATGCGCAGGGAAAGCAGCGACTTAACATGTAATTACTCGGGGTGTTCGGAAGTGGCTCTGCGGGCGTCGTTTTATTAACGAGCCACACGCGGTAATTGAACGCGGTTGCTTATTGCAAACAGCTAGGTCGTGCTTGTATTTTTTTTTCTTTGCATGAAGCCGGATTTCGCATCCCGCTGGTTCACTAGAAAAAATGGCGTTCCAGATAAAAAAAAACCTGAAGATGGAGACGCCTTTTTTGAGCCAATGAAATAAACATCAACAATGAAAAAGGGAGTGAGAGCAGAACTCGCCATGGGCAAATCCAGAACAGTTATTCTTGTAGAAGAATTACGTTTCAGAAAGTATGCGCTTCACCTTTCGCGATTTTGAAATATCTGAATGAATATACCACTGTAATGAGCGTTTACTTTCAGACACTTTAGGGGGCTGACACTTTGTCAGGTATAATGGTCGGCTTTTTTAGAATCCTCCAGAGATTAGGGCGTTTTTTCAGGCTAAAGAGGGAGATTCACTTTGCGTTTGACCTTGAAATGCTGCATTCCACAATTTCCATATTGCTCCCTCAATGTTGTTTGAGAATAGGTATTTGAAATGAAACATAGATTAGGTTGTTTACACTGGTACTTATATTGTAAATTTTAATAATATATCTAATGTTTCTCCATGCTACCCAGGCTACTCTGTAGATCAAGGTATGCCAGAACTCCCTTTTCATTGCTCTATTTGCAATGACTCCTGGCAGGCGGAAACCCCCACCACCACCATCATCATCAGGAGCAGCAGCAGCGGCAGCCTGGTTGTGATTACTGCAGCGCGAATGCCTCTGGTGATTATGGTTGGATGATAATCACGCAATGTTAAATGGGGCAAAGAGCTCCAAGAGACACGAGCCCTCTCCCAAGGATCTCCATATTATACTACCTAAACCACAGTATAGACCTCGTCCTTATAGAACGACACACACACTGGCACCCTCGATGCTGGATATAATTGCACATTTTTCTCTAAAAATCGGTCTAGCGCGAGCAGATTAGAGCCGTAAGCATGCTGTCCTCCCCCAACCGGGTTTCTCCTGCGTTCTGACGAAGCCCACTTGTTTCCGTTCGAACTCTCCGCCTTCAAGATGTCCCAAGTCACAAACAGCGCACCTTCTACTCCCACTCCCCCAAATTACGTGGAGTCTTCCTGCCGCAATAAAGGCTACCTCTCTCTCATATATACAAATTATTTTGCTTTTGATGCAAGGTAACCGGAAATAAAAGTTTTGTGAAGTCAAGCGCCTTAACGCGGCAGTTTAAAGGGCTTTATGATGTTATACATTTCGTTCTCGCAAATATACACGCTTCAGGCGCAGAAACTTGGCTTAGTCCCTGTGGGATTTGAAACACTTACAATAATGGCAGCCCCTTAAGTTGCTTTGCCGGGGCGCGTCAAGGGTACGTGTAGCTGTCGAGTAGTCTTTCGACTTCGCTCAGGAGCTTTGACAGCTTCCTAGAGCTAAAATTCAACCCCATGTCCTAGGGCTCACCAGGACGACTGCATAGCCACCACGTTGTCTCAGAGAAAATCTGGATTAGCATTGAAGGGGCACAAAGACAATGGTACAGCTTTATTCAATTTGAAAGATCTAGTATTTGGTATCTCAGCTTTATTCCAGACACAAAACACGGTTTTTAACCAAAAAACGCAAGAAATATTAAATATTCTGCCAAATTTTGTGCTACAGTGACATAAAACGGGTGGGAGTGACGTAATACGGGCTAGCACTAAAACATAGTCATCCGTATGTTAACTGCACGTTCGCAATTGAAGGTATGATCAACCGGAGATGAAGGACCCACAACAATCTCCCAGTCATATTTCTTGCCAATGGCTTATGGCGATGGCCGCCCATCGCACAAAGAATATTCCGTACTGTCATAGCGGCTTAGCCAGAAAGTGGCTAAGGACTCGGCACTGGTTTATATCTCTTTATTTGATCGAAGTATGTGATTGAATCGCATATCAGCTATTTGGACAAGATTGTCTTTTTAATGAACTCAGCTTGGATATTGTCGTCATGGCACCTTCAAACCGGAAACGCTCAGGATTGGGTAGGAAGCTTTTTTGTACCCTGGTTAGGAAGCTCTTTTTATTCTGGTCATTTTTAAAGGGAACCTTACCGGAAGAGGAACCCTCGAGAAAATTGTTGGATGATGTGTTGGTCTGAGTGGTGGTGTCCACAGTTTTGAAGACAAGGCCCCACCGGAAAGCGTGCAACGTAATCGAAAACGAAGGATGATAGTGCTCTGAAACACTTTTCTGAAGTTGCTCCCTCAACTATTCTGGGTCCGCTTGTAACAGTGTCGCAGCATAACACAAGTTACAGGAAAATTGTGTCCAACCGGAATCTTTTGATAGATGTTGCTCGCGGTGTGTTGTGCTATTTTGACGCTTCCCGTAGTCTCGGCGAAAATAAAAGAATGATCGGGGTCTCTTGAAATGGAGCTTTATAAAGACGTTGTTGACAAACAAAAACACACGGAAGAAACAGTGATTTGGAGCATTTATAATTTCTGGATGTTCTAAATTTACTTCACTGCCGGGTATCGAAACCATATTATTCCATGAATCCCTTTTTGCACAGTTTTCCATTTTCTGTATCGGGGAGCCTAATTAGATTTTGGGCAAGAAAATTAAATCCTGGAGTTTTGAATTCTAGGTAACGTTCGGCATGTAGATGATGAGCGTGTACGAAGCACGTACGAAGCACGTACGAAGCACGTACGAAGCAACGAAAAAGGAAAGCCCAGAGAAACACCGAACAGGAAACACGAGAAGTCCAGTAGCAGGAAAACTCCGTGTTTAGGTAACCTTCTGCATTCGCAACACACACGAAGTGCTTACATATCGTCGCATATTTTAGATGTATGCTACACGGGAAAGATGTAAACAACGCACACCCAGTACCACATCGTACACACGCAAGTACTGCCTACACCATTGGCAACATTCTTACAGCAGTCACGAGAAAGTAATGCCAGCGTTGGACTATGTGTTCCCCGTCTTACCGGCTTGCGCCTGGTATTGATCGCTCTTAGGGTAGACTGGCGGGTAGAACCGGCTGCCTGATGTGCCGATAGAGGGGAACAATTAAGAAGGCTTCAGCGGACACCAGGTAGCCTCAAAAGCCAGCAAAGCAAATAGATGCAGGGTGGGGAGGAAGGCCTTCCCCAACGGTATCGACCGTCTCCCCATATCGGCTCTAATGGGCGCGCACAGTCTTCGTGAGTGTGAAGGCCTATACGTGCTGCACTTTTTCCCGTGAGATTTTTCCGCGTAGCGGTGTTGTGTTGTTATCGAACAGTGTAAGAACTTCCGATTTGGTTTTGACAACCTCGAGCAGACTTTATTGGTGAATCCGGTACAATTTGTCGCCTGGCAGTTGATTTGTTTGGTTTCGGTTTTTCAGGTTAGGTGTCAGTGAATAACTTGAAGGTGGGCAGGATCATGTCCGGTTGCGTCGGGGTAACTCAGGCCGTGTTTAAGCCTAAAAAAGTGGGAGAAAGAGGACAGCTTTTATTTCAGTTTGAAAACGTGTCGGAAACATTGCAGTAACTATACGCAGCGTGTACGTCATGGTTCAGGTTGCAATTAAGCGAGGACGAGGCAGAAGGTATTAGCAGGCTCAGGTAAGTAGTAATTGCCGCTTACCAATGCACAAACTTAGTATTACTTTCGTATCAGAGTGCGGAAGTAATTCGTTTGTGTGGCAAGAGACAAGAAACAACTGACCGACAAACAAATCGGAAAAAAATATTAGAGGCCAGGGTTGTGTGCCGCTGAGTTTACCGCGGATTTATTTTCCTAGCGCAGCATTATATGACACGGTCCTGCCTGATCCTGACTACAATAGCTCTTTCGCGAAGATGGCCGCGTGACCAGCGCCATCGGTATGATGATCAGTAGAGAGCGCTGTAAACAACGCGGGTGGGTGCCGTTGCCATGGTAACGCGGAGTGGCTCAGCTATGAACGCACCTTATTCTCACGAACTATGACGGGGGTGTTATTGAATTAGTTTCGGTGGCTACTAGAAGATGCTATCCACAAGAGTACCCGGGAGTGTGTTTTAGTGGCGTATAGTAAAACTGGAGAACCAACATGGCAATTACAACGCAAAATACTTGCGTTGAAGTAACCAGTAGAATTAAACGTAAAACATATATTCCTCTTATTTTACAACAGAATAAGCAACGAAGAACCGCAAGAGCTGACAGCTTACATTACAAGATTCAGATCTCCTTATATGACCAGAAAGCGAGGGTTGAACGAAGGAAAGAATACAGGTGAAAATAATTCCGAAAACAGGCCAAAGACAGCAGCTAAGAACCGGTATTTTATGTATTCCTATTCTGTGCTTATTGGCCTCGAGGACATACCGTGGCGCCACCTACGAGTGACGTCACTTGTAGGACGCCGAATCGTGTTGTCGTCTGCTACAACACATTTCCCGTGCGTATGCGGAAGCGTGTTTTTTTTTTGTTGTTGTTGTTGTGGCCACCGTCTCGCCCGCTCCTTGTGGATTTGATGCAAATTACCAAAAAAGTTGTCTGTAAACCAAATAATTCGGGCAAGCAATCAGCGACTCACTTGTTCCCGGCGACACTGCCGCGTTCAGGTAGTTGCTACCATCGCGACCCACAGCTCCAGCTGTGGGTCGCGATGGTAGCAACGCGATGGTAGATACGCAGCCAGCTAACGCCAAGGACGATGCAACTGATGCCGAGAAAAGTACACTGTAAATTCATTATGAAATACTTGTGACGGGACATGTGTGTGCAAGCAAACACCTTGTTACAGCGACGGAAAAGCGTCGCTCACTTATGATCTCACCGCGCGAACTGCTCGTATTGCCTGGTACATGAATGACGCGAGAACGCTGATCAGATTGCTTCGCCGCACATGCTTAAAAGTATTGTTATGGTCTGCAGTTTGGCCTAATCAGTGCCTATTTCCCCTACGATAGTCATGCCCGGATTTGATTAACGATCACTGCCGTAGCCTGTACTCTGCACGGCTGATGTTTACTTTTCGCGACTTATCCGCATTGTATGAACGGTATGAACGCGAGTTTTTAACGCCTTCGAGCGGGTTCGGACATGGCTATATTTAGTTTTCATTAGGTGCTCGGCGTGGTAATTTATCATTGCAGCGTGTTTTGTATGTTTACAGTAAGCCGGCATTTCTCAAGCATCAATTTCGAAACTCACGACTTCTCACAGAAGGCGAGGCTGCGTTCGAGGCGAAACACGTCGTTAATGATTTCGGGTAATGGGGATATTAGAATAGGAGAACCGAGCGTTGGGGGCCCCCAAGAAGTTAGAGGAACCCAAACGCAGCACGCGCGTGTGCGTCGGGAGGGCCTTCGCCAACAGCTCGCACCCGGCTTCGGATGCACGTAATCGGATGTTGGGAACTTTTTAGGCTTGGCGTCGCAGCAGATATTTCATCGCCGTTAGAGTTGCGAGTGACAGTCCGTAACAGAACGTTTCACCGCGCTGGAAACTCTGTAAGCGCGGTGATTTCCGTTGAAGCGATCGACGATCAAGATCACGCACGGCCTCGGTCGATTCTTGCGCGCAAGCACAGCCATCCTTCGGCCGCTCGCCGCACCGTGCGTGAACGGGCCGGCGCTGCCGGGACCGACCTCCGCAGCCGGTCGGCGTAAATCGCGGCAGATGTTTGAGCATCGCTTTGAAAAACACAGCTGATGACACTACCTATCAGAATTTTTTATTACACTAACATCCACTTTCACCAATCTGGAACTTCTTTTCCACGACTTGTGTGATTTCAAAAAGCGGCGACAAGTTGTTGCTGCCGCGACCTGCGTCGGTTTGAGCCGCACCGTCGGCTGTGCGGGCAGGCACGGCGGGTGCGTGTGCTTCTGCGAGCAGTCAACGCTTCACGATTTCCTGCTTTATACATTTCTTGCAAACAAGGGAAATCTAGAAACTTAGATCGGCGATCGTCGTAGTCCACATTGTTGATCGGGGAAAAAAGCCGCTGCTTACGCTTCGGTCGCATGCGTAATACACCACCACGCTCATGGTGTTTGCGGATAATCTATCCACAGTTGATACGGTTATCCAGTCACCATTAGGTCGAACTGCGCTTGAGGCACTGAGAATTAACTTCAAACGAAGGAAATTAACACGAAAATACTTTTAGAACGCGCTTCCTAAGCGAAGCGTCACGCGCTGCAAGCCAACTACGCAGCAAGATAGGAACGGTGATCCTACGAGTGACGTCAAAACGATCGCAGCGCCGGCCTCTCCAGTGGTGGGCCTCGCGGCCAATACGTTATTATACTGACGCAGGTAGGGGCTGGTTTGTAGAGAGAAACATTAAATATACTACATCCATTCCAGCTATGCATTTTTTCTACTGCCCATGCGGGGGATGTGGGAACTTGGATCAAAAGGCGTGGTTTGGGGACATAGAATTGCAATTTTAACCATAGCTCTATGAGCAAATTGTACAGAGGCACCTGACCCTGGTAAGCTCGTCTGGGTTTTAAAAGCCGCATTACATGACTTCGGGGCTTTGAGAGAACTTTGCTGGTTGGTTTGATTCCGGGTGCACAAAGCCCTCCTAAAACTTGCGTCCCTCTGGAGGCTATTTAACATCAGTCAGGGAGTCGCTGTCCAGTCACACATAAACAATAAGCAAAGAGCACTTCAAAGTTTCTCTACCCTTTTAAGCGATACCCCATAACAGCTGTCGGTCGCGTGGATACAGTAGACCTACCGGCGTTTGAAAGCCACTCCAACGGTAACGTTTAAACTTACCTGAACGCCTAACGAACAATTCACAGAAGGTAGCGTACAGTGCCGCAAACATGCTTTTTTTTTCGGAAGCGCAGTGCGCTATAATTTACAACAATCCTTATTTTGTAGCCTGAGAACACATCTCCTCGCGGCGTCGCCGATGGCACACCTCCCGAGGGGGCAATCATGAAGACAGTCCGCGTTATCGGCGCTAACAAACGGCGCTTTCTGACAAGGCGTCCTAACAAATACCAGATCGGTCAGAAATGAGGCTCATAAATCAAGGCGTATCTTCTTGCTGCGTAAATACAGCTTTTAGGTAGAAGAGAGGCAGCGAGATAAAACTTTTTCATTGCAGGCAAAGTGGAAATCAGGTTATCCGGTAATTACGCTTGTACTGGCCACCACCATGCACTCCTGTCTCGAGGGGGCACTAAGAGCCACGGTTCCCATCCATCCTGACGCGGATATACGACGTGGATGCAGGGAAGTCGCTTTCGTGTCTGCCTAAAATATTGCGTAGGAACACTGGGGGTTACCGAAACAAGGTTTCCAGGGTAAAATATTTTGCACTTTGTATAAACAAAGTTTCACCAGACATTAATTTGATCCACAGATGTTCCTGAATCCATCCGTAAATTCATGGTAAAACTTCAGTTCCCTCTACCGACAACTAGTCCTCCTGATTGCAGATACGAACTTCTGTTGAGTACGCTGCCCCTTATAGCGTTTTATAAGCTATTCTACGCAATTTAAGCATTAGCTATCTGCTTGTGTTCCGCCACATACAAGTTTTCTCGACAGATTCAAAAAACCTTATTGAAATCTATTATGCAATGGTCGTATCTGTTGAGGAATGAAGTTGATTTTATCAATTAACCGTCCCCGTAGAGATTTACTTCTCAAACACTCGCATTACGTGCCACAGCATACTTCGGGAACAAGAAACAGCTAGTATTCGTTTGCTCGTATATCACGCTTTAAGCGCACGTTCAGCTCTTCGTGCTTGGTACTGTTAGGGAAGAAAAAAATACGATGAAAAGATTCCTCCCAAAAACACTACATACCCGGCTGGGGATAAAGGAAGCCGTGGGTGATTAACACGAACATGAGGCGATATTATACCACTTGGGCAGTCCTTGGTGTGGGGCCGTCGGCGCTAGTTGGTCGGCCCTCAGTTAGGCTTGAGCCCAATCAACCTCAAGGGTGCCTGGGCAGTGTGTTCTACAATAAAAAGACAAAACAGGCACGTTTTAACAAAAGCAATGAAAACGTATTCAGGAAAATGTTTGGACGAGGGAACCTGCTCGAACTGAGAGCTCGTTGAGACGAACAAAACAGGTGGTTACTGTACCAACCACATAACAAGCTCTGTTGATAGACCGGGGCATAGCTATGCATGGTTTCAATTGTAAAATTTCCATTTGCAAAAGAGCCACACAGTCTTCCGTGAATTGAGGTCTCATAGTGAAACGTACCTATTCCTGCGGGGAAAACAGAGGGAAGCGCAGTTTGTCAGAATGGCGATCGCTGTAAGAGCATGCCCTTTGCGAATTCTTACAGAGAAATGCGCATGGCAAGGCAGGAAATAGAACGTTTGCTGCCATCTAAGGTTGCGAAAACCTTTCAGCACGTTGTGGGCTCAACGTTGGGCTTTTAGTAACTGATTGTGGTCTCCGCCCTTTAAAATAAATGTGGTGCAATGTCGAAAAACTCCTTCAACCTCAACTTGGCGATGAAAATGGTAAAGAATGCGCTAAACACATTTTTGCAAGCCATGTCACAATGCAAATGCCAATATTGTACCTATAATTAGAACCTTCAAGGCGCCATTTCGCCAAAAATAAAATTACCTCGTATTAGGCAAACCAACTATCTTTGAAAGAAAAGAATAGCGGCACGAGTAGTAGGAATGTTTATCTTTTATAAGTTTTTGCACCTGACAGCATCCATGCCAAATACGCGGGAAAACTGATTTCAATATTCTTCCAAACGACCAAGGGCTTTCCTGAATAAAAACGTTTTTTAATGCATTTGAAATAATTCCAGTTCCTTGCGGAGAATGCGAACGTTTATACACCTCAAAATAAAAGCATTCAAACTTTCACTCATTACCAACCTATTACCGCAGTGATGCACTGATAACCTTAAAAAGTTTAACTGATTATGTCTACAGCTAACTCTACAATTGTCGGCAATGTATTCATTTTTCGGGAAAAAGCTACTTTAGCCGTTGTAATTCACGCATTCATTCCAGGTTTTGGACGGTAGCGTATTACCAAATATTTTGGTTTAGAGAAACTAAATGTATAGGTAACGCTCACCGAAAATGGTTTACTTTAGAGAGACGACATGCATAGTGGCGGTAGAGGTGGTAGAGGACCCAAATGTGTCGTCTGAGCAAGACCCCTTAGAGTATTCTCATAACGTTTTTTTCCCTAATACTTGAGCACCGTCAACCATGCTTAAAAACCTGCGTACGTTTGTTCTGTACGTAATTTAAAACGCACGAAGAAATTCCAACCTAATATCCCGGGTAAGAACTTGAATAATTGACTGAGTGTGACTTTTAATGCACCGAAGCCCCACCTGGGCTATAAGGTGCGCCGTAGTTGAGAACTTCGGATTAATTTTGACTGTCTGTGGATCTTTTAGAGTCCGCCGGAATCTCGACACAGGAACATTTTTGCTTTCGCCTTGATAAGAAAAGCTGCCACCGGAAATTAGGACATCCTGCTCGACTTATTATTCACGAAAAGGTGGTCACTACAATATTTTATATTCAGTATGGCTGCCCTAAGAAGAAAAAAACGTAACGGCCATTTTAAAGTTAACATAAACGGAAGCAGGGCAGTTTAGTCTGGGTCAGTATAGCTCGGCGCCCTATGTTTATTTATATGTTGTTTTGCACTTGTGAGATTTTTGATTCACCGGCGTAGCGCTTCTTCAGTGATAAGTGGACCTACCTCTTCCTTTACTTTTGTCTGCGCGTGCGCTTGCGAACGCCCACATAATTTTTGTGGCTTGCTTGTATCGGAGTCGCCGATTTTGACGTATTATAGGAACGCCCGGAAGAACTGCCAGCTGGCCTTCGCTGGCTGATGCCAAAACTAAAAGACTTTTGGTGGCGTTTGGGAAACGTACTAAACTTCGTCAATAGTATAACCGAAGAGCGACATTCGTACATGAAGTTAACAAAGCTGAGTGAGATTTCCTTGCAAACCATAGTAATCATGGGAGCGCCCCATGATTGCCAATATTGCAAAACAGCGTTACAGAAACCTTGGTCGCAAGAGCCACTCGCTGTACTTTTTCTTCTCGCCGCTACTAGGGGTTTTATAGGTGCTGAAAATGTTCATTGTACTTGGTAACAAAAGCGCCGAAGCTGTTTATAGAATTTATTGAACGCTGTGAAGAATCTCTGCATCAAATCCCGAAGCCAAATGACAACAAATGATGTTTTGCTCGTCCTGCCTTTTGTACATTACCCTAATTCCATACTTAAAAGGCTGAACAGGACGCGGCAACTGATTAATGCGGCAGCATGCCTAATAAATATGGTTATGCGTCGACGGGAGAAAGATACGCTCAGCGGACCAAATGCAATGGCAACAACTCCAACTCTGGATAAAACAGAATTCTCTCGAACAGGCGGTTCGTGTTTATTCCCTAATGGTCCTCAAATATTTGGGAAAACAACGGAAAATAACCCCCAATCATGTTTTCGCAGAAACGAGTGAGGTCGACTTTATTTGGAAAAGTGAAATTTTAATCTTGAAAGTGGCCCTGGATTGAACCGCCCTTGCACAAGTCACGGCATCGCTCGGCTGCTTCTAATATGGTGGGAGAGCTAGACTGTAAAAAAAACGCCCCAAACACGTGCGAATTGCTTGTGTTGAACGGAGGGGTTCTTTTAAAGGTCCAGTTGTTGATGTCTGCATATGGGCTTCCAAGGAATAATTTCTAACCGAATTTGCGCAACTGAATAAAAGGTACACTCGTAACTAGTTTAGCACCTTTTTGGGGAAGAGCCCGATTGTAAGCTGTTACACCTTCATGTCTATGGGCAACGTTGCAGATGTAAATCAAACTGAAATTTATTTTTACTTTCGTTGTTTTTTAGTATGAATGGAGCTCTCAATGCATCACGATATCATGAAAAAATATATATGAATCTTGCGCGGGCTCTTTATTTTTCCGTTACTTCAAGGGAAAAGACGGCGTGGTCCCCATTCATTGTGTTACTGCTTCGCGTATTCAGTGGAGACAGTTTCAGCTGGCATAAGTAATATAATCGCATTTCTTTTCTATTGTGGTTTCGATTAGGCGTTGTTCTTACGTTCTATCAACTACCGTCCGCTCAAGGCGGCAACACAAATCCCGGCAAGTCAACACCACTTCGTAGGATGTTTCGTTAACTGAGCAGCCCTGAAAAGTCCCTCGAGCACCCACAGAAAGATAAGAAATGAAACGCACGTCCAGTGGAACTTCGATTGAATGAAGTTAAATTGATGTCCTGCCTATACCATTGCTTGCTAGAACATATCCGAGATGTTAGACTAGCTTCCTGTACAGAGTAACTTGCTTCTTACCCACTAAGCATTGATGGAATGACATAGACGCAACAACAACACCAACATGTCGAGGATCTACTTCGCTTCGTGACCCTTTGTCGACGCTTCGTTAAATCAGAAGCTTCCTAAAATTTAAGCATCATTACTCCTAGGAGTAACCTAGGAGGGGGGCAATTAGAAATATTTTGGTAATTCGCAAAGCATATAAAATAAGGTTTTAAAGCAATCGATTTGCAACGGCGTTTTGTTGCAAAATAGGCATAAGAAATAAACACCACCACGTAGAGGCCTCGACTCTTGCGAGAACTCTGCGTCCCCTTTAAAACCGATAAGGGGACAAGTTTTATACCGTTAAGGACACCCTTCTCCCCACTCTGTCGTGATTTACTTTGCTAGCCTTTGTTGGCTCTCTGATTGCCGCTTCAGCCTTCCTAATTGTTCCCCTTTATCGGCACATCAGGCAGCCTGTTCAACGCGGCACGCTACCCTGAGTACGATCGATACCAGGCGCGAGCCGGTAAGACTGGGGAAACATACTTGTAAGCTGGCATTACTTTCTTGTGCCTGCTTTAACAATCTTGTAATGGAGTGGGGAATATTTCCGTGCGTAAGAAGCGCGAATGTGTTTACGTTTTCTAGCACGTGTGTTGCGCGACATGGTTCCAACGATGCAATAATCGCAATATTGTCTCAAAAAGTTTGGGAACCAACATTTCGACATGACACTAAATGTTTCAAATTTTGTGTGCGATAACTGTGGAAACTAGGGCGATTATAATTCCCCCCTCGACTTGTTCCGCGCTAAAAGATTCCCAAACCTTCGGACACACGCTTCTTCTGACGAAACCAAGTGGCCAACTAGAAACGCCGATGCCGCCTGAGCCGACCAACTTGCTCATTGAAGTCTACTGACTTCAAAGGCGGTGACACGAGCCAGCGAGCAGGCAAGCGTTTTCGTCTCATGGGAAATGTCCTCTTGTGCGGGAACCACCGGACGTTTTTACCAACCTTACTTCTGCTGCTTGCCTGAGAACGTGGAGAAGGCTTGAACCTTTCCTTGCAGTTCAATACGCTTCATTGAGCCGTACGTGTCGCCAGTGTTCTCGAAAAGCAAAAAAAGAAAGCAAAACCGCAACAATTAGCGGCTGCATTAGCGGCATGCGCAGCCAACCATCAGACTAGAATGGAAGCAGACAAGGCAGAAGCAATGAGAGTGGCGCGTCTTTCTTCGTGCAGAAAATGACGAGTGAATAGTTTTCCCTGCCTTCATACTTCCGGCCGAAAAAAACAAATGAGCAAAGTTGCTGCTGAGGCAGCACCAACACATAACAAAAATAGGTGGTAATTATAAATGACAGATCAACAAATAATTCCGAATAACCATATGTTCGGTTCTAGGAAAGGAGGTACTTGAGGAAACTAATTTTAACATGGCCACATTGAAAGCTAGTATTTTCATTAGTCAGCCCTTTTCTCTTGTGGAGAGATCGCTCTCTGTCCTGTTAAGGAAAACTACGGGGCCGATTAAGGTTTCATTTCTCCCTTGAGTTTTCCCTTACTTATGTCACCCGTAGTGTCGCCGGTTATGTCGCTGAGTTCAGGTTCGCTGAGTGCATGATGTGGCGAAAGACGTTTGAACCGAACTTTTTTGTTTGTATTCTTCCCGTCAAAATTAAACGCCAAAAACCGGGCGTTTCCGAGACCCAGCTTTACTCCCGGCGTTCTGTGAAAGAAACTCCTGTCAGCATACGAAGACCCTAGATCATTTTACTTTCCGATAGTTTCTGGCAGGGCATTTGGGTCACGCCCACTTGGGGTGCCATGTTTTCCAACCACTAAGCTAGGTAACGCTTGAGTGCGGCTCACACATTTAAGATAATTGTAGAGAAAGCTCTACAACTTTTAGAGCATGCAGGTACACTACACTAAAGCGTGACGTTCGGGTGCTGGTTCATCGGTGCTGACATTTGTCTCTTTTTTCTGTCCGGGTAACCGCGCAACTTTTGAACAAAAGGATGCACTGCACTACGTTTCCGTCAAGCGATTACGGTTTTCCCCCTTTTTTACTAGGGGTACAATTAGAGCACCTGAGGAATGAGCGACATCCTTTCCACTCCTGTCTTCCGTTTTGGGAAGAGAGGCAGGAAGAGAGGCACAATAATGGCTATTTTGACTAACCTGGCAAGTCAATAGCGCAGCGGAAGTGCGACCACATTCATGATGTGGAAGGAGGAAGACCCACATCAAGTTCCACAAATTGCATCTCTGCCACTGTAGGCATGCACTGCTTCTCCTGGCACTGGTCTTGACACCTTGTTCAATGCCTCCCTCCCCTTGACCGTGTTGTCTCCGAGGAAGAGGTTTCGCAGCTGCATGGCACGACACAGCTCGTTCCAGTCCTGGCGGCGAAGCTCGTGGATGCGGTTGAACGAGAAACAATAAATAAAAACTCTGGTTAATTCATCTGTCATAGGAATCAGTAAAACACGAAAGGGAAATATGCAGGGAAATCGGCCGCTGAGCATAATTTGCGGATCGGCGGCGGTCTTATGGGAGTGCTTGGCGAGCGACGTCTTGCTGGCAGGTCGCTTCGGCAAGGGCGTACTGGCGTCATTTCCATCACGGATATGACGTCACTGAAATCTTGGTGTATCCCGGCATAAAACACTTTCGTGTTCAAATAAAACCTGAAAACGAACAAACATAGGTTTAATGTACTCTTAGTACTAAATGTTGCTTCCCTGCAAGAAGACCCTGTATACAGGTGTGCTACCTTTACAGGCCGCTTGCTTTGTTGTGCTGACATATTTTCATGGCGGATATGACGTAACTGAAATCTTCGTGTATCCAGGAATAAAACACTTTAGTGTTGAAATTAGTGCCCTTTCATTCTCTAAACAACGAATAACTGCGAAGCTGGACGCAGTCCAAGGGGCACCCGAAAAGCCGCTTGTTTGCAATTTGCCATTCAGAAAATCAGCAATTTATCAATTTAGCCATTTAGCGTTGAGCAATTTAGCTGTTTAGCAATTTAGCTTAACGAAATTTCTAATTACTCGATCATTGCTCTAGCGAAGAAACTGGGGCAGTCTGTTTCCCTCCCACACTTAAGGCATCTTATTGCTTGTGTACACAACCCGATACGCTAGACCAGTGAAGACACCAGATTAGGCGCATTCGGCTGTTTGAGATCAATCTCTAAAGCTCCTGTCAGCACAATGTACATGTCAGCAGTGAGGACGGGAAACCTACAGCTTCGCGTGCACGCCTCATTCATTCCTCCACTCCCCGCACGTGCACGCATTAACCGCCAACCGCTTATGTGCGCGTGCTTAAATGTGAAAGGCACCGGTCAAAAGAAACGCCCGAGTGGCACCGGGTGAAGCGGCTCCACCGGGATAAAACCGGGGGACCGGGGGGAGGGGGGGCATACACTGCGTCACAATAAAAAAAGCACCTGGGTGCTGCGACACTGAAATACCGCCAGGAACACGCCGGAAATGATGCCGAGAGTTTCCAAGTGGCCAAGAGAGAACGGAAATAATTGCTGCTCGCGGCAAGCATAAAGATGTATACCGCACCGCTACGCAGGGATGAGCACGTTGTTCTTGCCATGGGAAGCTCGTTGGCTTGAAAACGAGGTCTTCTATGAAAAGGATGAGCTCGTATACAGGAGAGGAGATTGGACCCGGTCTTTCCTTGGACCCGGTTTTATGCTCTGGCTGCGAGGCTGTGACTGGGGCTGACGCCGTGGTTTAATGAGACTCCTGATGGGGCTCTTCTCTTTAATGATGCGCAGTCTTGCTTTTTGTACGAGTTACTTTGCGTTGCTAAGAAACGTATCAACTCTGCATCTGCAAAGGACGCCTGGGCTTGTTTAATGCGGCAAAAGTTTGGGGCGAAACGCTCAAATTAAGGGCGCATTAGCAATGACCTATTTACGGTCTACGAAGTTCCCCCGAAAACGTGGTGTATATTTAGCCAGTATAACATCGCTCACGCTAGATAAATATGTACATTCTCGTTATTGATATTAAACGAGTTATTCAGCGAAATATTAAACGAGATTAAATGGATAAACGAGATGTTAAAGCACACTTTTATGCTCGCAAGGGCAAAAGAGTGCGAGAGGGTAAAATGATGATTCCAAGGCATTCTGAGGTTCGGTAAAGGCTACGCGATGGACTCCAAAGATGGGGAAAACAGCACAAGCATCTGCGCACAAAACATTAAAAAATAAATCAAGCCAATTTGTGCGGTCCTCTTGGTATAACAGTCTAAGGAAACGAGCCATAGTGGGAACCAAAGCCGGATTGTTTTCAACTGATGCGTTAGCTAAAAAAGGCGATGTCAGGAAGAAGGAGGTGGACGCACGCTGAATGCCACTTGCGAATTCGCTTTCAGGGGGTCAGAAACAAACAGGGCTAGATTGCTGAGGCAAAACTCCGCGCTGCTCTGTTACCTCGGGCTGGGGGGATAAGGGGGGGGGGGTGCGTTTTCCGCAAAGGAATGTATCCTAGCTCAACGGGAAAGAGACAAAGATAGGAATGCCCCACGCGGCATTTCGGCTGGCCGCTTTCCCTGAGGGGATTTCCCCAGGGCTTTTACTGCAGATGGGTGGGGCTGGAAGCTGGGTCTCAGTCCGACGCTTCTTGCAACGTTACGACCCACCGCTATCGTCACATGCCTTTCACTCTTTGGGATTATGGGGGACAGGACGAGTGTGCCCTTTACATGCCTCGCTTTCTCGGCCTCGGTGGTGCTGGCCTCCAGAAAGCTTTGCGCAGGAATTATGGCACGGGCCAACGCTTAGTTACTCCGACCAAACTTTCGCTATGCCAAAAAACTACATCTCCCGGGGTGAAAACGATCCCACAATTGCGTAATTTATTCTGTTTGATAATTTGATGAGCAGTAGACATGATGGAAGGCAATAGAAGAAATGTCGCGAGATAATGAGACGGCCGAAATAGCTAGAATGGTTACAATGCCAACCTACGGACGAACGTAGCCTATCGACGGCCTTTTTTTTGTCGCACGGGATTGTTTTTTTTTGTGACGTCGACTGACAGGCTTCACACGCGATAGACATGAATTTACAATTTTTGTGTTCGGCGTAGCGCTCTTGAGCAAAGGCAGTCGTTTATTCAAGCTAATGTCTGAGATTTTTTTCACATGCACGTAAAAGTTGTAACCTGGCCGTGGCACCAGCCAACTCGGCGTGTCAAAGATAACGCTTCTTAATAAGAGCGAGGGGATGATGAGGACCCCAGAGTACGCCTTCTGTGCGCGGCTCGTCGACCAGCACCGTTGCCTTTTTTTTTCTCAGGGAAGAGACGACGATGTCATAGCCTTTGTTACTGTCCGAAATCCCCATTCTGCGCCCGCTCTCTTTCCTCCTGCTCACCAGTACAACAAATGTTTCTCTCTCTCTCTCTCTCTCTCTCTCTCTCTCTCTCTCTCTCTCTCTCTCTCTCTCTCTCCTTTTAAATCTTTGGTTTTTCGCTCCATCTTAGACCGCAAAGAATAGTTGTGTTGTGCAAAAAGTTTTTGGTGAAGTGACGTACAATAGAGAATTTTCACTGAATTTAACCCCATAACATTGCGTCCAGTTGTAATACACATATAGTTACCCTTAAAATAAGCATTTTAATAACAAATTCGTCCACATTTTGCTAAGTGGCTTTTCCGTTTCCGTCTAGCTCATTGCTTCTTTATTTAACTTCCTTATTTCCTTCACAAGAAAGCTCGGAAGTGCTATGTCCAAGACCCACAACGGCGCCGCGGCCAGATGCACCACGAAAATTGCCCGCACCCGTCCCGAACCTAAATGTCAAGTTACGCCACCGAGGAAACTTCGTGCCGCTATCGCGCGCACGCCAACAGCCCTTATACCATGATCTCGTACTCGTTCAGCCGTTACTGAAGCTGCCTCTCTTTGTGTTTCACACGTCGCCGAGTTTAAGTCACAAGACCTTTCATGATATTCAGAGATAAATTTACATCGTATCCCCACTCTTTCTGCAACGGCATTTACTTTATGAAATTGTGCCGACCTTCATGACTGCTTCGCGTCCAGAATGTGACTTCCAGGACGTTATTCGTCCCAGTATAGCGAGATTCCCGCTTACGCCCCGGGCTCCGTTTAGTCGTTTCGCGGGAAATCCGAGATGCAGAGAGCGTGGTTGACAGCTACGTCGGTGACGGCTTTCCCTGCCTCGAGGCCGGAATAGGTTTTGCTCTGTGCAGGTGCGGCTTGGCGTAGGCACCTTAAACTTGGACATCGATGCTTGCTCCAATCGAAAGGGGTACTTTGCTGCCAATGTGTGCCATCACTCGCGCCTGCTTTTGTATCAGTTTTTATGTTTTCATAGTGCTCTTATCTGCTTTATGGCGTCGTTTTCAGTTTTACTGCTGAAGTAGAAGTAGCAAGGCGAATACATTAACACTCGAAAAAGTTCAACTTGCAGCGTTTATGCACAAATTAATTCCGGGCGTATTACCAGGGAGCGTTACACGGGGTCTGAAGGGTGGCTTTATTATCCTCCACATTCGTCTATATCCAATCGAGTTTCTTTTTACCACTTTTCCGATTTTTCCTTTACTTCGCGCTGTATACGAGACCATGCTGTAAATGTGAAAAAGTATTTCATCGTTGTAGTAACAGCATTCTTTGCGATTTTTGCGTTGCAAGTTACCCCAGCCTCCCACCACACTGTTCTTCAGCCAAGCAAACCTTGTTGTTGTTTCTGCATTCTTCAGAGAATTTGAATGCGGGTGTAATCGGGTGAATACGCGGGTTGATAAGAAATAAAACAACAGTGCTGCACGTTAAGGCTCTATCATGAATGACAGGAGGTACGGAATGGATGATGCAAGGCAGCTAAATGAGAGGACACAGATTTTTTGCCTCGTGGATCATTCTGAACATAGAATAATTCAGAGCAGGAATGATAGATGACCAATTTGTACATTGCATTGATTGCCGTTTCAGCGACCTGTGAAATTTGTTAGTCGATTGTCCGTAACTTCTTTTACTCTCACCCTTCTATACTAGCTTTACAAGTAAGAAAGCCGACCATGGATGCAGATGGTGAGGTGACGTTCTGCGATTGACCTGCCATTTTTTACAATATTTTCAAAGCCAGAGTCCCCCCCCCCCCCCCCCACACACACACACTTCTGACGATCGATTTGGTTGTGGTGATCCAAAAAATGTTGTACTGTGCAAAAGGAAAGCGAACAATGACCACGTATAAAATATATTTGACGGTTCGGATCCGCGTACGGGTTCCTTGTTCACTCAGTGAACAAGGACACCCATATGCGGCTCCGAAACGTCAAATATATTTTTATACATGGTCAGCGTTCGGTTTTCTTTTGTATATTCTCACGCCGGACCAGACGACTTTTTGTCGAACACTCGATGAGGTTGTACTGGTGGCTTAGCCTCAATAAGACTATAGTTGCCAGTATGCAAGCTTTACAGGCAGGCGTCGGGCGTGACGAATGTATTTAAGGGGAGATGTTGAATTCCTCGCAGGGAAAATTTTACATAAAAATGAAAAAAAATATAACTTACTGGTTTGTGATTATTGTAAATTGTGTAAAAATAGTAGTAAATATGAGTATAAAGATAAGAACATGCAGAAAATAGTTCGAACCTAAATCGTCGCAAATGTTACCAAGGCGCAGATTTGCCCTAATGAAAACCTGCATAGAAGGGGATAAAGGTACCAAAAAATCGCATGACATCACAATGGGCACAATGTGTATCGGAGCTCCAAAAATATTCATTCAACTGAACATGCACTCATCAGTACCCAACCTACGTTCAGACTTTTGTGCACCATACCTAGATGCCTTCAATGCAGATTGAAAGCGATGCCACTTACACAAACTGTGATTGCGGCAATATGGGCGTGGGCCAATAGGGAGTGTGATATGGGGTGATATGGCTGGTGTAGGTGCTTGAGCTTGAGGCAGTATAATAATCATTAGTTTTGAAGGGATTAGGAGGAATTCAGGTCTTTTCGCAGCAATTTAAAAAAAAAACTGTTATGACCTTGAGCTATAACAAATCGCATACAGATAGTACAAACTCAACAAAATATAAAAACTAACCACGTAAAATAAGCAATGAGCTTAACGCGTGCTCTTTTGGGTACATCTCCAAGTAATCTCCCTCAAAGAAACCATACTTTTATTTAGAAAAAATAAGCGACGCTAAATATCTAGACAAATGGCATGGATAATGCACAATGTTTCTACTGAACCCTGCGTACATTGCACCTGCACTAGAAGAGTACTATGCTGCTGGATGTCACAGCAGTGATTTAGGTGGGTTGTCTAAAGATTTTTGGTGCCCTCAAGTATTGGAAGTACCTTTGATGAAACAAATAGTGGGGCTTGATGACCAAGCACTACGACTCTTACACTGCTTAAGGTCTAGGACTTTGACATTTAAAAAGAGGTGTGATAAAAGCTTTGTTGCCGTTATGCAAACAGTTTCAATAACAGTGGCCTGGTGTGCATAGCACATTCAGAGAAAACACACTAGGCTTGAGACACGGGATGCCTTTAAAACTTTCAAGCCTACGGAACGAAAGGACTGAGTTGCTCTTGATCTAAAATTTTCCGCGAGTCTTTTACACGAGAATATGATATGATTTCTAGAGGCCGTAGAATAATTCTGTGAAACTCACAGCCTCACCGCGTAGATTAAGGAGAAAAAAAAATGAGAACAATTCATTTATGCAGCAGGAAAAAGTGACCACGCACTGGTGCGCCAGAAATATTGATCCTTCTGTTGATAAAATGCAATACTAGCTGTTGCTTCCGGTGAACGCACTGTGCTCGTTGTTTCTATTTTACTCTAACGAGGATCACATAAAAAAACGTTTTAATTCGTTCTAAGTTGACAGCTGCTGGCGTCAGCGGTTCGTCGGTTGCTTTCGTGAGGTGCTCGCTGATCTCGACATCCACACGCAATTATTGAGACTCTTGGCAGGAAACTCGAAAAAGGGCACGAGGGCTGACAGTAGTTTTTTTCTCTTTCAGCGTTTTCTGCAAGAGGAGATGGTTTATTGCTTTAAATGCGAAATTAAAACAGAACCGTGGCGTGGAAGGAGTGGCGCAAAAAATGGCGCAGAAGCAAGAGTTAATGAGGGTTTCCCGAAAATATTTCTCACAGACAATAGTTCTCAACACACACAGGGTTTGGGCTTCGAATATAGTTGAAGCACATTGTGCCGGCAAGATAATTTCAGGTTACCTGTTTTATGAGTACATGGGTGATTTACACGGGGTTTTGATTACGTGTTCATAAACACTGCATCACTAAGGCTGACTTCAAAGTTTCTGACACGGCAGGGTAAACAACAATTTAAATACTGGCACAATTTCTGTTTCATCGTCGTTAGGATGTTCTCCCGCTCGTTCAATTGTCGCGATAGATACTGTAATATTAATTTCACGTCGAAATAAAGCAATCATTTAGGTAACAATGTACCAAAGTTACATGAGGGTGAGTATACTGATGGTTTGAGATAAACGTCACGTAGCACTCAAACTGGCGCTGATTTCAAAGTGATAGGGAAACATCAACAAATGGACAAACAAAGCGCAGATTCTGGCAGCAGCAACCCCGGAGCGTTTAACGTCAAGGGGCAGAAGAGTAGATTGTACGAATAGCAGAAAACAAGAAACAACATCATACTACTAAGAAGCCATGGTGAACGAGAGTAGTTCAACGAGAATTGCTGTTCACGCACGCATTTCTCGCCTGTGCGTTTCCTGTCCCAATAAGACCGCCTCGAGCGTGGCAGCATGTTGGGAGAGTTTCCTCTTCTGCTGTCCTTACGTAGCGCCGTTCACGTCCAGTGTCGCAGAACGAAAACAATGTTAGGATCCGCTCACTACTTTTTTCCCTTAGTTTCTTCTCAAAGTGAAAAGGAAATGTGTCCCTGTGTTCCCACACGCTCCAATGCTGCCCAGCACCGCTGCTCCCGTCCACCCGGCCTTTATTTGAATTTTCTCGATCTGGCTTTTTCTAAGGCGTGGGTGGTATGGACAGTCCGTGCATCATAAAGGGACCGCTGTCAACAAGTATAAAACATAACAAATCTTCAGAAATAAAGGAACGGCACAGAATAGTACATCGGGTCTCGCGGGAAAGTAGGCTCGTTGGCACTTGGCACGAATTTCACGATTGTTGCTATCGCCTACCTAATTCCTCTTGTCTCGGAAACACCCTTCCAGCACCTGCACTTGCCCCCCCCCCCCCCTCAATATCGGGACCTGCGGTTGGAAACCAGGAAGGTTGCTATGGGGCAACAAACTGAGGGAAAGGACGTTGTTTTTAACTATTGGACTGTTTTTTCAAAACTTGCTTTGTCTTTATTTTAGTTTTCCCTATGGATGTGGACAGTTCCCCTTCCACCAACCTTTCTCTTTCTGTATATTCGCTAGTTTTCTTTTTACTTGTCCTCGGAGCTCGAGTAGCATTGCACATAATCTTATACCTTCAATAATAGCGGGAAAAAATCCTTCAGAGTCAAGAAAAGGAAGTTGGCTATCTACACTATTGGAGAATTTCCGAGATATTGCAAGTGCTCCTGATAGAATAGAAGAAAGTAAAGAAATAGAACAGTGAAAGAATAGAAAAGTAAAAAAGTGATGCTACCGTAGGAGAAAGTATATATAAAATTGAAGTATTAGAAAAGTAAAAAAGTAAAAAGTAAACGGCTACTAACAGAGCGCACCGATGAAGTGCAAAGAACACAAGCAACGCGAAGGATAACAAACAGTGGGTTTCTCAGTCCTGTGTGCACGCCGTTAGTAGTCAAAAATCATTGTTAGCTTGCCAAGTTGTCCTTGCTTTTTTATTATTCGCCAAGTGTGTTACAAAACGAAGAAACACGTAGGTATGAGCATGGAGTGTCAAATGTTTTTGAAGGTCGAATAAAAACGACGTACCTTTTTTAACCTGACCAAGCGATGGTTGATGGTACTTTTTTAAAAAAGCGAGCTCGTCTATCACTCCATTTTCACTTCAAATGGAATAAGGGAGTTCAGTCGGGAAAGCAGGCTAGAGACAGTACCTATATACAACACCGTCGTGCAGGTGGATTGATTGCAAACATTGCAAACTTCAGACAACGACCAAACACTCAGCTCACTGCTTCTCGTTGGCTCTCAACAGCCGGCAAGGCAGTGAGAGCTGTTTCTCTGCGCGAAAAAGAAATTCTGCAAGAACAGGACGGCAACTGTGGTGTCAAAAACACGTACGGTGAAAGGATGGTGGGAGGTGATGAACTGGCGCGAAGGCGAGTCTGCTAACTCGAGTTTCACTAATTGACTGGCAGTAAAAAGGCCAAAGACGCGGAAATGGGTAATTAAGGCTCTAAACAGAACTCTTCTCTGGGTACGATGGATGGCTTCCTACTTCAGAGACAGCGTGTTTACGCAGCCAGCTGTGGTATCCTCGAGCTAGAGGTCCGGCGGCAGTGTTTGGACTAAGGAAGCCTGGTGAAAGGGAATGCCGGAAAAGGGACTTCCCGGAGGAAAGGAGTGCCCTCTGATGACCAGAGAGAAGCAAAGCGTGAGGCTTTAAGTGGAAGGAAGCGATTTTAACGGCGTGACACTGAAGGGTCATGGATGCTAGAAGGGCGGGAACCCATTCGTCCGGAGGAAGACAATCCACATATGGTCTCCATACGTTTGGTTACACGAATCTCTTGATGCTATTGGTATGCAGTGTCTGACATCAGTTATAACAAAGGACACATACTGTGGAGACAATGGGTGTGCAAGGAGGTGCAAAAAACCCTTCCACTAAAGGATGCAAGGTAGGAGGTTAAGAGTAGGTGAGTTTGAAATATGAATAACAACATCGATCATCTGCTGTGCTGCTGTACGAATCCACGGGGCATTAATGCATTTCAATAATAACAAACCATCCTCAACTAAGCAGTAGCCATTACCGCCACCCTTATGCATTAAAGGTGAGCACAGGTGCATCTAATTTTGTTATGTGTGCGGCCTGAGAAGAGATGTAAGCGGCAATTTTTTTATAACGTCATTGCTTGATAGAACAATTTATTACCCTCTCAGCTGCGAATTGCGTACGAAAACAGGCGAGCCCTACAGCTTGCGTGGACGATCCCGGATATACACATTAAAGGGTTGTTGACGACAGCTTTAGTCAAGTTAATTTATTACCCCTTCGTTATGTTTGGACAAGGGAAAGGAACCAATTTGCCACCGGTCGTGTTCGTCGGCGTTTTGAGATGCCATTATTGTGACTTCACAATAGCTTCCTAAACAGACGATACTGTCTCTTTTGTTAAAGTTTGGTTGGCGGCGGGGCTAAAGGGGTTTCATAATTACCTCGACTAGCCCTATCGCCCCATTTAACAATTTTATAATTGGCTTCTGTGAATGCATGGAACACATCGGTGCGTTGAATACAAGCATGGAGCCTGATCCCCGCTGCATGAAGGACTTTAAACGATCTCCCGTCGTGCGCTCTCTTCCCCGGGGCCGATAGCGAAATTCCTTGCTGGGCAATCTCCCCGGGCAAACCCTCTTCCCTCACCTGCTCAGTGTTTTGGCGGTTGGGGCCATGATGGCTGCTACATTGTTAAGTCGGAAGAAGTAAAAAATGATGTGGTAAGCAATGCCAAAGGAGGTACCCCCCCCCCCCTCCCGCCAAATAAATAACAAAACAAAACGGCAACGAGCGATGTATTTGAACTAATCCAACGTTCCCATAAAAAAAAACAGTGCTAGTCTGTCGATTTTGGGCCTGCAGCTTTATGTCCAATTTTCTGCCGTTCTCGAGAGGTTATAGGGATAGTGAAACACTAACTGAATGGGTATTTAAGTGCACCCATCGGAGCACCAAGTTCGAAGACTTTTTGCTTTTTTGCTGTCATCAGTAGCCTGCGGGAAGACTGATAAACGCCTTTGCCGTTAAAAGCAAAAAATAGTGCGAGGGTCGTCATAACTTTGCTTTCAGTTAATGGCGAAAGAAAAAGAAATCGGTGGAGTAATCTAATAAATTGAAGTGCGGGATAAAAAACCGATATGACTTGGAATACCACTTTCGTAATAGATCATCAAGCAGTTGAGAGCTTAGGTGGCATACGGGTGGCGCGTTCGGCGTTGCACAGGAGAGACTAGCTGTAATGGTAGAATTCTTGATTGAAATTTCGGGTGGCGCAAGTGCGACACAGCGCCAAGAACAAAGAAGCAAAATAAGGAGCGGATGGGAACTTGCGTGATGACCCTCGAAAATGGCCCTTTTTATGATCCCGCCTTTTATGGACGTTGACAACGTTATCCTCACCTAATGTCTTCGGGAACTTTTAATGGCTCTGTTTGCATCGGTGCTTTTGATTTCAAACACCCAAGAATAGAATCAAGATTGAGTGATGCGCCTATAGAAATTACAGACTTGTGGACTGATTCATTCAAATTCATTCAAAGGCGTTGCGTTGGCGCTTCCCAAACCTGTCATACAGCTACTGTAAGAATGCATCGTCACTTATACGCAAGCAAAGAGGGGCGGATGATGCCAGACGCCATTATTGTAAGCATTGAGAAATGGGCATTTGCACAGAATGGGCATTTGCACAGGAGGCATCAAAAGAATGGGTGAGAGCTATTGAGTTCTGTGCACTTGAGAGTATATAAGTTGTAAAGGTTATAGTAAAAACAAAGAGGCAACGCTTGATCGTCCAGTCTGTAGCCTTCATCTAGCCCGAATTCGATGGTTGATTGGTAACTTTATTAGGGAGTGATTTTAAATTTATTTGCTTCAGTATAAAGGTAATATGCTTCAATCACTTCATTTTCTAATCTACTTGCTGCGTTTGCCAACGCTGTACATTTGCATCCCATGTGTACAATGCTCACGGATTGAAACGCGACACTGCGAGCGCGTGGCCGCCGGTACATGCAGCGCCGCCCGTGGACGCCCGTGGAAGCTAGGTGTTGCATTGTGGTATACCGCGAGGATGAGAGCGTGTTGACCGTAGGCTTACTGCTTCCGGTTGCCAATGAGCGGGACTGTGGTTCCCCGCAGTGACAGCGGAGCGCTGGAGCCTGGGGCGCTGGAACGCGTTTTGTGCGCCGAGGGTACTAGCCCGGCTGTGCGCGCGCCCGATTTCGCGACATCGTGTGCGCTCCCTCGTGCCCTTCCGATGCGACACAGTTATGTTCATGTAATGCACGGTCACGCGTATTTGAATAAAACGAGCGTCTGCACGAAGGAGCAGCGAACTTTATTCCAGGATGTAAACTAAAAAAAAGGAAAGGCGCCTTTGTAGGCACGTTCGCGTGTGGTTCGGTGAATTAGTACTTCGTCGGCTCTTCTATTTTTTTTAGTTTATATCATGGAATAAAGTTGGGTGTTCCTTCGTGCAGGCGCTCGTTTTATTCAGATAAGCATGACCGTGCCTTACATGCCCATTATCTGTGTCTCATCGAAAGAACACGCGTAACAAAAGCGCGCGAGCGGACGATGCGAAATTGGCTGTGCGGACCGCCGGGCGGCTACCACCGGCGCACAAACGCGCTCCTGCGCTCCAGGCTCGCAGAGCATTGCTGTCGCTTCGGGGAACCACAGCCCCGCTTATTGGCAACTGCAAGCAGTGCGCCTACGGTGAACACGCTCTCATCCTCGTGGTATACCACAATGCAACACCTAGCTTCCACGGGCGTCCACGGGCGGCGCTGCATGTACCGGCGGCCACGTGCTCGCAGTGTCGCGTTTCAATCCGTGAGCACTGTGCATATGCACTCATTGCTAGTCAGAGACAGGGGGTTTCTGGAGATTGTAGTTGTTGCCGTGCGTATAGATATGCAGGTATTCTCGAAATTAAATGTCCTCCAGTTTGGTCGATATGTGCTGTGCCGCAAAAGACGAGTACTGTACAATAACCTCGTTCGCAGTGCAGTAATTTTGTTGGCGTTGTCTTCCACGAAGAAACGTAATCGCGCGAACTAAAGCTTAGAACAGAATTTAAATAGACGTCTATAGATGAAAGTAAGTATAGTTAGCTTGACATGAATTTCTTAAAGGCAGTTTATCATACACTTTCAGTGCACTCCAGGGGATCTGCCCTACAAAACGTTTTTACTACAGTGGCTACACAGCTCAATTCAGTAGGAACAGTTTATCTCTCATATTCGCGAATATTGATCAAGTTTCTTCTGTATTCTTTGGAGACGCAGATGCTGTAATTTTATACTTCTGTAACTTACCCCAAAATAACGGACGAGGTTTTACATCTCGCACACAAAAGACCAATGATATTTCTTTAAGGGAGTGTGTTTGTTTTGTATAGAGGAGTAGAAAACTTGTGTTGCATAAATATTTAATTGAAAACGATGGATAAGCAAACGTCAGCTTTGTTTTTGCGGACCGTGAGATGGAGAGCAAAGAATGGCATGATTGTTTTATGAACAACGAGAGACGTACGGCACTCGTCTGAATATTGTATTGAAAGCTTTGTAGTACAAATTGAATGGTTTTACATAAGCACAAGTGGCAGCATGGAGCTAATAAGAAAATTCCTTCAGCTCCAATATGGCCAGTTTGTTTTATCACAAAATTGTCCGATAAGGTATGCTTTGTATTATTAGAACAAACACAGCACTTCGATAGCTATCGGGGGTGGCCTATTTTTGAAACAATACCGGACAAAAAATATTAAATAGGAGTGTTCTTTGCCTCACTGATGGCCTATGTCACGTCAAGAACACGCAGCAGGATACCTAACTTGCTCTTACGATGACGACGATTGTGGGTCAAGTAAAAGCAAAAATATACACTTCGAGTGGTCGGAATCAAACGTGAGACCCTCGCCGTATGAATCCAATGTCTTTCCGATTTCGCCATGGCGATGTGGTGGGAGCAGTTTCGATGTGCCCACGGGTTAAGGGGGGCAAAATTGCACACAAAATTTTCGCTTCCTAGTGTTTAATGACGAAGATAGGCTAAAGCGAAGCTTTCTTCGTGCGAAATGAAATGGCGAATGGTCAAAGTGAAAGCCACTGTGATTAAAAGTCTGAACTGCGTGAGAGTCGAAGTCAAAGCTCAAGTCAAAGTCCAAACCGCATCTGAGTCAACGTAGAAACTCAGAGAACAACTAAGAAATCCCTCACGAAAAGGCTTCCCGTTAAGCCACCATTGTCATTAGACGGAGGGGTTCATGATTATTCTCGCAGCAGCAATATTTGGTAAGAGGGGGCTTCGCTTAGATCAAGAAATACAGATGTAGCTGTCGGAAAACAATTTTGGTTATAGAACGCTTTTGCTATAAAACACGTTAAGAGAGTTCTTCACTTGTTTGTTTGAATCCTTTATTCCACTTTGTTCGCGCCTTACACTATGCGTTGTTATTAAACGTCAGGTCTACTTTTCATATACATGCAGCGACGTCAACTGAGAAAACTGTCTAGGTGATGCCTGCGTTCTTTCCAATTTTTCTGTCGAGGAAGAGCCGCGAACTGTCTTTTTCATTATTTCGGAGCTCCGTGCAATTTGCCTGAACTGAAACCCACCGCTGGCAGCTCGCTCTTCTCGCACCAACCAGACTACGAAAGCAAGATCAAAAGTTCCCCTCGCTTTTTTTATCCGTGTAACCAGCCCACAGCGTCAACGGCAGCACGTCTGCCACGGCAACGGTGTGCATCGGCCACGGTCGCCGTGGCCTACAAAATCTGGACAAAGAATGTGCGTTCCAGGGTTCGCCTCTCGAACAGCTGCAGCGTATTTGGAGCAATTTTAGCGGCAAGAAGGCAACTAAGGTTTACAGATTCATTCCACAGAGAAGTACGCTGCACCTATGTAGATATTGCTCTGGTGCTGTCGCGGGCCGATTATGGCCTTTATTCGTGCTTCTGCGATGGACCTGGGTGTCAGCCTTGACAAGTCCTGAGAGGAGCCGAAGGCCGGTTGTCGAAACAAATCAAAGGCTATGCTAGTTAGCAAGCCAGCAGTCTCCATGCTTTTGTAGCGGTAGTTTCAGGGCATCTTGTGGTACTATTCTAATTATGAATGACACATAGGCGCCAATTCAGAGAGAGGAGAATTAGGTGACTTGCATCGAAGAAATACTGGGCTTGAAAAAGGTTTTTTGGGACTTCAGTGATTGCTTGCAATGCGAACAAAATCTATTGGCCTAAGTGCACCCTATACTGAGTGAAAGTGAGCCTCTTCTCCCGGAGGAAACACTCTCTGGCACAGCCTGCGCGACCTTTATGTTGATACCCGCCAGCCGTGCCTTTAAAAGTTATAGCGTCGATGAAAAGGCAGAGCACTATTTTTCGGGCCGTGGTGTTCCCAGATACCTCCGCCTGAGTTCCCGCTCATAGAGCGTGTAACAGGCCTGCGACGTTTCCGGGGGTGATGAACAGCAGGCCCTGAAGGGATTCTCAATCAAATGCCATGTAAATAGATTGCCTTTCTCGGACTTGCTATGTGGAAGACAATATTTCATCTTGAAACACTGCGTGTGTGATTTGTCGCTTAACCTGGGAAAGAGGAAGAAGTGGGTACCTCACATGCCGCTCATATCCTCTACCCCGGAGCTCACGGAGAATCATGCGGCATGCTAACGTCGTTACTAGAGTGGCGCAAGACGCCCCCAGAGTTTATCGTCACATTGACTCTTTTTAAGGACGGTAGTCTTCAATGGACTGCTTGAAGCCTAAAATTTTGGTCGGTGTGTTTGTCTGGCCTTTGATTCACTGAGCAGATAAAGGGTAAAAGAACACTTTCACTACACGTTTATATAGCCGAAAAGTTTTCAAAATACAAATTCTGGGAATGATGTTTACACTTGCAAGCATTGTTTTTAGCAAAACAAAAGCATGACGCATATGTAAGGCAAGATATCAATACATAAGTCCTTGAGGTGTTCTTTAATTTAATATACGTGGCTCGTAAACTTTTGCGCTGGGGAACTAAAAATACACGCATTGAAAACAATGGTTTGATCCAAAAATACAGAAAGCGCAGCCTGTTGGCATTCAATGAGTCCACGAGTAACGAAATGTTCCAGTGATGCGAGCAGTACAACGTGGGATTATTGAATTGGCTTGAGAAAACATCCGCAGTGTTGCCCGTGTAGAGCAGCACGACGGAGAGAGGGGGGTGCAGGAGAGGTAAGCGGGAAAGAGAGGAGACGCCTATACGTAACATAGGTGGCAGAAGACTACACGACGGGCGCCGTTAGGCGGCCCATTTTTTCCAGAGCTTGTTTTGCTTCCGATTCCTCCCGTGATCCACATACGCCCCCAACACATCAAAATGTTGCTGATCACTATACTGACATAGGATGGAATATGACTGAAGGGAGACTGTCGCTTCTAAGGTTTTCCAGGACAACTGCTTTGGCGGTGTCCCAAATGCCAGAGTCCTCGAGCATAATTGGTGTTGACCTTTGTTGGTCATGAAGCCTCAGGGCACACGGTTTAATAAATACGAGCCTTCCCCTCGAGAGCATTCCCTTGAGCAAGGCTTCTCATTCATCTGAACAGATTGTGTTTCCTTCCGGGTGTGCCCGAGGAAGCCATTGAAGCACTTTGCCCCACGGTATTACAGAAGCAGGTTGTATTTGAGCGCTGAATTCCACTATTTTGTTCAACTTCTGCATGTCCTTAACGCATCGAATCAAGCAAAGCCTCTATTTATATCAATGAACAAATACTTTATCTATATCTACTGGTATGCACACTGCTGTAACTTCAATGTCCTTTTATTTGAAACTTTTCTACCATTCTGTGGCTACAAAGAAGACATTCCCGCGGGCTGCATATTGATGCACGGGACACATTTATTCCCCAAATGATGCGTAAGAGTGTAGAGCAACCCCAGCCGGTTCTTTATTTCACGTCATTCGAAAACATTCGTCTCCTGTTTTCCCCTCTGGTCACAAATTCTGCTCTCAGAAAAAAACTGCATTTTTACGCGGATGGACCCCGCGACAAAGACATGAAGAACGGGAAGTTACCTTTTTATGGATGCGCCTCAGTAAACGAATAGAAAGTACAGTCTATGTCAAAATTTTGTTTGCCAAGACGGAAACTTTCAGTCTCAAAAACTTGAATGTGCAAACTTACGTCCCGAGTGAGGCTGAAACGTCTTGGCAGGAAAGCTACAGAAAGCACCTTTCTTTCTCATTGCCTCAAAATATTTTTGTCACTTTTACAGGTATAGCTGTTTTTTTTATTTGTTTGTGACCGAGAAAGCTTAAGATTCGTCCACAAAATTTTCGCAACGGGTGTACGTTGCTTTCTTTCAGGAGCCAATCTATACAACCTCTCCCGAAGCGCTTGTCTTTACACAGGACAACTATACTCTAGTCGTAACTTTTATTTGAATTTGGGAGCCAGCCTTTCGCGTTTGTTGTTTCGTATGAGGAACAGTGCGTGCTTTACATAAAGAAAGGAAAGCGCCGCGGTGTGTCTAAATCTTCACGTGAAGCTCACGCGTGGTTTGTTGAGTGAAGAGTCCGCACGGGATTGGGAGGACAGCATTTTAAGCCGTTTGTTTCTGGACTGGCTGGCACTGCACTTTCGAGTTACTTGCAAAAAAATCGCGTAGAATTCAAGTGTAACCGAGTCTCGTTAGCGCATCTTGCAGAAACGTGGGGGAACAGGAAGTGTCATCGTATAATCACCACCCTGGTTTTAGGCATTACAAATAAAAGTTTTATTAGGAACAAAGGCTACCTTGATACGTCCTTTGTTACTTTTGGTTAGTTTTCTAGAAGAGTAATAACAATAACAATGAAGAATACAACCAGGAACTAGGCAAGAAGGAATGAAACGATGCTACAACTCATTGCCAACGAATCAAAGGTTTGAAAAGGAAAGCTAGATTTTCTACGATGATTCGCAAAAAAATAAAAACGAAGTGGTGATAGGAATTTTTGTCTCCAGGCTCTTTTGAGTAACCTGCAGCGATCAAAACTGTGAATATAGCCTCTGTGTGTCTTGGACATGGTTGGCTGAGTTAGAACTTGTTTACGTACGCAAACTCAGAGCACTCCTTTTGTGACATTAAGCACGATTGCAGTATATACTTATTTCGTAAAAAGACGGAAAAAAAGCTCAAATGATTTACATTTTCTTTGAACTGAAAATGTATACGCAGACTAAGTGGCTGTTGTACCCTTAACACAGGCCACAGAAATAAGAGCGTGGCTGGCGGACGAAAGTTAGGAAGAAGATTGCTTTCTCACCACTTCTTAGTTCAAAGGTGGCTTTCCGTTTGTAAACAACTAGAAGACTACATGGAGTTTTAATTTCCCTAGCTTTACTTTTCTGACGAAGCCCATACCTTTCTGATATCGGTGGCAAAAAGGACAAAGAAAAACACGGAAACGTTCCAGGCGCACATTTTCGTTTAATACTGAGCGTCTAATTCATTCGTTTTTAAAGAACATCTTTCAACGTGTTCGAGAAATTCGGTTCAGAGATTTGTGGCGTTAACCATCGTCGAGCGAAAAATGTGCACTGGAGGTGACACACTATTCTTGTGGCAGGCGTTTGCATAATCGGGCTTGAAGCTAGCAAGAGACTAACAATACTTCAGAAATGTCATCGAGGCTGAGTTTCACCTTGTATGGGATGTTCAAGAGGCGGACCACCTTTTAGTCATAAAAGTGTATTTCGTCGCACTTTGTGCTCATTGCGATAAAGGGAAAAACCTCTATAATTTCTCAGAGTTAGAACTGTTTTAGGTGCACCGGTACGAATAATTTTGGCGATTTCTTTATACCAAAAGAACATAATGAAACCTGAAATTTTGTGGAATCCGAAATATCGAAGAGTAAGAAAATGGCAGAAGGCCGTAGCGACTGCTTTCAGGAGCGTATTCAACTTTCGTCCTATCGGAGTTACAAAGTGACCGATAATTATTGCAAAGAGTCTGTTCTTATCCGGGGAACCTGACAGGAGCCTACTTCTAGCTCACCATTTACTCCGGATATATTGAAGTGAAGTTGATAAGAACAGGGCCAGTCATATAGAAAAAGTTGTGATCTAGAAGCGCTTGAGAAAATTTGAAAATTGTTTTTTTATAACGGGCATTTTATTGAGACCTCAGTATTATTTGGGGTAATCTGGCTGTTTTTGTCCACCTGCTCTTGCATAAAAACAGGAGCTCATTTTTGAGGACCCAACACTAGGAGATGCGACCATACAAATAAAAACCGTAGAGAGGCATAAAACGTGCAAAGAAAAAATCCACAAGAAAATTGAATCGTGTCAAGTTAAAGACTAAAAATTAAGTTTTGGTTCCGTGGAAACCAAGATTGTGTGATGTCTACTAATACTGCTCGGAAAGAAAAGTTCCAGGCGCTAAGCGGTGGTGTACTTGTAGAAATGCCGCGGTCTCCACGGAAATTGCGTGAACGAAATAAAACTTGTCAGCGTTCTTGAACGGGAAAGTGGACCTCATAGTTATCATCTTGTCAATTAAGCATAAAAATATTTTCAGGTTTCTGTTAAAATTTTTGCCAGTGTTTTTCATTATCCTCCAACTTCCCCACTTTTATCTTGAAACAGATGAAAATACTTATTAGGCGTATCTTATGGGGCGCACGCTGCAAAACACATCTTATTGGCAACATCGTTGGATACCTTTTCGCCTCTCATGCTCGTACTTGGTATACGACGGAGCGTGACAGAAGTTCGAAACTTTATTTAAAATTTTGAACACTCCCGAAGGACGTTGCTTGCTCATTTCCAATTTTATCTCGTATAGGGGCAGGGCATTCTGTAGACTGATTAATGATATCCTGTATATGGCACTGTGAGGTTGTCTCCAGTACTAAAAAAACAGGTCGTGGCTTGATAGTCACACCATTACATAGCGCACACCAGAATTAAAAAATAAAGGCAGAAAGGACCAAAGGGAAAGAAAAAGTCCAAACTTCACTGAGCAGGCCACCTAAGCTGGAAAGCGCTAACGCTGACCTGCTGGCGCGCACGGCCGTAGTCTCTGGCGCCGACTAATTCCGCATCACAGAGCTCGCCGCCCGGTTGCGGTTCTGAGGAGCCTTAGGGAACCAGATCCCCAAACAGGGAAGGACTTAGGAGGCCGCTCGAAGCTTGTGCCAACTAAAAATAGGGACAGCTCTCCCCCGTGTGCCGAAAAGTCGCTAGGCCGATGACGCTGTGATCTCCCGAGTTCCCTGTGTCTCGAGATGTTCTTTGATCGATTCCAGCCCACCAAACTAAAAACGACCCTAGGAAGGTGAGGTCCCCAAACAGGAGCCGAGGTTCAGAAGTAGGGAATTCAACCCTAACAGCTTAGGCCATTGATTATCGCTGAATATGTACTAGTTTTCGACTGCTGTGTTTCGCACAGTGGTGGCCAGAGAAACGCTACTACGCTCAAAATTTGCTGCGCTTTTGTTTTGCTCTAAATTAAGCAAAAAACAGGAAGGTTCTGTTAGTAATAATGGAGTGGGAAGGATCTATTACTTTGAAAAATACCTCTGGAAAACATTTGCGGAGGCATAAACGGTGGCTTCGGCAACGACAGCGGTAAACGATGTATGCTAGCAGGTGATGGGAATTGCGAGCGGGCCTAAATGAATCGAGGGATGTTGCAATAATGCATTCCGGCTGAAAGTAGTTTCTGCCTGGAGCAATGTTTAGAGCGTTTAGGAAGATAAAAAGGTAAAAGGTAAAGATAAATTTTTAGAGCGATTAAAATTTGTGTATTAAAATTTGTGCTCTGGCATATGAACGAAACGGTTGTATTATAATTTTTTTCGTGCGCAGAAAGTACACATTTAAGGAATTGTCAATGAATTCAATCGTTTCAGTGTATGTGGTTTAGCCGTATGCGTAACAAATCTGGGTGCAAAAGCTTGGTGAACCAGTAAATACCACCACAAAAAATTCTATTGCTCTGACGCTTCAGAAATAATGCAGTTCCAATTATATAGATAGATGTTAAATCAGCCTACACTTTTCTGATCTTTGTGAAACTTCTGTAACTTGTGGGCCGACAAAATCCTTCTTTCTTTGGCTTTCTGTACTTTGTATATGTTTCGTGATACCGCTTTGAAAAATGCTTATGTACGGTTGAATGGGCCTTAGTCTGCAAGACTTCATCTGCCTTAAGCCTACTCAAACAAGATAAACCTTGTTATCTGAATAAATAAGTAAATAATATAAAATCGAAGCTTTCGTCCTCTTTTACATACTGTAACGGGACCACCGGTGTATTTCAAGGAAAAGAACACTGTTTCTTCAATTTGGGCCCTTTGATATTGTTTCCTTCGGAGCGGTTCGATTCCCTTGTGTTATCATGGACATCTCTAAGCATGTTTTCCGCAAATTTTTGCCGTTTTCATGAATTCTTATTCACCTTTGCAAATATTAGTTTTATGATGGGGAAGCCAAGACTTCGATGATGCGTTAGAGGCTTGAGTCCTTGTCCTTCGATAACAGTTTCAACGTCCCTAGATCTTTGTTCACGACATTAGGATAAAACGCATTAATTTTAGACTCGTGTGAATTTAACATTTATTCTGCCTGCCACGTAATTCGGCGAATTGACTGCCATTACAAGTGTTGCAGTACACTTCAATACTGCAGCACTAGGAGTACCTATATTGAAAACAGTACTTCTATTTAAACGGAGTACCTCCATTTAAAGCTGTATAGAAAGAAAGTACCAAAAGCCCCCAGGAGCAATTGTGCATAAAAACCTATTACTGCACCGTGAGCAAATTCGCACAGCCTTTTTAGCGAGTCAATATTACCGTATGGCACAAATGTCCCGAAGGCACAGTGTAAAACCATTTTTGCCCAACTGATGGTATAACAATGTAACCTTACAAAACGTTTTAAGATGTTTATTTCTGTTCAAATCCCCCCTATCTTTTCTACGTTTACGATTAGAACATTGGAATGGCATTATTTTAGGGCAAGTTAGGAATCAGCTCGTTGATTGCCTACTTTTTTCTGTTCTAATGTCCTAAGCACTTTGACTGTTCTGTTCGGTTCTACCAAGGAACCCTTCGCAGTTTCCTTGTGTTCGTATGAGGATACGCTTGCATGAAAGCAAGCGTTCATAAGAACCAGACAGCCCACTTGCTGACCTCAATAGGCCCCGAGTGCCGCTGGGCGTATAAAAAAGAAAGCTGTCAGGTTTAACAGGGAGAAATTCTGTCGTCGAAAAGCCGGCGCTTCCTTTGCATATATAGTCACTTCTCTAAGCATACAACGCTCTCCCGTCGTGGTTGGATATCCCCGCAAGCCTCTGGATTTCCCTACTCCACACCTTTATGCACTTCCCGACTAGGCCCTATTTCAGGAAAGTACGGAGAATAGGAGGACATTTTAAGCATTTCTTTTGTTTTGGTAAAAAATATGATCGGAGACGCCTCCTTTCCCTTGAGTGTGAAAATTGGCTTCTGCGAGAAGGAGCTTTGTAGCCCATATATGCTTGGCGGACGTATTTCGACTGGAATACTATTAGTTTCATCTTATATTCCCCTACCTTCTGGGCTAAGTGTAAGAAATGTCATAGTTTTGCTTAAAGACTTCCAATAAAGCAAAAGAATGCGCTCATTTCACCACGTAAATAAGGAAAGTGCCAAAAGTTTTTTAAATACTCTTGAAGCTGATTTGAGATAGCTTAAAGAGTAAGTAAATGCTGATAACTTTTACGAAATTCGAAGGGCATTAGAATCAATAATAATCGATTTCTTCAAGAATTAACATTGACGCCTTCTTGTAGATAATGTTAGAACGAAAAATGTCTTTAGGTTGTATATCCACCCGCCCATTAAACGTACCAAATTCCGAAATTCTGGGTGCAGAATGGCGCAAAAAAGTCTGCAATGTTTACCCTGAAAAAAAAAAAACCTTAAATGCACTTCGCGGTAACGCAAACATTCACGGGTTTTGGTTTTTGCGCTCTGTGGCATTTTTGAACGCATTCTTAAAACTGTTTATTAAAACCGTATTCACAAAACCGAGTAATCGTAAACGCAATAATCTTAGCAGCGAATTGTAACGTTTTTAGACATTGAAACGACCTTCTCAGTATTTTTGCTGAAAACCGGCAAAGCCTGCTCTTGGGCGAAAAGAGCTTTTAAAAACTGTCATTTTTCTCCAAATTTTGTTAATTATTTGCACGCAGCCGAGCAAGCAAAACTGGTGGGCTAAGCTTAAAGCGTTGAATCGAACAGTCGTATAAGGGGCCCTGGTGAACGAGAAATAATTAGTGTGGCACTGTTTTTGTGTGTGTGTGGTGCTGACACTTATGTAAGCAGCGACGTTTGGCAGCAATACAATAAATCAAACCCCTTTCTCAATAACAAGATTGGTAAAACTCGAAGCTTTCTCCCATGCAATCTGAGTAAAAGTCGAATTCTGAAGTCCAAACTGCTTGGACCGTGTCCGAATGGCGCTATCGGATAGATGTCGGCTGCATTACACAAGAGACCCAGGTTCGACTGGGTCCACAGGAAGCGTTTAATTTTTTTGGGGGGCGATCATGTGCTTTTGTAAAAATCTGTTGTGAATGTTGGATTTCTTACAGTGCTTTTGGGCATACCGATTTTGATTATGGACTTGCACTTTGGGCATTGAGGGCATCCGATATTGACCAGAAAGAGCCTCGCGTTTCTACCATCTCTCACTCCACCCACAGCCATTATGGCCGTCAAAAAATATTGGCTTTCATGGAGTTCGTTTTGGGGCAACTTCGCGAGTGAAGCAGAGAAAACTCCGTTTAAAAAATGGACTGTCGCAACATGAGGAATGTTGATACTGTTCTGCACCTATAATACCAGGCTTATACATAAGGTTTGTGAGATCGCAAGTAAGCTGACAATTGGGTTGGAAATTGCTATGGCTTTTTTATTGTCGCTTGAAGCCAGAAATCTCAACGAGGGAGGAATTTGTCGCCGTCTTAAAAAAGTAACAGAAAGGAGGAATGTGTCTCCCCCTTAGAAAGTAACAGCAATGTATCGACCATTGAAAAAATTGATCGTTCCTTCAAAGTATAAAAATGCAAAACGGCCAAAAGGGGAAATAGAAAAGCTGGATGAAGCTTCGACAGAGTGATACGCTCCTTTGTAAACATTGAGGTCTGTATGTGACGGTGGTTGGCAAGCCCGAAAGGCAAAGCCCACCGCTTTTGTAATAAGATTGAACTGTCGGCTCAATAGAGCTGCGAAAGAGGTAGTGTTTAGTTTCTGCACTTTTACCACAATTTTGTGGCTGGGAATCTTCCAGTCTTGCGTATTTTTTATTCGTTGTCGACCGAGAGGCGCGCTGCTAAGAACCCGAAAAAATAATAGCTAACCAGCCTGAGTACAGTAAGTGTAACTTTTGTTAGCATAACGCAAACTCTTCGCGTTCTTACACACAGTGAAGAAACACTGATAGGAAGCGAAATATACAATACAACTGTATAAACGTTGCGCTCATTGTGTGTTTCAAAATGCAAGTATTTTATACGTTCACTAAAACCTGTTAGCATTGACTATGTTGTGACAAATTTCGGCGAAACTTCTAAAAAATAGTAATTGTGCAATTTACTGGCAGGAAATCTAATTCACCACTGAGTACCTCGTAAATTGGTTTGCTCGCCGAATTTTGTGTGGTTAGTTTTTATAATACCAAACTCAACTTTCGTTTGTAATGCAACTTATAAGATAACTTGAGCGGCAGCTTATAGAAGTACGGATAATGGTATTAGCGCACACTGAAAGCAATTGAAATAGAATTGTACGCAAAATGATCGAACTAGCATGCACAATTTTCATATGTTTCGATTGAGAAACAAACGTATTAGTTGTTCCCGAATAGATCCGTTTTTGCTCAGAGAATAGCTCCTCTGGACATTCGGACCTGAACCAAAAACGCCCCAGAAAGGGCTCAGGGTAATGCGGCCTAAATGCCAGCGGGCACTTGGTTAAGCGAAGGGAACGCATCAATCAAGTTCACAGTATGTGACAGGGAGTGATGGGCGCTCAAAGTATACACGGAGACTGGGAACGGTATTCCTTTCCTGCAGTGAAGCCCAAGGCCGTGCGTACACTGAGCGCAAGGCATTTAAAGTGGTGTAGCATCGTAAAGAGCCCCGCCTTTTATCTTTCAACCTCACGGGAGACGGTAAGATGGATAGGGTGAAAGCCCCAGGCAGAACGGGATTAGGTTGTCTCCCTGTCCTCTGACAGCGGAGCTTCCAGAAAGACCGAAACTCCAATACGAGAAACGTTTAGATGACTTCTAATGGGGATATCTATAGGCAGACAACTTCATCGTCCAGTTAAGATCACACGTGCACGATAAGAAACGTGCACGCCGGTGTTTGTAGGGCAATGAGGTCGCATTCGGCTGACGTCGAGATTACTCAAGTCTTTTGTTGCTTGCCAGGGATTCAAAGGAGAACAGAAGTGGTGGTGGAAGCCGTGCAAGCAGGTTGGCAAAGATGAACCGCAAAATCACGAAGCGTTCCAAATTGTTCATGAGCAATGCATGGTTCCTCTGGCCGATCCATACTATGGGCACCAGCAAGACTTCCTAAGGAATGCCTAGACGGCAAGTAGCAGCCTTGGTATCCCGGATGTCTTCCACCGCGTGAGTACCCTGATATCATCACTTACAGCCATTAATAAATGTTTATTCTATCATTAAAAGGGAAATAAACAGGCACACATTCAATGTTTTCTTCCGAAATTGTTTTTGTTTTTTTCTTAAGCTAAAAACCAATCTCACTAACAAAAGCTAGGGAAACTAGAAGCCCACAGCCAAACAAGAACACTGTAATGTTCCCGTACGCATGGTGCAAGAGGAGGCCATATAATTATCAGAGGGGATTTGAGTTTATCTTATAAACCCGGAGAGTTTGGTGTTAAAAAAAAGGGAACCCATGTTGTGTGCTTGCTGCAACACGAACGGTCGTTGATTAAAAAAACGATAAAAAATTCAGAACAAATTAGGGGTCGGTTAAGTACACTATGCCTTCTGATTCGCCGTAATAGCCATCGTGGTGCTTGTGAAAAATGTCCACACAAAAAGGAAATACCTGTGTCTTATGTACAAAAGAAATAAAATCTCGGGTCCTTTAGCTACAGTACAAAAACCAATTATTCTTTTGTACAGAGATAAAGCCTTGACTTAAAGGGCTTCGAACATTCCTTCTGAAACTGCGCATGTCGAGATTCCTTACCGTCAACAGAATGAAAGCTCAGTGCTCGAAGAAATAACTTTGAATTGTAAAATCCATACATGCTTACATGCTTGGTCCCTTCGCAAGACTTTGTAAGAGTAGTACTAAAAAATGGTTTTTATAGGCGTGCTGTATCTGTTATTATTTTTGAGGTATTGAAAACAGTTCAAAAGGAAACCATAACGCTTTGATGTAAGCACTAATTTGCGTTCGCCATAAAAGTACAATGGTCAATTATTGTTTAAAATAACAGCTACCATAAAATTAACGAAAGGCGCAAAATTGTGCGCGATACGCAGAAAAGTTTGCTTGTTCTGTTTCATCGAACTTTCCCCGGGTGTCCTTATGCACCATTAATTAACGGAAGTTACTTGCTCAGTGAAGTTATTTTCTCATGTTCTCTCAGGTAATTATCTCTTTCACGCTATTCTTCTCGTGTTGGGTGCCTGTGAATGAGTCTGAGCTCACTTTAGCAGGCAGCAGTACGTGTGGGTGTTTTGTTCGGAACAAGGCGTCATCGGTGAGGCGGGGCGAGACAAGAACAGAGACGTGACGAAACAGCCGATGCATCCCAAGGAACAGCAGCTGTCGGTCGGGCTAATCAAAGCACGAGGCCTGAGTCGTGACTGGGCTGCGACCTCGACACGCTCGTCAGACGCATGGCGAAGGCCTCTCGCAAAGTTGCCACAGAGGAGATACATTGATTACCTCCCCTTTTCTTTAGTTGATTTTCTTCGAGGTTTCTCTTAGTATTTCCTTGTCATACTACGCAAAAAGGGAGGGTAAGTGTGCCTCACCGCTGTCCCAGCTTATGGCAGGGAGTCAATCGCTTCCCCTTTCCTTTGAGTGTCATCAGAACTAGCACTTCGGAGGTGACAGAGTTTGACGTCATCATTTTATCCGCAACTTTCTTGCATGTCCATCATAGAAGAAACTGTCCGCAGACGGCCACTGGTCACTGCTTAGGACACTTTTAATGTATCAGTGATGGTTAGCAAGTTGGGTCATCACTTACAAACGTTTGCAAAAAAATTGTATTGGCTTGTGTTGATCGCTCCCTTAATGGTGTACTTTTCGGCAAAACAAACTAAGCCAGAATTTCTTAGGGTATTGAATATGCATAGGTTTGGTAGCACCAAAAAGAAATCTGGAAATCGTACGTCCAGGCATATTTACTTGGTACATTTCACTTGCGTTGCTCGCCTGCGCTAAACCTGTCGCAATGACATTTTGTTTGGTACAGGACAAGGGGGGGGGGGGTGCAGAAGGGGGGCGTGCCGTGCGCTCCGTTTTTTAAATCGGGCTTACGCCTTATTTTTTAGATTTGCTTTGGCCCTGTTCAGACTGTTGCCGCCACTGTGTTAATAACTGTAAAGAATGACTTTATTTCACAGCTCAGCAGCCGAACTGCGTGACATGCCGTTTTTTTTTTATGTCCATTTACCACGATATGGCATTTGCGTCGGTACTCTGAACATAGCCTTACTTGTGTTCTGAACTCAGGCATTCGCATTTCCCGCATTTTGTTTGCCAAAACATGAAATATTTCAGCTGCTTAAAGCATGGCCCCTTAGTTTGTACAGAAGGCAGATAAAAAACTGGTTGCTTCAAAACCATCATCTTGATTTGTATCATTCTTCGGTATTCTTGGAGAAAATATTTTAAAATTGACGGTGTAGAAAACCCAATATCAATTTTTTTAGTTTTGTGCTGGCACTTAGCCTTGATATACATCTTACATGAGTGTACAAAATGCCCCAAAAAGCTTGCGTTGCAACCACAGCGGTTTAGGAAAACGACCGTAAATTTCTGTTTGGAGAGAGAGAGAGAGAGAGAGAGAAAGAGAGAGAGAGAGAGAGAGAGAGAGAGAGAGAGACAGAGAGAGAGAGAGAGAGAGAGAGAGAGAGAGAGAGAGAGAGAGAGAGAGAGAGAGAGAGAGAGAGAGAAACATCTTTATTTGTCCTTCTATAAAGGCTTCTGCGTTGCTGGGGGGCAGGGCTGCTGTTACCAGTCGCCCTCAAGAGCTGCTTCCATGGGTTGGAGGAGGGCCTCCCAGTGCTCCTCTTCGGTCAGTCGTTATGAGGAGGCAGTCAATTGTCAGTAGCATTTCGGCTGCACGCTACCCGCCTTACAGCTTCTAGTGAGCACACCATAGATGTTTCAGCTTAATGTTTATTTTCTGCTGTAGCACCATTCCGTCTAACCGTTTTCTGTAAAATCGAGCTTATCAGGTCTCATACTGTTGTCAAGTCTTAATGCCTTATTTTCAAGATACCGGTATGCAATCTGCCCAGTCATTAGTGATCCCGATGTTTTATGGGAAGAGAACAGCGCAAAAGTTCTCAACTGCGGAAATCCTCATAGCTCACCAAAAAATTCTGAAAATTTTGACAATTGTTCTTTTAAACTTTTTCACCAGGAAATTCAGGTGTAGCTTTTTTATACTAGCTTGTTTTTCGGCGGATTGCATGTTTATTTATGCAGTCAACTTGCGCTTAGCTACCCATTATACCTTGCAACGTGTGTCACGCGTACTATTTCGTCAACGAAAAACAACGCGGACTCCCCTCTTGTCCTACAACGTTGCCTTGCCACGGGGAACACCGAAGCGGCGGCTTACGTTCCCACTCCCTCCAGCCACAGCTCCGGAGCAAACACCTATACCCGTATTTTCGTGGGGATTTTGGACTCCGTGCTGCTAGAGCCGCTCGCGGGCCCACTAAAAGCCTTTCTTTCTCCTGCTGGCTACGCAAAACGCGAAAAAGTAGCGAAGATCCTCCCAGCACATGCCACGGTTTGCCCTGCAGCTAAACGTCACACCAGCTATTAATACGAGGTGGGCGTTCGATACTATTTAGGAAGTACCCCACTTATCACGCCTTTATAATCTTTGCTGTTTACATTTTGTATTAGTTATACGCCTCGAGATTCGCGATCGCTGCGCCGCCTGCCGCCGCTTCTCCGCGGCGTTTGCGGGATTAGCGCTGCGCGACTGATAGGTGGTCATGCAGTGTTTTGGTTCTCTTTCGCTTCTCTTTGCCTTTCCGCGCACTAAACAACTTGTTAAGGTGACGTCTGTAAGCTAACTGCACGTTTAGGGCGCTTAAAAAAAACAGCTGCGTCTTGGTAGAGCGCTCGAACGCCAGTAAGAGCTACCCGGGGAGGCGGTTCTGCGCGCTTCTTGGCCGCTCTTGCGGGCGTCGACGACGGCAGCAGCATATCACCGCTGTCACCTTCGAACACGCCAGCACAAGTGAATTCTATTTATTGTCACCTCGTTTAGACTTGATATTGGCACTGTAAGAGCTAGGTTGGTTCGTTTTGCAGCGCAGACAACACATGCGGCTTTGCTTCGAATATGTACGTCGTAGAAAAATATGTTTCGGGGATGTGATAACCCAATAGCGTACAAAAACTCGTGCCTTTTATGGGAATATAAACCACGCGAAAATGTTAAGTACACTCAAAGGCTGTGCATTGTCAGATATGTGCCCACTCATGCCTTATGCATGAACCAAGATATATGTTAATGAAACCACGGGAAAATGAATGGTCTGCAAGTCAGGAATAAATAGAATAGTCGTACGGGAATAAAAAAAAACCGAGTCCAGCTTCTGAAATGCTAAAGACGTTTGTTTGAGCGAGGTAGTATTCACCAGACCAACTAGATGCGAAATGCACTGATATTTCGCTAGACATGGGGCGGGGGGGGGGGGGGGGGGAGGAGGAGGACGCTAAACTGTCGTTGTTTACAAATGCGGAGCGAAATCAACAAATGAACGTTTTATTAATCACACACACAAGCTGCGTGTTCACTTTTCGTTTGTTTTTTGCCTTCAACGAACGGCTGATCATTCGGCGGACGCATTTTTTTGAAGAATACAGGGTAAGCAGTTCACAAGAAATACGAGGTGTCGTTGAAGGAGTTGATTGATTGATTGCAGGGTTTAACGCGCCGACGCAACGGAGACGATGAGGCACGAGTGGAGGGCTCCGGATTAATTTTGACCACCTGGAGTTAAGGTGCGCCGAAATCTCGTACACACGGGCTCGTTGGAAGAGTGTCGCATCTGATAAGGGTATCTGATTTCGGTTTATACTAGATTCTGCAGTCTCCCTGTGTCATACGACGATGTTTCGAAGAAGGGTTTGGTCGCGGACGCGGATTACTCTATAAGCCCATCTTCGCGCTTCTCGTGGAGGATAAATGTAAGAGAGGAATCTTATAGCGAGCGCTCACCTCGGGACAAGACGACCCAGCATTAAATTTGTCGCCGTGTGCTGACTCCGGAGTGTAATTTTGCATTATCCATCGTACTTCTTTGGTACAATGTTTGCGAAATTTATGCCGCATTGGCTTGTTCAGGGTACTGACCAATATCTGATATGTGATACTGTGATATTGGCAGGCGTAACTTGCGTGCTGTCAGGTATGAGTGCTCCGCTGGATTTTATAGTGCACAAAGTCGATTTACATCATAGTGTGTATGGCCGCAACATGACCATCGGAGGAAACACTGCTTACGGAGACACTGCCACTAAATTTCAGGGCAGCGGAATTGCAATCAGCTGCATGCAAATGCTGGCTTTGGGACGCCGGCCTGTGACACACGCCCGGCGCTCATATAGATCTCACTAAGATCGCGTCATAAACGTTTATACTCCCGTGAACACACCACGCTTGCAAACAGAGTGCCTGCTCCACGTTATTCGGTATTTCGAACGCGGACAAACGGTAAATCGCTGTCTTGAACGAGCCCCAAAAGCAACGGCGACAGGGGGGAGCGGGCCAGGGACTCCCGCGCCTGCTTTCGAAACGGGCCGCTAGGGGGATTTCAGTGGCGCCCCTACAGGCCGCGCTCGAGGCGTATAGATAAGAGGTTGTGAAAGCGATCTTGATTGTTCGTTTTATATAAGAAAGGTTGCTCCACGCTTCAGTGTATCAGATTAGTCATGAAAACAGTCTGAGAATCGATGAAATTTATAAAATATTCGGTTTGCTTGGCATTTATAATGTTCTAATTACCAAAACAATAAGTTATCCGTTATGAACGACGTTGAACGCGATAGGAGACGTCAGATTGGCAGCTTTGTTTTGTATAGGTTGCCGACACAGGGTAAATGGCCGACTTGCTAATGCGACACCGATATAAGGCCTATCGAACACAAGTGCCCTTTGGAGTAGCCTTTGGCTTCGGTGTCATCCACCGTCTGTAGCGCCTACTAAATTCCTAATAGCTGCTAGGCGTGCCTTAGAGCGTGCCTCCGATAAAATATTGCTGACGAATATAATGGTCCATCATGCGAAGTTTGAGCGCAACGCTAACTGCAGTCTTCTCGGTGAGGGCGCACAGCTGCTGCTACTGTGGTGCGCCCCTGTGAATTTTGACGTCGGCGGCGCTGTTCATCTGCTCGGGCCGCACATCCTGCGTCTCAGGAAGTGATCGCAACATGGCGAACGCACGATTGCGCCCGCTACTATGGCGTTATGTCGAAGCTCATCGTCGCCGTGGAGCACGTCTAGTGCAGGAACCTCGGCATACCGCCTTCCCTCTCCCACTTTCGCAACACTCTCCTCCCACGCTTCCCTTCTCGCTTTGTCTTTGGGCTTGACTCGTTAATAATTTTGCTTGGAGCCACATTGTGCTCCAGTTCTCCCAGTGAACAGACACGGAAAGAATCAGCAGCTGAAATAAGTTCACACGTGGTGAAGGTGTGTATGGCAGTCTTAGGCCTTGCTAAGGAGAGACAAGGGGGGTCACCACACCTTTTGGAAATGTCTTTAAACAGATGGCTTGAAGGTGAGCACACGCTTTGGTCTCGTACCGATTAAACGTCGACGGCACTCTCCAGCAAAAGTTAGGCGAATCACCCGGCTTAACAGTGACGAAATGCAGCGAGCCCTGGCTGATTCACCAGTTTAAAACGTACGGCCTAATTTTAATGGCCGTAACAAGCTTCAGGGTAGAGGCCACGTTACGATGTTTCATGGCTTCATTGCGTCCCATCGAATCATTCCCGATTTTGTGAAAGTGGTATACTATCTACTCAGTATCTGTTCAAAACTTCAGCTATTTGTAGTAATGGATATGAAAACTGAATGGCATACGTTGAGTCGCGCGTGACTCGGTCGTTGTAGTGCATCTTTCCGCATCAGTTTGCGGAGCAATTATTTTCACACCCGGTCATAATTTCTACCACAAAAGCGTAATTCAACGGCAGACAGCTTGAATTTTCTAAAAAAAGTGCATATAATTGCCACGCGTAATATTTGTTCTGTGTAGAACCATGTAACGTAAGATGGGCTTTTTTAATAGAACAGCAGAAGCCTATACACTGAACTTCAACCAAAAACATAAAACAAAGAGATGGAAGGTAACATATTTGGTTTTTTTTTGTGCGGTGGTACAAAATATACGTCTTGCAACCACGTCAACCTTGCGGCAACCTAATTGTCAAACTCTCGGCGTAGCTTTTTTTGTACGGCGAAACGAACGCATCCCAAGCGAAAATGTGGATGCTTCCGGATGCTGCACCAGGCGCTTTGGCAGTCGGAGATACAGTGCAGACAAGAAAATACCGCATGCGCCGAATTCCGATTTAAAACGACGCAAACCTGCAAGTAACACATTCCAGTCACGTCGGAACATATGCGTTCTGCGTTACGTTTTTGTGTGGGTCGAAGCTACTGAAGATTTCGACGCGTAACGCGCCTTTGAGGATCAGGTTCGCACCATTAAACTGCTGTGTGGGTTTGAAGTACAAACGATTTGCGAAAAGCTGCCGTGTTCCATCTTTTTTCCCAACATTCTTAGCGCGTTTCCCGACGAATGCCCTTTGCTTTTTTGTTGCTCGACCTTCTGGCAAAAAATATTCAGGTATTAACAGCGGGGAAACAAAGTTTCTTTCAGCAGCAATCGGAAACGAGGATTTGGTTGCTACGTGTCGAAGGGAAACCAGTGACGGGGGATTGTCTGTTTCCTGACTTTGTTTGGCCCGCATTGCGTAAGTGGGAGCACAAGGGTGTCTCAAACTTCATGGGAGTTGACCTTAGTCGATGTAACTACTATTTTTCTGTTAGTTTTATCGGGGAATATGTTTCGTCTGCCAGACTGTCTACCCATCACCGAAGTGGCAGAGGTTCACGTGCGACTGAAGGGCGAATCATTAGAAAGACACACTCAGTTTTTGTAAGATGTATAAACATTGATCCAATGGCATTTAAATTTGCAAATTCTGTTTATAGACAAGTGTGGTGAAACAGCGCTAGCGGAACTTTAAAGAGAATGATAATAGGTGATCCGGGATGGCCATTCTTTGCGAGGACATTTTGCGACATGCATAGCACTCGTCTAGATCGTTCGTAATGTCATCTGTTTCCGTTTAGCTGGTGCTGCAAACCAGCTTTTATTACCGATTCCGCTAACGAAGCAACAAAGAGACCAATGAGCGATACCATATATGGCGCCAAGTGAAGATGATCTCAGCCCATGGTCAGACATGCCACTGGGCCCCACGCCCCTACGAAATGACCTGCGCCTTGACAGAGATTGGCCTACGGACTGGGCATCGGAATTTCGCAAGGTTAGGTCATACGCCAGGGAGAGTAAAGGAATAAACTCAAGAGATTTGAAGCCTTCATCTCCATAAGTCTGCAATTACAGAAGAACTTCAAATTTAGCTCCGCACCATGTGCTCTTACATGTTGGACTGCGTGTTCAAGCTGCATTCATTTTTTTATTTCCTTTCCTGTTGGCGCCACCCAGTGTGTTCAACGTGAACGAAAATATCTCTGTATCAAGAGAATGCACACTGAAAAACACTGCGAAAACGACTTGATGGGTTTTAATTCTTTACAGAGGATGCACCAACAAAAATGAAAAAAAACACTTTTTCACGAGGGTAAAAAGATTCCAGCCATCCGACACTGTTGCCAGGTTCGCTAGAACTTGTAAAATTGAAATACATTGCAGTGATGGGCATTTTATCACTTTAGCGCCTACTCAATATTCGCATACCTATTTTTAGAGGGTACAGTCAGTTAGCCTCTATAGTAGCATCAGTTTTTTACAGTATCTTTTCGCCGAGGAAGCCTGTGCATAAACTTGAAATAAAACCGGAAAAACAAATACGTGTTTATTCACAAAATCTTAACAAAAACTAATAAAGGGAACAAAGCAGAGATAAATAAACTGCCACTTCGAAAACAAACGCGAGTTGCACGGTCTGTGTTTGTATCCTGACGGCAAATGATAACGTGGATAAGTTGAGACCCAGAAATACACTTATAACGCCAGTACTACGAAAACGTAACGTCGTTCGACTCTGCAAAGGGCTGTAAACTCTTCTTTTATGTTTTCTCAAAATACTTTTTTTTTCGGTAACCGTCTGGCCATGTTGCGCCATCATCTTTATCAGAACCGTCTAATTAGGCACAGCTTAATTGTTGCTGTGGCGTACAGTGCGGCAAAAAAACACGATAAGCGAGGCGGCCAAACAAAGCTCATGCAAATTTCTCTTTGTTTTTTTCCACCCCTACCTTACAAATAGAGAGCTGCAGTTATTGTGTTGCGTTTATTCGCAAAACTAAATCGAGTTACTTTTCGCAAAATCGCTCTCGGGCATGCATGACCCCTTACGTGTGCACATTGACAAAATGCTCATAGCCTACAATACATGCGTGCTTTCCTCTCTATTTTCTACACTTTTCCGTAATACGCACGACAGGATTGATGGTGGCAAAATTTTGGCATACCTTATGGCAAGGCCCGGTGTTCTAATGGTTTGGAAACAACACATTTTGCTGTGTACGGGCATCTGTGTTCGCAAAACAAACTCACCCACTAAAGTAAAGTGCATAGGTTGCCAGAAAGCTGTTATATTCACAGATTGAGCGACGGCTTAAAACTCCAGAGAGAAGCATCAACACATCCGGTAGTCTTCTTTACAGAAACTTAGCGACTACCCTTCAAAAACCAATGGCATCGAGTCGCAGGCGTGGTGGCTTTGAGCACTTACTTACCAGCAGACACAAACGCAGTAAAATACAGTATAGTAGTTTGTCAGAAATCCACGACGGAGGAGAGCCGGATGTGTTGTTCTCTATTTGTTAAGGAGAACTTTTTATGTTCTGGATTTTCAAAGTGTATTGGAGCTATACATTATCAACATTTTGCCCGAGATACATTGATGCGTTTCACCAAATGACTGAATCAATGCGAAAGAGCTGAACCCGTCGCTGGTTTTATCAAAGTTTTTGCTCGCGGGAAACCGTCGACAAGGTATATTGCACTTACTGCAAGCACTTAGCACGTGCGAACGAGGTTCGGACCTGAAACGACACCAAACTAACAATAGCACCGCTTCAAACCTAGTGTTTCCTTGGGGAGGCGCAAGAATTAAACTTCGTAACAAATCGATACTTCAAATGCTGTCCTGGAGCTTCGCATTTTTATTCACGTTCAGTCTGCGTGGGTTGCATTGGACCGTTTACTGGAGGTTTTATTGCGAAGTCAGGCTGGCCTACAGGTAGGAGCGCTGGAATTCCCAGTGAGGGTTATTAATTAAGCAAGTTGTCACGCATGCACTTGGGTGAAAAAATATTCTCAAGCAAACAAACGCGTCTGAAATAACACTTCTACACGAAATCAGAATGTGAATAACGAAGGTGTGAATTCATACCGAGCAATGCTCGGCTTTGTGCGCGGTCAGGTAGCATGAAGCATCAGGACATCCTGTAGGAAGGCGGACATTAACCACTTACTGAGATATCAACGAGACAAAAACAACCTCTCCTTTATTCTTTTCGCCGAACAAATTGTAGAAGCGTACCAGTTTGTGCAATAGTTGTTGTGGTGACCGCACAGGCGAATGGTTCTATTTTGAAAGAATCGTATGTAGTCCATGGTCCACTACTCAATCCGGAAACAGCAATGCTGCACAGAAACAGACTTTGTGTACAGCACCAGTGTCATTAAAGTTTGCTGCATGAAACTCGGAACAAACTTGAAAATTGCAAAATTCAAAGAGGTACTGCAAACTTTGTGACTTATGTTGCTGACAAGAAGAGCTTGCTAGGTGCACTGATGTCTGGCCTTGTTAAGCGCAAATTGAGCAATGGTTCAAGGCATCATCGAAAAATTATTACAATATAAAAACGGCAGCAATCAGGCTATAAGCACAGCGAACAGTTAGGTGCCATTATGACAAAGTAAACATAGCTGCATTGTCGCAATATTCACTAAATGACTACAATACCCGAAAAGAAAGAACATTAGCTGAAACGCATGAAACAAGCAGGATAAACAAATCATATTCCTCAGTATTTATGATCTGAGTTCATGCATTATTTTATAGCATTTGAGATGCTCCTAAATGTTCATCGACTCGTGACTTATCAATAATTTGCAAAAAAGTAATTATGAGAGAATTGAGAATAGTAACCTATCCCTCCAGCTCTTATATTTATTATTTTATGATAACTTGCAGGCGCATAGAATCTTCGGCCACGTAATATTAAAAAGAAGTTATTCAGTTCTATATTCTTGTAAATTCTTGCTTGCCTCTCAATATTTTTCAAGATTTAAATAATTTTTTAAATCACTCTTGAGAAAATTACTCGTATACATTGTGGGAAAAACCTAGTTTTCATTCTTCCTAAGCTATATTGTCATAAAAGTGTTTCCTACAAAACTAAGGTCCTGGAGACGAATGTAAATTGCTGTTCACACGTTTTATTTTAGTAAGGTTTTCATTAACCAGTTAAGGTAGCGTTGACAAGTAGTAGCATGGTATCAACTGGCAGCATTTTTCTTTCTCCCGTGGGTGAAATGACAAAAGTAGCTGCTTAGTCTTACTCATCTTACATATGTCTTTTTTTCTTAGTCGGTTGTTAGTCTAATCCTTCCTTTTATGCACTTACCGCATCGCCGGCAGGAACTCGTTGTCTGAGTCCTTCAGTAGTGAAAGCCCGAGGCCGTGGGGGTGCGCTGAGCCGACCGGACCTTTCTCTCTTTCTACTGCCTGGCATCGCTAAGAGGGGCGTCTTCCATGGAACTCCAAGCCTTGAAGTCGCATTATTTTCTGACCGGTTCGCTTCACTACGCTTTTCTCGCATGGTTTGCACAGATAGAGTCTTCCCCAAAAAGGTCGGGGTGCTTCGTTTCGAAGTCACGTCGCCTCTGCTGAGAGAACATCTTCATTACACGGACAGCCGGTGTGACCTTGCTACACGCCCGGGCTGTAAGTGATATTTAGGTAGGACCGAATAAACCCTCTGGAGTACGGCTCTGGTGAGTTGTATCCACGGCTCTGGGCTCCGAGAACCGACACGGGTTGTTTTCCACTATGGGCGAGACGGAAGAAAATGGGCCTCCAAGGAGACCAAGTCTTCTTCATGCTTCTTTGTTGCTTTTTTCGCACCGGAGTTTTTTTACTGGCTGGGAATGAAAGGTATGGCAAACAGATATATTTTTATTTTTTATACGCTATTCAAGATTGATTCTTTTTCAGTAACCCGAACGCAAGCCTCCTTTTTTTCTAAAGCGAAGAAAGATGGTTTGCTAAAACACAAACACTTTCTGGAAGTCTACTGTCGTTTTTGTACTGCTATAGGTACACAAATGTCGCTGCAACTGTTGCCATTATAAATCCGAGATAATAAAATTTCATTTAGGAGAGCAGCACATGTAGAAGACGTGCTGTTGGCACATAAACGGGCCATGAAAAGAAAATGCAACTTTCTACAGTTTGAGAGAACTAGTTTTTTGTAACACACTTAGCTCCATTCCAACCACGCGAAACGTTTGTATAACAAAAAAAACGGGATAATATTCAAAACATTAAACATTCTTGACATAGTGACGTAATATGGGACAGCACTAAAAATAGTTATGTGTATGTCAACTGCACGTTATACTTCAAGTGGTACAATCGAACTAAATTACACGCCTCAGAGCAATCGAACAGTCTTGTATCATGGCGGTTTCGGATAATCGCACAAACCAGCTTTTGTTACGTCATAAAAGAAGTGCCTCAAAGTGGCGCGGGAGTCGCCACCAGCTTTTTGGTGTCTTTCCTTAAATAGCTCTATTAGGTCTTGCAATTTAGCACACAAAAAATTGTATTTTCGGGACAAAGCAGTCTTTTTATTTAGCCCAACGTATTTTGTGTTCATGGGCCCTTTAAATCGAAGACTGGGTGAATAGGCAGGATTCAAAAGGTACTTGATGAGGCACTTAAGTTGTCAACAGCCACTCAGCTACGACGATACATTATCGAACGGAAGAAATGTAAGGCGGAGGGGCTTCGCTACCAGCGAACACATGCACAATTTCTTCTGGTGTAGCCTGGCGTACACAACATTCCGTGATCAGAAATAAACTTTAACTTGTCAAGAACGTAATACCAGTGGTGTTCAGGAAGTTCAATAAAAATTCATCGCCATCCCGCCCTGCAAAAAGGGATGTCCAACAAAGCTGTTGTCAATAACTAAAAATGGGGATGGAGAAGGGTGTAAAATATTTTCCGTCTTCTCGGCGAGCTTGTCGTCTGCGCTCGGCTAGTTTCCCTACATTAGCGTACACAACATTCGCACTCTTTTCTGCCGTTGTTCCGCGCCGCCGAAATGATCATTGATCAGTTGGCCTTACGTAGCATTTGTTTACACTGCGACGGTTCATGGGCGCCGGTATTGTGTTATTCGTGCGTTTCGGTCGGTCAACTCTGGTGGGCTTAGCTTGTCCACCCTGCCCTGCGGCTGCGCGTGACTAACGTCGTTCCGAATGCGTATCAAAGATAACGCGCGGAACAACATTTCAGGCGCAGAAGTGTGTCCAAAGATGCCTTTTTTTTCATATTCTGTAGCATTGTTAACAAATATTACGCCCATCTTCGCGCGAGGGAACCCTGGTGTGATGCGACGCATCGGGGGGTTCAATTGGTGTTTCCGTTGGGTTGATTCTCTAAATCGCGTGAAACGTGTTGTGAACGCGTATGATGCATTTCCATCACATGCGAGTGTTCCTAAGCGCGGGACAAGGGGCGTAATTGTGTCACACCACTCACTGAAGGGACCGTCGCTTCCATCACGTCTTCATCGGAAGAATCAAGTCAAACACGAAGTAGTCAAGCAAGGTCACGTCAAGTGCGAGAGCGAGCGCTTCACTGAACTGCCGCAGCGCGATATCTGCTTTATATTCACAGCGCTTCAAGGAGAGGAGACAATGGAGGAGAGTCGCGCATGCGCGCACTCGCGCGCTCCGGAGCAGTTGTTAATGCAGCGTTACGCAGCGAAGCGCGCCCAAACAAGCGCGCCAGCTTTGGTATGCTAATGAGCCGGAGTGAGCGTGTTGCACACAGCTGTAGGGGAGAAGAACGGTGGAGGGATACGGACGGACGGCGCGACGACGCAGGAGGGACATGCCTCAGAGCAAGAGATGCGTCGCATCTAATAACCCGGTCGAAGCTAACGGCGAGGACGTAGATGCGGCAATCTCGCAACACTAATGAACGCCACCGTGGCCGCCGTTGCTGACTTCCATGCCTCAGGGGCGGTACTCTACCACCTTATCTACCGACACTGCGCTGGGCTTTTCTGGCTGTAAATGTTGGGTTCTCCTTAGCCTGACGCATGTTCTTGACGTCTTGGACAAAAACTGCTATATTCAGAGACACGTGGACTGCCGAGCGTTCATACCTAATGCGCAAACATAATCTTTAGCACGAACACATCGTGGGGAGGTCACAAGTTTCAGAGGTGACTTTTCATCAATCATACAGTTTCGATGCTCTTTTGTGGTTTCGTTAAACGAATTCGAACCTCTATGCTGTATGCTTGATTAGCCTGACGCATGAGCTCGACGTCTTAGGCCTTGGCGCCTTGGCGTGTTCACCCACTGAGATGAAACCGTTGGGGCAGAGTTATACTGCTTTGCTCATATACCAGTGAAGCCCAAAATTATTATGAAGGACGGGCTAATATTTTAATCCAAAAGCATTAGGTGCCTCATTAAACGTAAAAGCATTTGTCCCAGAAACACAGCACATAACTACCCATTGGCTTCTAAAGTGTCATAAGGTATACCTAAGAAAACTAAACACATTGAAAAGACACGTGCCCTCGATGCGACCCAATGATTGAGCATGCGCATCATTCCGCAGGTGCCGATATCAGAACTGAGGCAGTTTCCGCTCATGTTACCCAATAGGGGAGCAGCCACCTGCGAACCAGTGGGCATCTGATATATCATCACGGATTAGGTCAACATAAAGATCCCCGATCACGTAGAATAAAATAAAGGGAAATTCAGCGATGTGGTGTCATTGTCTTATTATTCCGGCAACAGCGCGAGCAGAAGGACAATATTTGATTTCACGTAAACGACGGAAATGCTTTCCCAATCGCTTCACAATAAAAAATGCTTATGGGGGGGTGGGGCGGGGGGGTCATTGTAAGCTTCTATTGGCTAACTGGCGCCGTTGGTGATGGCTTACGCGAAACGCCTCGCGGCAAAGCCAACTTTATCCACACGCTATAAAAGAGGCAGTAACGTGGTAATGCCATTGAAGAGCTTGGCACACACCCACTCGGGGGCGTTCGCCAGACATAAAGTGTTGACTCTGCCCCTGTTGGTGCTTATAGTTTGAAGTATAGAGTCAAACCCGCCCCGGGATTCCCCTTCTCGGATGCTGCTGTGCCACAAGGCAAGCCAATCAGCGTCGTCCCTCGAACCTCGCCACATCACAGGTGCTGTCATTCGCTCTCGTCGGAAAGTTCAACTTCTTGTGCGGCAAGGGTAGTCCATACGTGCATGGCTCCGTGGCAGGATTGGGAGCCATTGAAGAACGTAAACGTCCCCTGTGATCTGCAATAACGAATGCCAAGCATTTGCGTTCTTATTATTAATATTATCACTATTGTGAGAAGCTCTCAAAGAGGATAACGAAACGACCAAAGTAAAGCTAACAGTAGCAATGTTCTTTCTCAGTGCCGTATATTTCAGATCGCACTTTCTCACTCTGGAGGTTTCCTAAGCCGCGCGCCAACAACAAGCCAAATAAGAGTATACTCCGCGCTACCTTGGAAGTCCGCAAGAAGATGTCGTCAAAACGGCCCTCTTTCCGCCCTATCGAACTTCAGTGCTGTTTTCCCCGCAAAAACTCACGCACAGAGTTGTTTTCTGCACGCCCATTTGAGGTATGCACGCTAATACCGGTATACTGCTTTTTTGCATTGTTTGCGAGAGAACGGAAAAAGCCTGAATGTGCATAACGCACGACACAAGCATCATTCCGATCGCCAGTGCCCCCGACTACAACTTATGTCGTCCTGTCTAGGGAACGAAAAGTCGAATGAGGCCATAAGAGCAAGGCTACACACGGGATATCCCGCCATTATCTGGCCTCCCAGCTGGGTCGACGGGATTTTTGCTTTTGTCCTATCGTTGCGTGAGTCACAGATATAAGCTTCGACCCTTTTCCTGCCTGTTTCTATGAGGCGTGTCTTTCTGTACAATGGGCCCCAGTGTCTTTTCAGTATATCATTTATGTACAGCTGAATGCGAACCCCTCCAATTCCCGTGGTGCCACGAGAACGTTTTCGGTATTTTATGAAAAAAAAATATTAGCCCGGCCGTATGTTTCAAAGGTACCTTTTATAAATTATCTCAGCGACATACCATTGTACGAGTGACCAAGTCATGGCCCTAGACACTTGCTTATCGGGAGAATTCGTGATTCTATTATTGCGTACTATAGATTATAATTTGTCGTGGGGATTTGCATTGGTTGTGAACACACCACCTGCAACAAGCACATACAATACTAATTCACAATAACATTCCCGCTCGCGTAAACGAACCAAATATGGAATACTTTCTTTGCATCCCTACCCTGAAACGTATTTCAGTAAACGTTAATACTACTACTACATTGAGATAAGACTATCCACTGAGCGACAGAAGCATGGCTCACAGTTTTCAGCTGCAGATAAACGCCAACTGCGCAGGCAGGCCGAGAGACAGTCGTACGAATGAACGGATGGATGGGCGGACTGACAGAGACAAAATTGTCCGCGTTTACCTAGCCAATACAGAGTATCCTTTTCAAACGATGATTTGAGAATGACGTGATGAGGAGAACCCGATACAGACGCACCACCGGACGTATAAAGCCGAAAGCAATGGATGGTATAGGAGTTCAAAGGTAGAAATCGCCGATTTAAAGCTGAAAGAAAGTTTAGCAGCGAGCGCAGACGGTCAGTTGCTTACCAAATTATTTTTGTTAATAAAAACTCATTCATCGTTATCATCGGGGGTCATGAACCGGTAACCCCGAAGTGTGACCCGGAAGAAAACCATGACTGTGGTAGAATGCTAATCACGCAGGTGCTCTGGTAACTCGATTTTCCAACTCGTATTTTTGTCAAAGGTTGCGCAGTTCGTGCGCCGACACGCATTTCCTGCCTTTCGGATCGATAGTTCTAGTCGGGATCTAAAGCGTACTTACAGTTTTCGGTTGTTTACAGCGGAGATGCTCTTTACATGCCTCCTTTTCTGCGTGCGTAGACCAAGATAGGCCACTCCTGCTCCTCACTTCAGCCCACGATCTCTATACGGCCACCTGTTCGCCATTGATGCTTCGTGTATATAAAATACTTTATATTGACCGCATGTCTTCATTATAGTTCATTTGTCTTTAGGAGCGAAGCAGACTTTATAAAGATCAGTGAGAGCTCGGTCTTGGTAGGTTTACTCGCACAATGTGCGTTGCAGAGTAAGTACTTACAAACAAAATGGCCGGCAGTGGTCGCGAACGGGGTGGAAGGAGACCACGGACGGCGATCGGGACGTGGCCGCCAACCGCCAGCGCGAGGCGGAAAACTCAAGACGTCGGCGTGGCTACAATCCCGCTGCACAATTCTCCGGCGCGACCACGAGCCTTCAGCGCGATATTGTGGCCAACCAAGAACCCCCAAACAGCTCCGCCCGCTGTCACTAAGTGGAATGCAGTGAATTTTAACAGCCGAGCTGTTGATGAGCCCTCCATGTCTTCCGTCCCCGTAGACCGCTGTCACGCGCGAATCTGGGATCGAGATTGAAAAAAAATCACGCCATATCCACGGAATGAATGAAGATAAGTGGGGCGAAGCTCGAGAGGGGGAGATCATCGGTAACCGTAACTCTCCCGTGAAAGTTCGCCCATTACATCATTAAGAAAGACGTAAGACTGTGTGCGTACATTGTACGAATCAACTTTTATTTTCGGAGTCAATGCTTTCAGGCCCAGACCTGGTGAAAGACCCTGCGCCATTGAGGACTACCCCGCACCTCCACCACAATTTGTCACGTAGGATGGGACACAACGGTAAAGGAAGAACTTTTATTTAGGGCAAACTTGTGCCCGAACAAGACGAGAGGAAACGAGCAAAGGTCCTTGCGTCTCGTTCGATCTCCGAGAACGACTGACTGCGTTCGTGGCGTGATCTCTTGCGTGATCTCCCCCTCGCATTGCACGTGCGCTCGCGCCTCCGTTGGCGAACACAGACAAGCTCGCGCTCCCGGTGCCGAGTTTGCGCTGCCGGTTGCAGCCGGTTCTTGCGCGTGCAACGCGGCCCACTTTGCGACATCTCCGAAAGCATGCGGCGGTCACGTACCACGAGACACAAGGGATGGACAGACCCATGACTTAAGGAGCTTCGCCCCTAAAACTGCTTTCCAGATTACTAAAACTAAAAAAGACTTTAAGAGAACCTAGTGTCTTCATTTTCTTCCCGCCAATGTATTTACGTTTAGAGAGGACACCGACTTTGGCGAGATGGTTGCTAGCTGGGATTTTGCAAGCGGACTTTCCCGCACTGCCATTGGAGCAGTGCTGCAGGGCCATTTGCGGAGGGAGTATGACTGCAGAAAACGGCTCTATATCTAGTGTTTTCAAAAATATCTCGAAAAATTTACATAAAAACAAGCCGCTGAGATGACTCTAGCATTACGCCGAGTTTTGTTTAGTTGTCGTAATCAGTTCACAGTGTGGTTGTAAACGTCACAGAATCACGGTTTACTGTCAGTACTTGACAATCTTTGGAGGGAGTCTGGTAACAAAAACGGCTCTAACTGTTAGTTTTCACAAGAGGTAAGAAGTGCTTAGGTGCCCTCCAATTTTGCAGAAGTAGGTAACACGGCAAATATGAAAAACAAATGCTTTCGGAGACGAAGTGGGCAATTTATTATAGCTAATTGTCGCACGTGCAGTTTGATGGTAAGTAAAAACCACAGAAGCAAAAAGAGGACCACGAGCGTTTACGGACAAAACCCCGCCTTGGTTCCGTCCCGCCTGTTTTGGGGTAACTCGGGAAATTATCGCACCGATATCATCCACCGGAAAGACACCGCGTGAGCTTATGGAGCAGGGGGTCCACACCGGGGGGTGACGACCCTTGAAGGGGGCACCCAGGCTGATGTGCGGAGCACTTGGCAGAGTGCCATCCTTCGGCGGTCGCTCTGATCCCGAGTGTGGGACCCGGGGTGCCGGGCGGGTGGGTTTGCGTATCCTCTTCCCAAGCGGAGAACTCCTGAAACATGCCGGCCGTCATGGCACGGGGGCCGCTTGTACCCATTCACCAAACCGATGGGTGTCCGGCGGTGGGATTCGAACCGGCCACCTCCCGGAGCGAGGTGGACGCCCAACGCACTGGGTCACGGCATCGGTGCATACCTAAGCAGCATAAACTGTAATCAATCATGTGCCCGGCTTATCATCTGAGCGTCGTGCTGAGGCCGATTTTACGAAGGGAAGCGCGCATGCCTGTAGTTTCGACGGTTGTGACGTTGGTCATTGACCAGCAGACTCTCGAATGCACAAGCGGCTAATTGTGCATCCAAACACGGACAGACAGACAGACAGACAGACAGACAGACAGACAGACAGACAGACAGACAGACAGACAGACAGACAGACAGCAGTCATAAGGATGAACGGATGGATGGGCGGACTGACGGAGACAAAATTTCCGCGTTTACCTAGCCAATACAAAATATCGTTTTCAAATGCTGATTTGAGAATGACGTGACGAGGAGAACCCAATACAGACGCACTACTAGATGCATAAAGCGGAAAGCATTGGGTGGAATAGGAGTTCGATGGGAGAAATCAATGATGAAAAGCTGAAAGAAACGTTTGCAGCGAGCGCAGACGGTTTGTTGCTTACAAAATTATTATTGTTAACAAATACCCATCGTTGTCGTCGACGGTCGCGATCCCGTAACCCCGAAGTGGGACCCGGAGAGAAAGGACTGTGGCAGAATGCTATTTACACAGGTGCTCTGGCTTGTCATTTTTCCAACTTCTACTTTTGTCGAACGTTGCGCAGTTGGTGTGTCCATACGTATTTCCTGGCTTTAGGATCGGTAGTTCTAGTCGGGTTTTAAAGCGTACTTACAGTTTTAGGTAGTTTACAGCGCAGATGTTCTTAACTGGCCGGTTTTTCTGCATGCGTGCGTAGACCAAGATAGGCCGCTCCTCTCGTCACTTAGGTGCACAGTCTCTTTGGCCACCTATTTGCCTTAGATGGTTCGTATATATAAGGTACTTTGTATTGCCCCTAAAAAGGTCTTCACAGTAACTCATCCACAATGATTAGGTGGATAAATTACCCGGTTTAGAACAGTCAAAGCTCGCTGAGTAGAGACGGCAATTTGACGGTCGCTGAAGTTTTATGCGTGGTCGCTCTAGCGAAGATAATTACGTGTCTGAAATAATCTTGTTACCTTTGGCAGTCGCCAAGACAGCTGAAATATTTGTACAAATGCTTAACAATTTAGACCTAAGGATGTGCTTGTGTTTCTTGACGGCGTTCTTTCAGAACAGAATGTTTTGGCGCTGGCTTTATTTCTTATGCGGAACTTCATTTTTGTGCCCTTACTTTATTTTGAGGTATGACTCTGCATAAAAACAGCAGGGTAAACGATTGCAGCAGTTTGTAGGGCGTCATTCTGCGATGCAGTGACATCTGTTTGGCAATGCCTATGTGGACATTGCTGCGATACCTTCACTATAACGAAAATGTGCTCACAATTGTGGAACACGAAAAACTGAACAGCAGTTACCCATTAAACTGCTGGAAATTTTTAATCTTTGTATTGAGAAGTAGAGTCACCTACAAACAGCTGTATACGGCATGTGTATGCCTCCGATAATGGGAATGCGCTCGATATCGGGGAGCTACGAAAACTGAACGGTACGCATTAAGATGCCGGATTCCTTTTCACATTTTATTCGGCCGAGTTGGTCTGTGGCAAATCAAGCAACCTAGAGCATGTGTATGCTTGTTGAAATGATTAATGCCTTGTTATTGCCTTCGTTTTTTATCCTTTCCGTTCAGGGACGACTTTCCCGGCCAAGAAAAAATGGTTACATGTCTGATGAGTGGAAAAAATTAAAAAACGTCAAGGCATACAAAACTTCTTTTCTAAAAATGTCAGCGAAGAAGTTTGTATTCTTGGCCGAAAAAGTTTCTTTCAGCCCACGACACCCAAACGTAGATATTTTTTCCCATCTAGGAACTGGCTTAATATTTATACTCACGAGAGCAAAACATCTTTTCTAATATTCTTAATTTTTATCTCTTAACAATAGTATTTACATAAAGTCATTGAGACGTCAGTAAAGCGAGTTTATTTGTTTGAGGTACATCCTACACTGATTATCTTTCAATAGAGCCGATGAGAAGGTTCGCTGAGTAGAAAGCGGCGACCCGAGCGGCGTGCCTTAGACCAAATTCTTTATTCCTTGCTTAGCAGCGAATGGTCAGTCGGGAAAACTCTACTGGACATTGGAGGCCAAAACACCCGAATGCAGTCGTCACCGCCGCTTGAACCCACTACACAAATCAGCACCTATTTTCATTCGGAATTTTGCGACACATACCTTAAACGCAGATGCGGTGATGATATTTTGTCTCTACGAATCGAGTCACAATTACATTTTTAGTGAAAGAGCGTGCAGCGCGTGATTTCACATTAATGTTTCGCTTTGAGTGTGTCGAAGACTTTGTTGGCGCTTAGCAATGGGACTTTTATGAACTGTGCAACCAGTGCAGAAGCAGGAAAAATTGTTTCTTCATGTATTTTCAACTTTATGCGTGCCGGAAGGGGCCCACACAAAAAAGCAGTATTCATGACTTGAAAGTGGCCCCGGAAAAGTAAAGGGAAAAGGCGGCTGCAAAGAAATCGATGCCAATAAACATACCGCGGCTCGGCAAGATATGTTTTGCATATAAGTAGCAAGAAACAAAGTTTACGCCAAGCTCTGTTTAAAGCCGAACACGGGGTGTAATGTCTTCGATCCCAACATGACTACGCCCTCAGGAAAGTTCAATCTAATGCCTCTGCTACCAACACAAAAAGAACACAAATACACGATTACAAAGGCCCAAGTCTACACGTGAGTCGAATTCGCTATTGTCGAGTTTTCTAGGGGCTTGCAGTTCAGTCGGAAATTCGGATCGCGTGTCTTGCTTTTCTCATTGCCATTTCACCCTCGAGTGAAGCGAAAGCGCGGCGACTTCGACCGAGAGACGTGGGCGGCTCAGGTGGCGCCAGCGTTTTTAGCTGGAAATTTGTTTCCGGAAGAAGGAAAAGTGCGGTGTCAGAAGCTTTGAGATTGTGTCTGCAGAAAAGTAGTCGGAGTTGAAACGAAATATGATTGCTGTGAATCCTCAGTAACCGCACTCGAAATTTAAAAAATACGCTTAATGTGCGCGTTTTGAGAGTATGGCTGAGTACGAATTTTTTTTCTTCTTTATTCGCTCAAATTTTTGTACTTCAGTCATCATCAGAACCAGCTTACTTAGGTCCAGCGCAGGACACACGCCTCTCCCAACGACCTCCAACGGCTACTGTCCTGCGCTGCTTGAGTTCATTCCTTCCCCCCCCCCCCCCCAAATTTTGTATTTGTTTCCTCCAACGAGTCTACTGGGACTTTGTGGAGCAGCATCTCACAATTTTATAATTTCCCAGGCGAACGGAAAAATTCACAGCGCACTAAAATCTCTTCAGGGATTTAAAGGGCTTCCACTTTTTCTAGACCTGTCTCTCGGTATCCAAACCGTTACCCCGGTGATTTCCAAATGATACAAACTTTAATTTCGAAAAGAAAAAGGTTCTCATGCTTTTTTTGCACAGCACGGCTATCTCACCATTTTCTGAAAAATACGCAAAGCGCCTGGCATCGGCGTCGGCGGGATTTTTCCTGGAGGGGGGGAGGGGGGGGGCAAACCCTTTGGCCCGCCGTGCGAGGGGGGCGGGGTTGTTAGGTGAGCGGTTGAAAGGAAAAAAGCTCTGAAAAAAACATTTTTTTCTTTTGTAAATCAGGATAACATCGAAAAAACAATGATAGGTTCTCCGGGAAAATTCGTTGTCATGCGACCAATCTGCAGTGAGGGAAACGATTTCTGATATCACTGCCTTGACGTAAAATCGGGCGCAGATTTTCAGAGCACTGCTGGGACTTTTGTGAAGCAGCATGTCACAATTATATTATTTTCAGAGTTGCCAGAAAAATTTATGGGGCACTTGAATCTCTTAAGTGATTTAAACGCGAAAGCCAGCGATTATCGAAGACTTCTTCATTTCTGTATCGTGTTTGCGGCGTCATCACGTTCACCTGTCATGCGCCAAGCATCCGGATAATAGCTGCTCCATTGTGGCACGGTACTGGGTTAGCTCTTTAGTTACCACATTTTTCTGCGGATTTGGACCCGGGTTGAAATCCTTTTCGCACCTAAATACGTTTCTGTGAATACTTTACTTGCTTATTTTCTTTTCACAGCAGCGGTAATTTGATTTCATTTGTGCAGTGGCCAGCATCTACGGTCACTTCGCGGTTGATGAGACATCCAAGGCGTTTGCCTTGAGAAGTAGGTCGAGATTTTATTGATCTCTGCAGTATCGTATTTTTTTTCATTTGTTGAAATATTCCGAGAAAAAACGGGAATATAACGTGTGTGTTTTTCCCCTCAATGTTTCATGAAAACACACATCTATAGAGGGAGGGGAGGGAAGGAAGCTGGTGCGTGAAAATTTATAAGCGAAATCCCGCACCACCTGTGGGGTATTACGAAGAAAGCTCGTTTCTGTTCTTTAGGGTAAAAATTAAGTTTAAAAATGCTTATTAACACTTATACATCCCAGCAAAGAAACCACTTCGTTACATAACGGCACCATTTTAGTAAACAGACCGATCGAGATCGCTGGTTTCTCAACAATTGTCGTTCCCCGATCGCATAAACATGTAAAATTAAATGGTGTTTTGGTGTCCAATTGCGCACAATTGGTATTTTTTTGTGTGAACACGTTATTACAACTCAATAATAACTTCCATTACTCTTATAACACATTTTTAAATATGAGCAACGTGCGTCCATCTCGGTGCCGCGTCGCTAAGTGATTACCTCTGTGAACACTATGTGCCTTATCCACATTTTTCACGATGCAGCTTAAGTATGAGTCTTGACAGGCGGTTGACGGTTACAGCCCAATAAAGCCACTTTTTCACACTCCGAATCACAGTAAACTAACTCTCTCTCTGTACAAAATGCTGCCGCGGATAATATAATGGCAGTTTGCTGAGCACGATTTCTATTAGGATGTACCCTTCAGTAAAAGGGAGAAAGTCATCCGCGTATTTATTGAAGTCCTTGTTCTTTCTAGATCGACGCCAAAGTTTAGCTTTGCATTCGAGGCTGTCCAAACGGCAGTATATCTGAACTGGCTGGCAAAGCTTTGTTCTTGAATGCTACTCGTTCCTTGGACGCCTCTAGGTCATACATAAAACCTAAATCAAATGCAGAGGTGACTCGTAATTTTTTTTCTGATGCTGGTTGCCGAGAGTCCGAATAGGGATGAAGATCGTACCAGTATTCTTATGGGACTGCGCAGTGTTGGGCCGGCCTGCATTATGTGCGCAACGGTTCGCAGTGCACTGAGTTTTGTGCCAAACTGTCCTACTGTATTCTCATTATTTGAGTGTAGGTTCGTAAAGACTTATTTCGTTCTTATCTTGTGCTCGATGGTTGTTTCTGTCAGGAGACAGCATCTGCTGCTGTACCTTTAAAATGTCAACTTGTCAATTTATAGTTTCTATTGTTTTACAAAGTGCGCAGAACAGTGAAAACTAAGATGGGGCAGACTGCATTTTTCTACTCATTCATCGTTCACGTCCATAACATCTTGCTTTAGCTCGGCCAACATAGCCAGACTCAACAAAAATCGTTTTCTTTGTATCATCTGCTGCTAACCCGACGGGCGCCTATCCACTACGCAACATTAAAAGCTATGGATTACCGTTGATTAAAACGTAATATGCGGCTTTCGATGAAACTAACCTTCATATGCATTACCAAGTAAATGTCAAAACGAATTTACTCAATGATTTATCCAGTAAGCATTTAAATTGCAGTCAGCAAATGGGCCAATTTCATGAACTTTGTTCAGGACAGGCTAAGACAGAAGGAGAGTGTTCGTCCTTAAAGAATACTGATGCCCCGTAACGATACTGAAAAAGCTGAATTAAAAAATCAATAAACCACAAACGTATCGGTTTTTATCATTCTTTTGCCTCAAAAGTGGGTGTATGCAAAAGTTTTGAAGGTGAAGGCAAAAGGCGGGAGCGGGACTATTGGGCCTGGTGTAGTTTACCTATGAGTGATGATTTGTGAGCACAGTGAATTCGGAAAATGTCCTGCGGTGGTGGAGGCTGCTCAGGTGTGGCAATGGTGGCAGAAATATTTTCGGATTTGGGGGGGGGGGGGGTCGCCCGGCTCGGAAATTTTCCTCTTCTTTATCAAACAAGGCGCTTCACTAAAATCAGCATCGATACTTCCTTTAAAGAACCTTTTAAAGTACACTTTGGGTGTGGAAAAATCCGAAATGGACAATCTTCACGCTTTTCCGAAACAGCACCACGATGCTCACCGCCTCGTAACTTGCATTCATGTCTATGAAGCTGCGCAGAACAAATAAATGTATGTGCGCTCCGACTCCAAGGAGCAGCTTTGGACCAATATGTTCCACAGGAGAGCACATTTGACACGGACCTGGATTGGTTCACCCGCTGGAGGCGAAGGGGTCGTTAACAAACGACCCAGGCATAGCTAATGTGTGGACAAACAAGGTAGTTCGAGAATTTGTCCGAAGTGCGAACATCGTTTTTTTAAATACCCGTGATAGAATTTGCAGGGAAATGGGTACAGGAGTGGCTGGCTTAGGTCTGTCATTGGGGTGCCTACTTCCGATCCTGCTGAAAAAAATAATAACAGAATCCCCCCTTTTTTTCTTACGGTAAGGTCGAAACGAAAATTCTGGAAAGTTTCTGACCGGGATTTTCAGCGAAAAAATTAGCAAGCATGAATGGAGCTGCGGGGCTGAGGAATAGTGAGAAGGGAGAAAGGGGGTCAGGGGCTGTTGCTGCTTGAACGGGAAAGTGCCCCTTTGGGCACTTTCATTCATGGTGGAGGGCCATAATAGTGGCTTTCTTAAATTAGAGATGGGACCCCTCGTCCCCGCCAAGTTGCCACCCAAAGGCCCTGAGGAGCTGCTTGTGCAAGCTTCTCGAGACAATGATGAACAGGAGACTTATGTACTGTAATGAGGGCGAACGGTGTACATAAGGCAGTCACAGCCAAATGGCTGTGCGCCATGGGCAGTGGCTGCGTAAAGTCCACAGCACCATCGAGCACACACAGAGCACCATGTCACACAACCATGCACCAGAAGTCTCACCTGAGTCTCCCAAAAGAAGGCACTGGGCGATTCGTAGTGTTGAGGTACAAACGCAAACACTCAACATCCAAAAGTGGGCAAAACACCTGGCAGGTACACACTATTTCACATAGACTCAGCAAATACCTAGTCCGGCAGGCAACTATTATCTAAATCCCTTAACTGCTTCAAACTGCATGATGGCAGCAACACACAGCTTGTTTTCTGTGCCTACGCCCTCGTAACCCTCGACCGACAGAGGGGTTTTTGTCACTAGACTTCTTTGACTCCGTAGGACAGAGAATCAGTGGCATTGGAAGCAACTCGTTCAGAGCCGGTATCCATTAGAGGTCTGTGCCCAAACGTTTTATTCGTAGCTACTTCTTTTGCGACTGCCGTCTTGCAAACTTGGCTCAAACTAACGCACCTCCGCACATGGGCATGTACTGCAGGCCAATAAAATGAGTCCAAAACCCGACGTGTAATCTTGTTGACACCGAAGTGTTCACCTGTGGGGCTGTTGTGTGCCCCCCACAGTATTTGGGCGCGGAACCTACTGGTGACTCACACCTGCTCAACCACGTCTCCTGGCATTTCATAACGCCCAAAAGATTCCATTCTTCGCGAAAAACGTATGAGCACCCAGTGGCTTCCCACCTACAGTTTTTCCAAGATTGCCCCAACACATCCGCAGGGTTGTCTTTCCCTTGTTCGGAGTGAAGCTGCTGCGGGGTAACTTGAATGGCGTTCAAGCGCGTTATTGGGTTGCCGTACACTTGCCAGAGACGTTGCCAAATCTAGTGCAGGCAACTTTTGTCCTCTATTAGGAACCGTTACAATTATCTCAAAGTGTACAAGTAGTTTTTTTACACTTGAGCCAACTTATCTCGTTGTTTTGTGAGGTAAAATGTCGTTTTCTGTTAACCAAAATTGTTCCAACATACTTCCCCACCCAAAGTAGCAGAGTATTGTTGGCTGGCCGTGACTGCTCTGTGTCAATTATGTTTCAGAGTTCGGATGATCCTCCATCTGAGTGTTCCTCTCTTTTTTGGTGAGTGGTTTTGCGCGGGCTTCACGGAGGCCCAAGGCAGGAATCATGGAGACCCAAGAACCCGTAATTGCATCCTACGGTCCACAGAAAAGGCGCAGGGAGCGTTTTGTAGGGATTAATTAAACCCTGGGAACAACGCAAGATCTAACATGTCTTTTGTCTTTTAGGGCCAAGGGCTTAAGTTGAAGAGAACGCTTGGATGGGCGGGAAGCCGAAAGCTAGGTTTTCAATCCAGGTATTCCTTCACTGCTCGGCTAATCTCGTTACTAGGACTAATTCTTCTTTCCTACCGCGTCCACTCAGTAATTAATATTCTAATTAAGCACTTCTTTGGGAGTAAGAAGCTCATCTTGGCTGGAGATGCAGTTCCAGAGCAGTTTCTTTGTGCTGTTGTTTTGCCTCTTGGGTATTTGGTTTTCCGTTATTCTGCAAAGCTTTTTCTTCGTGATTTGAACAAATTATCCTGGAAATTGGCCTACTAGCCGGACAAAGTTAGGAGGGTTTTGTGTTCACGTATGGTCGCACCTCTGAGTAGCACTACTTTTCCAATAGCGCAGGATTCCGGCCTGGGCACTGACTCAGGCGCGTACGGACATGAGGTAAAAAGCACCGTAAAAAACAGAGAAATCCTGCACAAATATTTTTATTTTTAGTTTCTCTTACGCAGATACACAGAAGTGTGACCCTATTAAATGTCACGGGGCGTCGAGCACTGGGGGCTCACTGGTAACGGAACTTCGACTAGGTTATCAAAGCGCTTGTGTGCGCAGCAGGCAGGTTCATTAACATTAGGATGTACGGCACAGGTGCCTAAAAAACGTTGCGACTAGTCGTGCTCTCTCGGCTGAGCCTCAACGCTCTGCAACCCGTAAGGATGAATGTAGCAGTTTTATTCCAAAGCACTCCCTCGAAGACAAAGTGATGCTACCAGACCCCACACCTAAAAGCCTAAACGTAGTTGCCCCCGGTAACTTTGCACACCAGTGATGCCATCTTTCCTCAGACTGTTGTTTTCATGCCTGCCACTAGTTTTCATTGTGATGTAAAAATACGTTTCTCATGCAGTGACTTGCGCTTCGTGCGTACATGCACTTTTACATATCTTTTCATGTGTGTCCACGGTTGCGATATGGGCTTGTGGTGCATGTGCTATCGTTACAACACCCATGTTTTTATTGTTACAAGTGCCCGAATATAAAAGCCCTAGTTTAGTTTTGGCCACGTAATAAACCGTCAGCAAATAAATTAATCACTGACTGCATACTACTACTGTGCCTACTTCGCACCTTTACGTACACTTGGCAAAGGAATTTATTTATTAATGAATACCACCGGTGTTTTTTCCAGGAGCTGTGCTGCCATTAGACGCAAGAGCACACCGACCTGCATGAAATATTTTCCCTATCTTGCCACGTCAGGCCAAAAGCCGAAGTCGCAGTACAAGAAAACATGGTTTTCCATTTGGCAATGGCAACAAGTTATGGCAACAAATGTAATGGCAACATTTATATTGTAATGTCAACATTCATGGCAACAAATGCCCATAGCGTTTCTGGACGCGAATTCATTTTATTCCTTTCGGTGTGTTTAGTTTAGGGTCGCAGTTGCCTAGTATGTTTTTTCTACTTATACCTCCTTATATTATGTGGTTTTCTTGCAACCCTATGCAACTCAAACTAGGGCAATAAGTAGTTCGTGCTGGCCGCAAGCGCTGTCTTCTAAATAATAACTTATACCTTTCAACTCTTGATTTGTTTTTGCTGTTTCACAAGTTCTTCTTGCCTTTGTCGTTTTGTTGCCACTATTTCTTCCCACAAATAGCACCTAAGGGTGCTTGTTCAGGGACTCCAAGATTGTTGTAAATGGTTCAGGCAACGCTGGCTCCCGCTTTGGGCAACGCCTGACTGATAACCCAGTGTTTTGCGACTACCGAATGAAATTCATTTTTTGTAACCGCCGTACTGCACACCTTTTTTCGCTACCCTGCTGCCTACTTACAACCGTAGCTTTGCCCCATTTTCAAATATATTTGCCATACTTCCCATGTGCGGATGCAGAAACACACGGCTGAGTCACACAAGGTAGGGTCTGGTCCGCGAAGGCCGTCCCAGGGTGCCTGCACCTCGATTGAATCACAGATCAAATGGCTTCTGCCACAACAAAACTTTTCTCGATGGAGTTCATTCCTTTCTTCATCTTTCTTGATTCCCATCTGCAGTAAAGCTTCGCTTTCCTACACCATAGATCAAATTGATAGGTTAGTGTTTCTAGGAAGGGGTCAGTTGAAACTGAATGCATGCACGTGATCTTGAATATATTTTGATTAGGTAGAGCAGTATCCTACAGATTATGTAAGGGGCTCCCCATGAGATTGGATAAACAATATCTTCTTCATGTTTACAAGTTGCACGAAAGCTACAGTTATTAGCTTGCCGCAGCAGATTTGTTTTTATGGTATGCTTTCCTTTTGGTATTTATTTGAAAGAGTCCAACGAAAGCTTTTATAGCTGCAACTAAAAAGAAACGGGCCTACAGTGGTGATGTTCCGCCCATGACATTACAAAGGCACACAAACAATACATGGAATTTCAAGAAGAGAGTTAATAGAAAAAAACAGGACTTTCAAAGTGATTGGGATTGTGTACAGAAGTCACATTTGGCTGACATATTTTGGGGCCACCTAATCTAGCACGAGACTAGCTTATAAACCACGCCTTAAAATCTTTTCAAATGTTCGAAAAAAAAGGTTAACAGCAGTGATTTTGGGCCTCTTTAGATCGTAAATAAAGTAGTAAAACTGAAAAATTATACTTGGGGTTCATTGCTCTTTCAAAAAAGCTGGAAACGACGTAAAGCGGTGTTACAGGAAATCAGCACATTTAAGCGCGCGCACTTGCCTTAGTGCTGTGCTCAGCATGATATCGAGACATAATGCCGTCATCCGGAATACGATCAGACATTTTAAATTGAATGTGAAAATTTTGCTTAGGTAAAGGGACGTACTTTTCTCTTTTTCCTTTTGATGGCCAGAAAGAAAGTAAAAAGAAGACTTCTATAAAGCAGCAGACAAAACACCGACAGTAATAAAAACAAATACCGTGACTACAGATAAAATTTAGGCATGTTATTTTGGTTCACTACCGGCACGTAGTAATCTCGGAATAATCTGCTGCATGCCTTTGTTACAGGAGAAAAGAAGGGATGGGTCGTTGAGAGCTTATTATGCAGGCATAGTCCTTGTGTATAGCCAGGTGCTCATTACGAATATTTCTTAATCCGGGAGACAGATGTCAGCTGTAACTTTATCCATGAGCCAAAATAAACGAAAAGAGGTGATGAGCGTCAACTGTTAACTGTTTTGGATGACATAATGAAAACAAACTACTCTTTCTGTAACCTAAAATCACGATTTCCGGCTTCACCATTTTCAAAAAAAAGCTGGTGTATCACCGCGGTTTTTTCGTTCAAAGGGAAGGAGCGGCTCATTCCTGAAGGCAGGCTGAGGGGCAGAACTTAAAAACAACACTTTCGCCCAAGCGGATCGATTACAAACAAGGCAAACTTTAGAGAAGAACAGAAAACTCGGCCCTCGGCTTCTCGTTGCCTCTCGACCACTCGAAAAACAGTGGGAGCCTTTCTTGGCGGAAAAAAACAAACTCTGCAAGAAAGAGAGGACATCTGTGGTGTCAAAGACACTGACGGTAAAAAGGTGGGAGGTGACGAACTGGTGCGAAAGCGGGCGTGCTGACTTCAGTTTCAGTAATCGACTGGCAGTGGGAAGAGTGGAGACGCGGAAAGAAGGTAATTAAGTCTGCAAACAGAACACTTCTCAGGCTAAGATGGATGGCTTCCTTCTTTGCGGAGAAAGTGTTGAGGCAGCAGACTGTGCTCTGCCACAGGAAGGCGTCAGGCGGAAGTATTTGGACAAAAGGAGCCCGATGAAAGGGGATGCCGGAAGGGGGACTTTCAGTGAGAACGAGTGCACTCTGATGAACGTACATAAGCAAAGCGTCTGGCTTTGGTGAAAGGAAGAGATTTAAACGACGTGACAATGAATGATTATGGAGGCTGGAAGAATAAGAGACCACTCTTCCAGTGCAAGGCATTTCGACAATATGGGCTCCATAATCTTGATTACATGCGTTTGTCCACGCTATTGGTATGGAGTGCCTGTAATTAGCGCTAAAAAAGGACCCATACTAGGGTGGCAGTTGCAGTGCAAGAAGCTTTTCGAGTAAAAGATGCAAGGCAGAAAGCTAGGTAGAGGCTGCTTTAAAAGGAGGAAAATAACATTGTTCTTCTGCTGTGGTGCGGTCCTAATCACGCAAGCATTAATGTACTTGACTAGTACAAGAGCGTCCCGAACCAAACTATAGCAATTATCTCGAAGCATTCTCTGCAGAGGTAAGTAGGCATGCATTTGCTATTTTAAGCGTGCGGGTTTAGAAGAGTTGTGAAATGGCAGTTTTTGTTAAGACATCATTGCTTTGGGCAACAATTTATTACAGCTTCTTTCTGTTTGCTCAAAGGCAATCAATGAATTGTCCACCGGTGGGCCACGTCAGGGTTTTTAGTTATTTTTTGGTGTCGTCTTAAGAGTGAAACAACGTCATAACAGCAAGCAACCATCTCTTTCGTTAAAGTTGGGCTGAAGCGGCTGCATAATTGTCTCGACTACGTTTATCGCCGTGTTCACAAATTTCGCAATTAGGTTCTGAGCGTTCAGCGTACACATGGGCGCTTTTGATAGAAGAAGGGGGACCAGATCCTTACTGCCTGACGGGTTTTAAATGACAGCTCTTGGGGCGCTTCCTTCCCAAGGGTGATAGAAAAATTCCTCTCGGGTAATTTCCGCGGGAAGGCCCTACTTCCCCTCCCCCCCCTTTTTCAGTGGTTTGGCTGGTGGAGCATGTTCGGTGGTATATTTTTCAAAAAGGAAAAAAGTAAGGAGTGGTGTTGTACACCATGCCACAAGTGGTACGCCCCGAGAAACGGAGAAACGGAGAAACGGAATGGATGGTTTGGAATTGTACGTTCGCATACGGGCTTTGATTACTTAGGTGAAATTTCGGTTGCGTGTTTGGAGGCGCAGAAGGGAGTTTACGGGCATGGCAGACTTTTTGATTGGAATTACTGCTCACGCAACCAGTAGAATTGAGGTTTATATAAAAAATACATCAAGAACAGACTCTATGGCCAATTGCATGAAGGCCTTTAAAAATTATTCTTGTGATTTTGGCTGTTTCGTAGGTTGACAAGGTTATCCCCAGAAACTCCCTTCAGCTACTTTAAGTGGCCCTAGTTGTAGGAGCGCTTTTGTTTTCGAACATCGAAAAATTGACCCAAGATTCAGTGATGATCGTGTAAGAATTACTAACTGGTAGATTGATTCATCCAAGCTTATTCATACGGGTTACCATTGACATCTTTAAACACCTACGACTCAGCTACTGTAACAACGGGTTTTTACCTAAACGAAATCTGATTGATTGATGTATGGTTTAACGCACCGACGCAACGTAGGCGATGAGGCGCGCCGCAGTGGAGGGCTCCGGATTAATTTTGACCACCTGGGGATCTTTAACGTGCGCAGAAATCTCGTACACATGGGCGTTTTTGCTTTTCGCCCCCATCAGAAAAGCGGCCGCCGCGGCCGGGAATCGAACCCGCGAGATCGTGCTCAGCAGCGCAACGCCTTAGCCACTGAGCCACCGCGGCGGGTACCTAAACGAAAGCGAAGAGGT